>NC_064621.1:88145989-88454918 GCF_023898315.1 Schistocerca nitens | reverse complement strand
ATTTTACTGCCTGTCGTGTTTCACCAATCTGCCCAGACAACGACGTCCGATATCTGTAATGAGGGACGGCTGCCCAACACCGCGACCTCTGACGTGGTTTCACCACAGTCAGTCGCAGTCATCACAGTATTCCTCGCACACATAGTAAATCGTGCAGTTTCCCAAACGCTTGTCCCGAGCCTCCAGCCCATTAGTGCAGCACAAGAATGCTGAAAATTAATTTAACAGATTGGTTAAGAGGTGAAGACGGTTTCCGAAGAATCGCCCAGGAAAAAAAGTATGAAAACCATAAACTGTGAGAAGGAACCATATAATGTGTTAAAACGCCAGAGCATTACTTCCAGCGTACTGGAAGAAGCAGTAGAGGGAAAAAACTATAGCGTGAGACCGACATCTGAACACAGCATACAAATAATTCTGACTGCTGTAGATGCTACTCCGAAATGGCAACCTTGGTACGACAGTGTAAATCGTGGTGGGCTGCTTCAAAATAGTAAAAAGGCTGATGATGCCAAAACGAAGATGGAGACGGTTGGAGAGTAATATGATCAGTTGAAGACATTAACTACCTTCTTCGATGAAACAAATGAATTGATTCTGACCACCGTATTACGCTTTCCCATATTCTCTGGAATCAGGAATGGATACCAATGTTTTATTTCATGCCCAGTAATTTACGAAACAGAGGTTTGTGCATTATTATCAGGAACCATTGAACAATGGGGTTGAGGCATGGTGCGTAAGTGGGGGTGGGGGCGAAGCGAGAGACTGAGGACGGAAGGAGGGGAAGGAGATATGTAAATTATATCTTAGGGTTCTCGATATCAATTGTAATTTAAAACGTTTAGCAAGTAAAAACAAACCCATACAATGTCTGACACTTTCGTGTAAGGTGAAAGTTCGTATAAAATAGAACTATAGAAAGGAAAGAAACGTTTTGGGAAGAATCACATCCTCGATCTCGCCACGAAATGGAGCGCTGTTGTTTTTAGTATAATAATAATCTCCAACATCACTAAGTCAAGCATGAAGGTTCGTTTACCTCTTTCACTTTATTCGTTTACTCCTTTAACCCCGACGCTGTTACATTTCAGTGCATTTCTTAGTTTAGAAAATGGTACTGAAAACGATTTGTGAGGATAATAGGGGCTTTCTATGATTCGCGGCCAGGTTTCGAGTATCCGGTTTCAGCGAAACTGGTTGACTGTTTGCGTACTAATCTCTTGCAGGGAAACCATCTCAACTAGTGAATCATATCGATGTAAATTAAAATAAACACTTCTGCTTTCAGTCAAATTAAAAGCCATCTCTTAAGTGGGTATTGTTTTACAATGTGCAACGAAGTTTCTCGAACTGTCAATGTCACAATTCGTTTCGCATTATAACGCGCAGTGTTACGCAACCTATCCACCCCACCCCCTCTCCCGCACACAGCACCTAGACGTCACAAATATTATCTTCTCGAGATTCCAGCTGCTACAGGTGTGTGGTGGGAGTAAATGAAGTTTCATAGACTCAAACATTCTGAATACTAATTTATATATTTCTACACGTGTAACTTCGTGGTTTACTTTGTTCTGCCTAAGTAGTGGTGGGTGCAAAATGAATCGTTTGCACTACAATAGTTCGTTTCTGGCGAGGCACACCAACATGTGTGTGGTCCAACTTGAACCTGCTACATTTCATTTCCATTACGTGTTAACTTTAGGATCCCCAAAAGTCGGAACGTTCTAAATATCGTTCAGCTCCTCGATGGTAGAAATTTGCTCTTTGGTCTCGGAACTATTATAAAAGCACTGTGTACATATCCTCCTCATTGGAAAAATCTCTTCCCCTCAAGATACGTTTCCAGGTGTTCGTAAAGGCAGAAATCGCATGGTAAAGATCTGGACCTTCCGATCAGCAACGCCCAAGTCTGTGCAGCTTTGATCAAATTGTTCCACTCCACTACGTCTGAACACTACATTTCATTAGACGTATAAACTGCCAAAATTTCAGGGTTAATTTGTGTGCAATTTAGACGATATGCTCACGTACTTCTGCTTCGGAGTACTTTTCCAGTTATCGCATCATTTCACACACACCCTGTGATGCACCTTTTATCCGTACGGCCACAGGAGGAAAACCAGAACAAGTACTCTCTTCTGACAATATGCCACACTCCTTGCGCGGTGGTCTTACTTAGCATGGGACGACATGCGCAACGTTTTTGCTGAAGCCCCCACGTACAAGAAGCATGTGTCTAAAATAAATAAAGAGTGGTTAAGAAGGAAGGAAACATTCCGAAAACAGGAATAACGAGAACACGAAACAGCAGCTGAAAAGAGAATCGGGTATGATTTTACCACAACACTGCTGAAGAAAACCAGATATGAAGCAATGCCATTTAGCCCCACTTGCATCGTATGTACATAAGAAACAACTGTATCTAAGAAACCAGCAGGGCCGTCGATGTTATGAAAATGAGAGTAATCACGTGGGGTTGTTTCAACAAGTATCGAAACTTAAATTATACATTCAAATGGTTCAAATGGCTCTGAGCACTATGGGACTTAACATCTATGGTCATTAGTCCCCTAGAACTTAGAACTACTTAAACCCAACTAACCTAAGGACATCACACAACACCCAGCCATCACGAGGCAGAGAAAATCCCTGACCCCGCCGGGAATCGAACCCTGGAACCCGGGCGTGGGAAGCGAGAACGCTACCGCACGACCACGAGATGCGGGCTAAATTATACATTGAACAGGTATAAATATTCCATACGGAAGTTTGAGACTGGCCAAATTACATATTACTTTTTCTGCTCTTCACAGATAATTACAAATTCCAGCAGAAGACTGGTTATCCAGAAGTCACAGTCAAAAAATACCAAGGACTATGATAAAGTCCGATTTTCGGTTATGATTCGGAAGAAATAGTACGATTATCCCTTCGCAAATAAAGGACAATAATATCACATATTAATAAATGTAGTAAGGCGACCAACCTCATTTGACCTGTCACGGCCTCCGAACCGGGTTGCACCTGTGTGCTGTTTTACTTACATCATCATCATCCATTATTTGAAGTCGTTGGCTTGCTAAAGGCCTTGTCTAGACATTTCCACGCATCACGATCTTTGGTAAAAAGTCGTCATTTTCCTGCTGCATGTTTGCTTGTAACATCTATCCGCCCCTTACTATGTCATGGTCTCAGTTTTTTCTTACTTGTGAGAATCCTGTAAAGAAGCTTCTTATTCCATGTTCCACCGTATTTACATCGCTACATGTCCCGCCCTCCGAAGTAAACGTTGTGTTATAGTCGGCGATGGGATACAGCATCTCCGAGGTAGCGACGATGTGGGGATTTTCCCGTACGACCATTTCACGAGTGCACCGTGAATATCAGGAATCCGACATGGCTGCGGCCGGAAAAGGACCCTGCAAGAACGGAACCAACGACGATTCAAGAGAATCGTTCAACGTGACAGAAGTGCAACCCTACCGCAAATTGCTGCAGATTTGAATGCAGGGCCATCAACAAGTGTCGGCGTGAAAACCATTCAAAGAAACATCATCTATAGGGGCTTTCGGAACCGAAGGATCACTCGAGTACCCTTGATAATTGCATGACACAAAGTTTTACGCCTCACCTGGGCCCGTCAACACTGACATTGGACTGTTGATGACAGGAAACATGTTGCCTGGTCGGACAAGTCTCGCTTCAAATTGTATCGAGCGGATGGACGTATGCGGGTATGGAGACAAACTTTATGACTCTATGACACTGTATGTCAGGAGGGGACTGTTCATTCTGGAGGAGGCCCTGTAATGGTGTGGTGCTCGTGCAGTTGGAGTGATATGGGACTTCTGACACGTCGAACAAGGTAACACGTACGTAAGCATCGTGCCTGATCACCTGCATCCATTCATGTCCATTGTACATTCCGACGGATGTTGGCAATGCCTGCTGGATAATGCGAGACCCTACACGTCCAGAATTGTGACAGGGTGGCTCCAAGGACATTCTTCTGAGCTTAAACACTTCCGCTGGTTTCCAGACTCTGCAGACATGAACATTATTGAGCATATCTGGGATGCCTTGCAACGTGCTGTTCAGAAGAGATCTCCACCCCCTCGTACTCTTACGGATTTATGGACAGCCCTGCAGGATTCATGGTGTCTGTAGTGGACTGACAAGGCAGCCAGTCCACAGTGACGGGTAGCCGAAAGGGCACACGTACACACACGCCGACTGGTGCGAAGTCTGGAACAGGATTCGTAATGAATGTGATAAAGAAAAGAACGTAGCTACTAGAACACTTAACTTTTATATCGTCCTTTGGTATACAGCATTCTTGATGATACAAGTGAGACTATCTTGAGATACATGCAATGGTACAAATGGCGCCTTGCTAGGTCGTAGCCATTAACTTAGCTGAAGGCTATTCTGTCTCTCGGCAAATGAGAGAAAGGCTTCGTCAGTGTAGTCGCTAGCAACGTCGTCGTACAACTGGGGCGAGTGCTCGTCCGTCTCTCGAGACCTGCCGTGTGGTGGCGCTCGGTCTGCGATCACTGCCAGTGGCGACACGCGGGTCCGACATGTACTAATGGACCGCGGCCGATTAAAAGCTACCACCTAGCAAGTGTGGTGTCTGGCGGTGACACCACAGTGTCAGTTCCCTCCACCACTACTTCAGACATCAGTCGAGTCCATGCCACTTGCATTTGGTTAGGACTAAACAGTTCAAATTCACTTTCGGCCATCCAGATTTAGGTTCACCGTGATTTCCTTAAATCGCTTAAGGCAAATTTTTTAACTGTTCCATTGAAAGGGTATGGCCATTTTCCTTCATTCGAACTTATGCACTGTCTCTGATGATCTTGTTGTCAGTGGGAAGATAAACACTAATGTTCCTTCTTTTTTGGATTTCCCTGTTAATATTCGACTATTACTTTCTATAGAGATGATCTTCTTGATAGTTAATTACGTCATTACGTCCACGTCACAACCACACGTAACCGGACAGGACTAGTACCCTGTAGTTGCACAATCTGATTAAAAGTAGATTCAATCCTTCAGTTCTGATCAAAGTTTCGAACCATTTCCCTTCGTTGTGTCGCAAACGCTAGAACTGGATATTTCCTTCCATGTGTTCGAAACAGTGACTCCTTTTGGCGCACTGTCGCTTCTTGAGCTATTTGGCTCGTAACGCCCAAATTCTATATGGGTAATTATTCGAAAAACTCGTACTATCTTCAAGGACAGGAATAAAAAGTATTTAAAATAGTGAGAAAAACTCGATTCGCCCTTTATGTAGTTTATTGACGTCATAATTAACACAACTGAGCGTCTAAGTGTTTGTTGTATTGTGTTTCGAATGATTCACTCTACACTGTGATGCACCAAATCTATTTCGTCTTTTTCAGATATACTCTCAATTCGTACATAAATCAATAGTTTGTAACTGTTTTCAATGTTCATTTTATGACATGACGTGTTACATATTTTACATTTTAGGTAATATTCTACACTTTCAATACGTGACACTGTGTCTTACTATTATTATGACTTTTGGAACATCAGTATCACAACATTATAAAGGAGTAGTTTAATTTTGTAGTTTTAATAGCGATACAAGATGTGGGGACGTAAGATCCTAAATTAAATTTATTACTGCACGAAATAAAAGCTACTTAGTTTATTTTTCGGTACATTTATGTCCGAGCAGCTACATTCTCCACTAACTAAAATCGATTTCAAAGCCAGAATGCTTCATCCTCAGACTCTTCGATGGTAATCCACATACAGGTCAACGATCTGACGGACAGGGTCAGCATCATTCTGCGACTGTTTGCTGATAACGTTGTAGCGTGCGGGGATCTGTCGTCGTTGAGTGGCTGTGGGACGTCACAGGATGATGTAGACAGAATTCATGTTCAATGCGATAAATGCAGCTTACTTTAAAAGTACAAAAATTTAAGATAATGCAGATTACTACGATAAACAACCGTGTCATACAGTAGGGCAGAGTGCTGTAACTTCGATCCTTTTCAAACTTTCACCTCCGCGCAGCTATGCAATAGAAATGTAGTACATTTTCTTACTTCACATTTAAATGGTGGCAATTAGTGTGTATGTTCGGCAGTCTTTTTCGGAAATGACAAAATTTTTCTCCGTAAAGTTGGGATATTTACAAATTTAGAAACATGTTCCGAGATACAACACGATCAAGTCCGTAGGAACAAATATTCTGTTCAAAAATTAAAAACATTTCAGTTGACAAAAACTCATCGGTACTGTTGTTAGTTGCATATGTGTAAAATTGTTGATCTGCTACACACAAATAATCAGCAAGTGAAATTAAATTAGACACAAATATTATGAAAAAACCAGTTACAAGTTGAATACGTTTTGAAATAGGAGCTGACCAACGAGGTACAGCTTTACCTCCCATACATTATATAATTGGTTTTAAAAATCTATGACATTTTATTTGCCATAAATCTCTGTAACAATGTATTGCAAGCAGCTTTAACATACCGATACCAAGCTGAATGTGTAGAACTCGAAATGTTAACAAACGCTGCACAAAACACGGCCGTAGGGGTGGTAACCAAAAAAAGTTTAGAAAATGTAGGAAACTGGTTCATGTAGTGCGTATTCGTTCATGTGATTCTGAATTCAGTCATTAGACAGAAGTATCGACCATTAGACATCATATGTTCCTAGGTACACTCTCCTATACGTAGAACATTCTCACCTATTAGACCCGTGCTGCTTCATACAGGCACAACGATTAAATATAGAGGCGAAACTTCGCTGGCATGAAATGGAAGGAGTACGTAAGACTGGCAGTAAGGACGGCGAAGAGCTGAACTAGATTTATTGGGAGAATTCTAGGAAAATGTGCTCGTCAGTATCGAAGACGGCGTATAGAACAACAGTGCGACCGATTCTTGGCTGGTTAGAATCTCGAACAGATCAGATTAGAAAACAATATCACCAGAGACTTGGTGCTTGAAACGTTACCGCTACTGCTACTGTCGATCAACAGGCGAGTGTTACAGAACTGTTCTCCGAACTCATATTGGAATCCATGGACTGGAGCTGAAGTTCATTCCGCAAAGCACTTCCAAGAAATTTAAACAACTGGCACATGTGGCTGACTGCAGGACGATTGTAGTGCACCAATGTACATTTCAGGCTCAAAAGGAAGGATATGGACATTCATTTTGCCCTTGCCCCATCTGAAAGTGGAACAGGAAAGAGAATGGCTGAATGCCTAGTAGAAGTACAAAGTACCCTCCACCGCGCAGCATATGGTTCCATGCCGAGTGTTAGATGTTCTTGTGTATGACTTGCTACAAACGGGAAAGGAGAGGTGGCCTAAAGAGCGGTGCAAGAGTTGTGGTCAAAGAAAAGCTGCATAGGAGCAGAAATGATTAGTGAACAAATTAACTAATTGAAGAGAAGATTTAGTTAACTTGTATTTCTCCAAGTCTACGAATACTTATTACAAATAATGCAGGAAGAGACGGAGTCCAACTGTCGCTATGTCAACAAGGATGTGCTCTCTGAACTATAGCACAAACTATGGCATTGGCGCCGTGACTAAGTGGCGTCTGCCTAGCATAATGAACGAGGTACAGATGCGAGTGGGGCTGATGGCTGCCACCCCTACATAGTGGCGGCATAGGGTGTTCATACTCCAGAGCTGCTGAAGGCATGGCCCAGTGGGTCCACCAGATCCCACGTAACTTCTGTCAGCAACTGGAGGAAACTTGCTCTTCCATTCTCAGCTGTGACGCCACTGGAGGGACACTGATACGTGGTACCACAATGTAGCTGTAGCTGTAGATTACACAGCAGCAAGTGTGCCACGTAACCAAAAAGCAGCATCTATCAGTCACGAGGCATAAGCGGACAGCATCTCACTGTGTTTCAGAACATAATGTCTTGAGTATGAGATTTTGGGCTTTGAATTGTATTGAAAACACGGACAGCATTAAACACAGCTCGTTATACGTATAAAAATGTTATAAATGAGGAAGATGTAAATTTTATTACCCAATTTTGGGATATATTTCAGATTAGCTTTTGACTCAAAACACTTTAGGAATTTTGCTGTGGTGTTTCGGGGTTAGGAGCAACGCCGTAGTGCTGCGCCGCAGAGGATGTTTAATTCAAGTCAGGGCGGAGTGCCAATAACCACCGGACCCTGCAGGGAAATATTTAAGGAGCCGCCGGACCGCGTGGCTTGTGAATCAAGTGGCGCGCAAGAAGCGGCGGGGCATGGCGGCGTCCATTAATACGGCAGGCCAGTGTCTGGCGCAGGCAACGGACCACCCCTGCCGGCCCCGGCGGGGCTGGGGTGGGGATCGAACTCTGGCCGCCGCTGCCCCCGCCGCGGCTGCGGCCTTCCGCAGGCATGTTTCATTAACCAGAGCGCCGCGGCCGGCCCGCTTCCGCCTCGGATGGAATGGCGTGGCGTGCAGCAGCGTGAGGGCCACCCCTGTTGCACCCCCCCTCCCCCGCCAGCAACCCCCCCTCCCGCACGCCTTTCATGTGCGCCGCCAGTCCCTCCCCCACCCCCCCTATTTCTGCAGTTGTCGGAGGGGCCTCGTATACAACCCGATGCGCTGTTGCTCAACCTGAATGGCCCGAAACGGAGCTCCCACTGATCGTATATTTCAGCTCTCTGCTTTACCCTCTCTCTCTCTCTCTCTGTTCTCTTCCTGTTGAGAACATTACGCCGTAAATTATAGCAGATTTAACAGACAAGGTATCTGCAGAAAATCTTCTTTTCAGTATTTTCAGTTTGGATTTTAATGATGTAAACTGTACACTACTATACATGTAAGTCGAAACGAAAATTTTACAGCCAACAAAATGTATTACTATTGCATTTCACGGTCTCACTCAATGACATGAGACATTTCTGTAATGGTAAGTAACCGAAATAAATGTCCGCCCCCGGTAGCTGAGTGGACGCCGGCACGGTAGCTCAGCGTGTTCGGTCAGAGGGTTAGCTACCCTCTGTAATAAAAAAACTGAGTGAACGGATCAACGAACTACCTGAACGGATATCATGAGACGTCCGCACCGAACACATACAATGAACAAAATAGAGCAAAAAGAGATCAACAAAGAGTTAAATAAAAGTGGTCAGCGTGACAGACTGTTAATCCTAAAGGCCCGGGTTCGATTCCCGGTTGAGTTGGATATTTTCTCCGCTCTGGGACTGGGTGTTGTCATAATCATCTTCATTTCATCCCCATCGACGCGCAAGTCGCCGAATCGAAAGACTTGCACCCGGCGAACGGACTACCCGATGGGAGGCCGTAGTCACACGACATTTACATTCTTTTTTTTACCGAAATAAATCATTCAAGTTTGATCATATGAATTTATTTACGTAATCAAAGATATTAAGAAATGTTTGAAATTGTTCCAACAATTATTTATTTACCTATATCTTTACTGACTGGTCCCAGCCACGTATTATTGTGGCACAGTGAGGTTAAATGGAAAAGAAAGAAAAGGGAAATTACGAGTGTTTGAGAACTGGATATGAATCCTCATGACCCCCTGTCTCTGTCATCTAATCCTCCCACTCTATTTGTCCATCCCTTCCTCTCCCCCCCCCCCCCCCCCATTCATCACCTTCTTTCCGCTTTCTATCACCATTTCCTGCCACCTCACTGTCTATCTCCTCTTCCTCCCTCCCTCTGACCTTAAGCATTGTATATTGTTATTGAACATTTCGATTCTGTAGTAATATTCTACTCACAAGGTGATAAACCATAAATACAAACTTCCTGTTTCCCAAAAATGGTTCACTATTATATTCCAAGTTTTATATTATTTGTGTGAAAATATACAGACTATACGTGTCCATACATTTGTTACACAAATGTGTACAAATTTGAAGTAAATCATTAAAGTAATTTGAGGTGTTTTGTAACAGTATTACCTCTCTGTGTATTAAATACATATTCATTTATTACATATTTTAAAAATATGCAGCCTACATCCATCCGAATGTTCATGAGAGTATTGTGTCAAAATTTGAAGTAAACAGGTCAAGATATGTCGGAAATATTAGGTAACCAAATTTGCACTTCTTATATAAAATGTTTGTTTACATGATCAAAGATATTAAGAAACGTTTGAAATGATTCCAGCAGCCGGCCGAAGTGGCCGTGCGGTTAAAGGCGCTGCAGTCTGGAACCGCAAGACCGCTACGGTCGCAGGTTCGAATCCTGCCTCGGGCATGGATGTTTGTGATGTCCTTAGGTTAGTTAGGTTTAACTAGTTCTAAGTTCTAGGGGACTAATGACCTTAGCATTTGAGTCCCATAGTGCTCAGAGCCATTTGAACCATTTGATTCCAGCAATTATTTATTTACGTGTTTCTTTACTACATATTTGACACGTGCAATCCAATACTGCAAACAAACCACAAACATTACTCGCTGTTTTTGTATATGTGACAATACTTTTACAAATACACACTCTGCCTGAAATGTTATCGACGTTTGAAAGAAAAATCTGGGCCTATAGTAAGTGGCAGATAGTTACTACGTATTGAAAATATAATTTTGAACATTAACCCTGTGCATGCTTGCGACGCCACAGGCACATGATGAACACGTACTTAAGGCCTATCTTTGCCAGGAATCCACTTTTTGCCAGTGCTAGTCTGTTTTTATGTCTTTCTTCCTCCGTCGATCATGGATTACTTTGCTTCCTAAGTAGCATAATTCCTAACTTTCGCTAACTGGTGATCCTGTATTCTGATATCAAGTATCTCGATGTTCTCATTTCTGGTACGTCTCACTGCTTTCGAATTTCTTAGGTTCACTCGCAGTCCCTATCCTGCAATCATTAGAGTGTTCATTACAGTCAACACATCCTGTAATTCTTTTTCACTTTCACTGGTGATAGCAATGTTATCAGCGAATCTTATTACTGATATGCTTTCACCTTGATTTTTAATCCCACTCTTGAGACTTTTTTTTGTTTCCTTCATTGCTTATTCGATGTATAGATTGAACAGTAGAGGACAAACTACATCCCTGCCTTACAAACTTTTTAATCTGAGCACTTCGATCTTGGTCTTAAACTCTAACTGTTCCCTCTTGCTTCTTGTACATATTATGGGGGGGTATATCAGGGAAAAAACACTCCTATCGGGGCATAGAAAATATGAATCTGTTTATTTAAAAGAAAATGACTGAAAAGTGGGCCAACAGCTCCCTCGTTCCACCTTCCCCAGCACCTTTAAAAATGTTCCAAAAAATTCAGGCATGCGAACATACTCACTCTTTTTTCAATACACAACCCACCTCAGACTCCCGCAGATTTCCATAAATCCTTTGCGCCTTGCGGATAGTCGCCGTGCAGCTGTACCTGCCCAACACGTAAGTAGATGAAGGTGTCTCCCCAAGTGGTATGGGGAGACTCCTGCGGTCTCAAGCGCACAATTCAGAAGCATACGCTATGTGCATCGGAGCATGTGCCTCCTTGTCTGTTCGTGCAAAGGCTGTATGTGCCAAGTGCGCACCAGAAGTCGCACAGGTGTAAACGCATCTCAAACGTAACTCACTCAAACCCACTCATTCACGCTCAGTTATCATTTCTCACTCATTAATTGTCATTACCTCTTTGGGTCTGTCACTGTCTCCTGTTCCTCTGTGTCTCTTCTCACTGCCACTGTCTCTCTCTTGCTTTTACTTCTAATACCTCATTCCTTCTTATTACTGCTGTCTCTTCTCGCTGTCATTATCTCTCTCATCCTAGTTGTCACTGTCATACACTTTCCTTTCATGATCACTGGTTCCCACCCACTTCTCTTTCCTCTTTCTTTTTATTCCTTCCCCTTGGTACTGTGTCATTCACACTTTTTCTTGCACTGTTCCGTTAATGTTAACTATGTTCTACTACCAGTGTGTCCTGCTCTTTTTCTCACATTGCCCTTGTCTCATTCGCTCTTTCGATAACACAAACACTGTTTATTATCTTACAGTGTTTATTACTTTTTCGTCTCTTTACCGTTGCCATTGTCTACTTCTCTCGAAATCCGCGAATATTTACTCATGGAAAAATTTCCAGGGAACATTTTTAAATTCGCTGAAGAAGGTACAATAATGCAATTGGTACCACACTTTTTAGTCAGAGTCTTTTAAATAAACAAGAACATAATCGAATTTTCTGTGCTCTGCTAGGAGCATTTTTGCGTTGGTTCCTTTCTATACTCTGCTCCAGGTGAAAAGAAATGCATTGATCAGTAAAATTTAGATAGTTTATTTATGCGAAACAGAAATAACGCAAAGCAATTATGCACCACACACCCAATTTTACGTGGGAGAAAATCTGAATGTGGTTCAGCTCTACAACATGAGATTCTTAGATGATAACTGAGATACTTTAGAGCATATTTCCCCACGCTACGTCACTTTATAAACCACGTTTTCGCCTCTTACCGGACTTCATGTGAGTATTTTACGAGTATAAGCAGGGTTACTTTGAACCTCTGTATCTCGGAAACGGACAAAGGTACCAAGAAAATTTTCATGTCTCTTCCAGTTCTGGATCTTAGGAATATACCTAGTAACTTCAGTCATTTTCTGTGTGTAGTCTTATGGGAAGCCTTATAACACTACCGTCTGCTACTGTTATACCATGACCTCGACGCTGGAGGCAGTTTGCAAAACAGAATTATTTTATTAGCGTACTTATGGTATAACGCAACAGAGCAGTGTTACCCTCTGAGAGAATTTTATTATGTTGACCGTATTGTACCTAACGGAGGTGGCTTATAGGAAGTGAAAGTCAGAATTACGTAAATATTTGAACAGTACGAACAAAATTTTGCCTATCTGCACTGTTCAACTGATAAAGAAAACGGTCGCCAGCCTAACTAGGGAAGAGAATGATTAACATTCTCGAAAATAGTTATTAATAATTTTAACGAATAAACACAACCTATACTTTGTCACACGCGAGTGCAGTGAACTCTGACACATACATATGTTTACGTTAAGATTGAAGCTAACAACTGGAGCAGCACAAACTATTTGCAAAATTATAACAGATACCGAAACACACTATTACTTTCAGGCCTTGTTCAAACTGAATTGTATTTATATCATTACTATTAACATTCACTGCAGGATCATAAATTGTACATATGTGAAGTCTCTCTCAGCTAAATACTTTACTATTTAAAATGAAAGTTAGTTGATATTCAGTGACAGGTTACTTATCACTGTCTTTCTAATAAATAGATTATGGTTTTCATAAATAGAGATCTTTCCGTTACTTGTTACCTAGCATTAGCACAATAGACAAACTGTGGATCCTTTTATACTATTAATATGCACTTCTAATACACAAGAGAGACAAACACTTAGCAAACATGAGTCTATAACGTTTCACAACTGCAGCTTTCCACTTTTACTACAGTGAGACACAAAATTAACATATATGTAAGATACTGACTCACTTTCTGCGATTTACAACAGGCCGTAATGTGATCATTTACTTTATAAGCCTCAGTCTTAAGAACTTTTAATTTTGAAGTTGGCATCAACACATTAATAAGCAATTTTACTTGGAAAATTATTTTCAGCAAGCATTCTTGACTTTAACTCACTCTCTTGCCACATTAACTTTCTCTTTACTATGTTCAAGATGCATTAATTAGAAAACTGGGTTTTAATGTACTGTCAGTAAGGACACTCGGTAATCACTTTAGTTCAATCGGAGAGGAACCTGAGAGGTGTTATGATGAGGAGAAAAATCAAGGTAGGTACATAAATTCAGATATAAATTACCTTATATTTGAGCACATTAGCACATCCATTAAGCTGATCCTTCACATCGTTATAGCATTCCGACGCAATGATTGCGCAATGTGGTGGCAACTGCATGCTGGTAGGTAGAATTGCAGGCAGAATTGCTGGACTCTGTCATTTCTTGGTGGCGATGATAGATACAAATTCAGAATAGTTCCAGCTATTTATCCATCCATCCGAGGCATTGGAAAGTAGCAGAAAAGCCTCTCTCGGAACCAGCACAATATGCATCTTTTACATGGCAGTGCACAGTTTAGTAGCTCATCCCCAACTCGTAGCACGTTCCCGACTGGTGCCTTGTCCCCGACTGGTAGCTCGTCCCCGACTGACTATCAGTTCCACCTTTTCTACATAGGCCAGCCACAATTTGCGCGCGCTACACAGTTCCGTTCCCAAGGGGAACCACAACAACTTTTACATACAAACTGACTAAGAACTCTAAGCGAGGATCAGCAGTTTACATAACAGCAAACAATCATTTTAAACAAAACATAACATTTGCACATATAGACATTTCTACAAAAAATTATTCACACAGAAATTACAATTATATATAGTAAGTTTTGTTCCCTCCAAATGGGACAAAGAATATAAATGACAGATATGCTACACAGCATACAGTCAAATCATGTCATCAAAGTTTTAACAAAGAAAGGAGTATACAATTTTGTGTCCTCTATTCTGTCAAACACACTTACAGAAGCTCAATGATGTCACATTAAATGAAACAAAAGCAAAATAAATCCGTACAGCATTAGAGCTATGGATTTACACATGCCCCATGTTTCGTTGAAGTTTCTTGTAGAGGGTACTTCAAGGAAACATCTATAACACCTATGTGGTGTTGGCTACAAAAAAAAATTATACCATCCAACTTCAGTTGGGACAAAAAAAATTACATATTACAGACATACAGCATATACACTAAGAAATTTTATACTTTTTTTTTAAAACATTTTCAAAAATAAGACATTTACAGTAATTTTCATTTTCACACTGGTTTAAGGAAACTAATTTTGCATAGTTACACAAGATACCTTTAAGCATGTTCATTCCATACACCTACAGTTCAAGTACCAGACAACCAGCACACAAACTAATCTACATATTAGTAGAATGGGTATAGCCTTCAAATAAAATAAAAAAAGTAAGCATGTACACAATAGCACAGAACATTTTAACTTAACAAAACAGAAATTTGTCTTTCAATATTTTAAAGGAATGTAAATATTCACAGACACATAAGCATACTGATTATCATAGTACATTACACAAGGTTCAGTAATTAATGAAATATTGAAATTTCAGTTTGCATCCACATATGCACAAATATTTACACAAACAACTATAAAAACCTTTTCGAACTGACTCTTTAACTACAAAAGTAACTTTTTAAATTTTTTTAAAAACTAATTAACTTTAAAGCTGCTATTCATTAATAGCACTCCAAAATATTTGTTGCACATAAACACACTAACCTATTCAGAACCTATCTTTAATTATCACTGCTGTGTTTTAAAACAAGACAGTCCAATTTTTTAAGTTATTTCAAAAAACCTCGTCTCGAAAACATCTACATCCATTTGAATAAGAATGCATATATATTTTATAATAACGTTTCACTGACTCCAATAAGAATAGTTAGTTCATAACATATTGGTCAAAAAACCTAACTTACTTCACTGCTTGCCTCAGCACTAGCAGTTCATGTTACACATTCTGCCCATTATTGGTTTGGCAGTCTTTGTATGTAAACATTTAGGCATATAAACACATTTTTAGATTAAGAACACTTAAAGACACATTTTTAAATTAATACACTGCCCCATCCTCTAGGTTTGGCAGTTCGTGACCACTTATCAACTTCTTGCCCCACAATGGCAAGTCTTTTGGCTACTGCTCACACAGCATATTTGGTAGTCCTCAACTTCAGAACCACAGAATTTTTATTCTTTTGTCTTGTTTTGTTGCCCAACAACATATTTTCGAGCAGTTCATTATCATCATCTCCAAGTTTTTCATCATTATGTCATACTTTTGGTACAAATTGCCTTAATGGTATAAAACATAAAACCTGCAACTTTGAAACAGCAATTAGACACTGGTAACAAAACCATTTCTTTTCTAATGACAATATCAGGTAACATATACATTAATCAAGAAATAATTTTAAATGACGTTCTTGGTATAATGACAATGTTCAGGAGTTATTTGAGAATCCCAGATTTGTGGTTTTTCTCCCCTCTTTGTTACTCAGTAATATTTCTTTTGAAGTCAATATTCCGTTTAATTACACATTTAGGTTATCAAATATGTTAAGATCAGGACAATAATTTTATATCCTATTGCAAGTGATTTCTGCCTACCTTTTTGTGGCACTAGACACATGCCTCTCATACCTATTTTCACATACATTAGTCAGGTTTATCTCCACAGTTTTTAACACATAAAGTTGTTCAACATCATATTTATCCCTATTTTCAAAAACATTTACATTTAGTTATATTATAGTATTCATTTACCTTGTTTTGAGTATTCTTACCTTTTCTCATCCATATTTCTCTTTCCAATTACTTTTCCATCACATTTTTCCTTTACAATACCCACTATGCTTCCATTATTCTTGGTCATTTCCTAGTGTACCCAATTTAATTATTCATTTACTTGTCCACAAACAATACACAGTATCTTACATTATTTCCACACTTTTCAGTTTATTCTGAGAGAGAAGAAGGAAAGAAGATAGTAAAAGTTCTGAATGATGAAGAGGAAGGTTGGCAACACGAAAAGAAACGGAAGTAGTGCTGCCAACGACTGAGGTACCTAGTGCTCGTCAGACACTTGACAATGCAAAGACTGCATGTCCCCTGAGGCTTCAACAACCCTCATCTGAGGACGTGTATCTTTAAGTAAACCACATACTGCAAACATAAGTCTTTTCGGATTTTTAAGTATATTAGAAATAAATTTTTATCTTGTGGAGTTCTTTGCACTTTCATTAAGTTACCATAAGCATCATTATTCCTAAAGTTTTAAGGTTTGCCACACTACATGCCCCTATCTTCATAATTAGGCTGGCAAAAATATGTATTAAATTGAAAATAAACAGTTCATAAGCAAAATAAATAATAAAATTAAGAACAACCTACCCCTGGTCTCCAGATCAACAAAACAATATTTCACTTTCAGGTAACACTCAGATACAATAATAATAAAGTCATGCATAATATTAATAATATATACAAATACAGCATCCTGCCCCCAGTCTCTTTATTAACAAGGCAGTCTTTTATGGTTCATAAAACAGTTACTTAAGTCTGGTGGCATTTTTAGGTCTCCTATCTTCTACATCTTTCACTAACCCTTCCAGATCTTGCCAACGTTTTGTTTCACCAAGTGGCTTTTTAGGTTTTGAAATTTCAAAGTCTTTAGCAAGGTACATCACCGCCTGTTCTGCTACTATTTTATCAGGTGGTTCTTTTTGTTGCTGTAATTCACACTTCTTCAAAACATTTGCCCCAGTATAGTATCATCTGGAGGTTCCTGCAATTTCTGCCCCTGTGTTACATTACAGAATAATTCCTTCGGTTTTGGCCCAGTTTCACTTTCTGTATCTTGATTTGGTAAAACGTCACTAATTTTCTCATACCCTCTTTCAGTAAAAGTATATTCACTTTCGTTTACACCTGAAAATTCATCTTCACTGGAGTCATCACTACTCCCTTCCTCACCATCAGATTCACTTAAGTACTCTACCTTTGAACAATAGGGGAAGTTAGTATATTAATTCTTATATGTATTCGTATACCCTTCATCATCTGAACTATCACTGATTTCATTTTCGTCATCAGATTCGAGCAGGAAAGCAACTTTTAGACAGTGGAGCAGATTCTCACTGTAAATTATTTTTTAGCAACTTAGATTCATGGGCTATTAAGCTGATTGTCGGCTCTTGCTACTTTCAGAATTGTGTGGACGTTATTTTTCTGAAAATTTGATGGTGTATCGCCATTCTCAAACATTCTACACGTCTATTTAAATAGTCGTTTGGCTGCCATTTCAATCAATGTTTTTAGAAATTTCGGTGGAATGTTATCTATCCCTTATGCCTTATTTGACTTTAAGTCGTCCAAAGCCCTTTTAAATTCTAATACTGGATCCCCTATCTATCCCTGTTGGCTCCTATTTCTTCTTCTATCACGCGGTTAGTAAAATTCTCCCTCTGAAAACAGCCTTCAGTGTGCTCTTTCTACCTATCCGATCTGCATTTTAACAGTGGAATTCCCATTGCTCTCTTTAATTTCATCAAAGGGTGGTTTGACTGTTCAGTAGGCTTAGTCACTTCTTCCGACAATCATTTCTTTTTCGTTTTCTACACGTTTTTCATGCAACCATTCCACCTTAGCTTCCTGTAGTTTCTGTTTATTTCATTCCAAATTGAATTGTATTTTTGTATTCCTGAATTTTCCTGCAGATTTTTTAATATCCTTCTTTGATCGATCAAATGGAGTATTTCTTGTGTTACCGATGGTTCCTTCGTAGTTACCTTCCTTATACCTGTGTTCTTTTTTCGAACTTCTGTGACTGGAATTTTCAAGGATGTTCATTTATCTTCAACTGAAAATCCTACTAAGCTATACATTATCACAGCATGTATAGTCTCAGAGAACTTCAAGAGCATCTCTTGGCTCCTTAGGACAACTTATCTCATTTCTTTGTGGACTGACTCCTCCTGAGCAGCTGTTAAATTTCAGCTTACTCTTCATCACTAATATGTTGTTATCTGAGTCTATATCTGCTCCTGGGTACGCCTTACAATCCAATATCTGATTTTGGAATCTGTGCCTGACCATGATGTAACCTATCTGAAATCTTACTGTTTCTCCCGGCCTTTCCCTAGTATACTTCCTACTCTTGTAATTCCTGAACAGTATTTCGCTGTTAATTGCAGAAATATTTTTGAAGTACTCAATTAGCCTTTCCCTCCATCATTCATAATACCAAGCCCATATTGTCTACAACCCTTTCTTCTACTTCTTCACCTACATCTGCATTCCAGTCCCTTTACGTACGTAACTACCTGTTCAGTACCCTCCTCAACAATCGCCATCTCTGCTTGCGACATGTCGACGTTTATACCTCAACTATTGTTATCAGTTTTGGTTTGCTGTTGATTCAGATAAGAAAATCCCCATGACTTTACTGCTCACAATAACTCATTATCTGCCCTACCTCCCTATTCATAACGAATCCTACTCACATTATGCCATTTGCTGCTGCTGTTTATATCATTTGTATGACTAACTTGATGAAGTCACGAAACCATTGAGTGAAGAACATGATGTGCATTCAGTCTGAAGGATGCGCTGCAAAGATTGTTCCTTTTGGGTCTCCTTTTTTCAACAGTTCATTCATACACTCCTGGAAATGGAAAAAAGAACACATTGACACCGGTGTGTCAGACCCACCATACTTGCTCCGGACACTGCGAGAGGGCTGTACAAGCAATGATCACACGCACGGCACAGCGGACACACCAGGAACCGCGGTGTTGGCCGTCGAATGGCGCTAGCTGCGCAGCATTTGTGCACCGCCGCCGTCAGTGTCAGCCAGTTTGCCGTGGCATACGGAGCTCCATCGCAGTCTTTAACACTAGCATGCCGCGACAGCGTGGACGTGAACCGTATGTGCAGTTGACGGACTTTGAGCGAGGGCGTATAGTGGGCATGCGGGAGGCCGGGTGGACGTACCGCCGAATTGCTCAACACGTGGGGCGTGAGGTCTCCACAGTATATCGATGTTGTCGCCAGTGGTCGGCGGAAGGTGCACGTGCCCGTCGACCTGGGACCGGACCGCAGCGACGCACGGATGCACGCCAAGACCGTAGGATCCTACGCAGTGCCGTAGGGGACCGCACCATCACTTCCCAGCAAATTAGGGACACTGTTGCTCCTGGGGTATCGGCGAGGACCATTCGCAACCGTCTCCATGAAGCTGGGCTACGGTCCCGCACACCGTTAGGCCGTCTTCCGCTCACGCCCCAACATCGTGCAGCCCGCCTCCAGTGGTGTCGCGACAGGCGTGAATGGAGGGACGAATGGAGACGTGTCGTCTTCAGTGATGAGAGTCGCTTCTGCCTTGGTGCCAATGATGGTCGTATGCGTGTTTGGCGCCGTGCAGGTGAGCGCCACAATCAGGACTGCATACGACCGAGGCACACAGGGCCAACACCCGGCATCATGGTGTGGGGAGCGATCTCCTACACTGGCCATACACCACTGGTGGTCGTCGAGGGGACACTGAATAGTGCACGGTACATCCAAACCGTCATCGAACCCATCGTTCTACCATTCCTAGACCGGCAAGGGAACTTGCTGTTCCAACAGGACAATGCACGTCCTCATGTATCCCGTGCCACCCAACGTGCTCTAGAAGGTGTAAGTCAACTACCCTGGCTAGCAAGATCTCCGGATCTGTCCCCCATTGAGCATGTTTGGGACTGGATGAAGCGTCGTCTCACGCGGTCTGCACGTCCAGCACGAGCGCTGGTCCAACTGAGGCGCCAGGTGGAAATGGCATGGCAAGCCGTTCCACAGGACTACATCCAGCATCTCTACGATCGTCTCCATGGGAGAATAGCAGCCTGCATTGCTGCGAAAGGTGGATATACACTGTACTAGTGCCGACATTGTGCATGCTCTGTTGCCTGTGTCTATGTGCCTGTGGTTCTGTCAGTGTGATTATGTGATGTATCTGACCCCAGGAATGTGTCAATAAAGTTTCCCCTTCCTGGGACAATGAATTCATGGTGTTCTTATTTCAATTTCCAGGAGTGTATTTCTCACCCTAAAATCACTAAAGTGAACATGAAGGAACTTTCAGTGTTTATGGAAGCAGGTATCATTATCAGGGCCCTATTTTCTTCTGTTTCAACAGTTCACTTAAGTTTGTAATCATCAAGTTTACTAAAGTGATCACAAATGAGTTTATGGTATTCATAGAAGCTGCAATCGTCATCTGGGTCCTATTTTCTACTGATGCCAAGGCAGATATTTATTTCTTTGCCTTGAGGCCTGTCACTTTTAATACTTTAGATTGTACTACAGTCAGTTTTGCCAGGAATGGATTTCCCTTTTGTTGTGTCGATTCCCTAAGGTCTCGACACAATGAGTGGCTAGGTGCACGCGAAACTAACGCAGACGGGCGTAAATTCTGAAACAGGAGACTGGATGAAAAACTATAAAGAAAAGAAGAGAGATTTTAATATACTTAACTTTAATGTAGTCTTGTTCTTGTTGAAATACATCTCTTGCATAGTAGTAAGCAATTAGCAATGATACACATGGCGCCTTGCTAGGTAGTAGCGATGGACTAGCCGAAGGCTATTTAACCTGTCTCTCGGCAAATGAGAGGAATACTTGGTAGGTCTAGTCGCAAGCTATGTCGTCCGTACAACTGGGGCGAGGTCATGTCCGTGTCTTGTGACCTGCCATGTGGTGGCGCTAGGATTGCGAGTACACAGTGGCGACACGCGGGTCCGACATGTACTACAGGACCGCGGCCGATTTAAGTTACCACCTAGCAAGTGTGGTGTCTAGCGGTGACACCACATTCCTCCCCCGCAAATCGGCGAACGGTCGTGAGATAAGGCTTCCGCCCGCCGTGGGGAGGACCCCATGTTGACGTATGCGATGAGGTGGGGAGCCTAACAACAGGCGAGGCTGTGCCACCCGCACCCGGCCATTCGGTCCGAGGGGAGCTAGGAAACGCCTGCAAACCTAGTCCAGGGTGCACGTCAACATGAGGTGTATGCGCACGTAATGATATAAGAGGAGCCGCGGGGTCGACCTCCATGTGGTCGGAGCACCCGACGGGCGAAGACGACATCTGGTCCGGAGCGGGCAAGAGGTCCATGGCGGAGGACGGCTGGTCACGGGAAGCAAGCGGCGGCGCGTGACCCAGGGAGGCGCGAGGCGGCTGCAGCGAAGCGTCCGCTGCTGGCGGCGCCGGCGGCGGCTGCGGCGGCGGGACGCCATGAGGCAAAATGGAAGGCATCGTCGGTAACACCTGGGGATGAGGCGAGCCAGTAGATGGGTCCCCAGGGCGCTGACCTGACGGCTCCGTCGCTGAAAGCAGACGGGGAGCGGCAGAACCCAGGCGACGACAGAGGCGCAGCTGATTGAGATGCCGACGCACCTCACCAGAGGCCCCCAAAACCAAATACATCGCGCGGCCGAGGCAGCGAAGAAGGCGCCCTGCGAGCCAACGCCGTGAACCGCGATAGTTGCGATAATAGACAACGTCGCCAGGAGCAAAAGCAGGAGTCTGCCGCTGCACAGGAACCTGATGTGGCGGAGGCAGCAAAGACATCAGAGTTCGATGAGTGCGACCATGGAGCAACTCAGCCGGCGAGCGACCATCGCGGGGCTGAGAGCGATATGAGGACAAAAAGAGCAACAAAGCGTCCTCCCGAGAATGCGACTCTTTCAACTTCAACATCTGCGACTTGAAAGTCCGGACCAATCGTTCAGCGGCACCGTTTGACTGAGGCGAAAACGGCGCGGATGTCAGATGTTGAATACCATTGGCCTTGCAGAACGACTGAAATTCTGCGGACATGAATTGTGGGCCATTGTCGGAAACAATAGTCTGCGGAAGACCTTCAAGGCAAAAGATAGCAGACAAGGCTTGGATGGTGGCAGAAGACGTCGTGGAAGACATCCGGACAACAAAAGGAAAATTACTGAAAGCATCGACCACAACCAACCATCGAGCATTCCAGAACGGACCAGCAAAATCGATGTGCAAGCGTTGCCAAGGGGAAGTGGCTTTCGGCCATGCAAAGAATTGCCGCGGCGGTGCGGATTGTTGTTCGGCACACGCCACGCAAGAGGAGCACATATTCGTAATCGCAGCATCGATTCCGAACCAAGTACAGTGCTGTCGAGCAAGTTGTTTCGTTCGCACTATACCCCAATGTCCTTGGTGAAGAAGCTTTAAGACAGAGGACTGTAACGAACGTGGGACCACGACTCGGGATTGATCATTATCGGAACGCAACAACAAAACACCACGTCGGACAAAAAGTCTCTCCTGGTGGGCAAAAAATCGGCGAACCAAAGGATCCGCGATCCGTGACTTTGACAAGGGCCATTGCGAAG
The DNA here is from genome assembly GCF_023898315.1 of Schistocerca nitens. Lineage (NCBI taxonomy): Eukaryota > Metazoa > Arthropoda > Insecta > Orthoptera > Acrididae > Schistocerca > Schistocerca nitens. The sequence continues at coordinate 88,431,911 of NC_064621.1, read as the reverse complement.
CAACAAAACGCAAAACGGAAGCAAGGACAGGGTCAGCAGCTGTGGCAGTAGCTACACGACGAAAATCAATCGGAAACGATGCGACCACGTCATCGGCTTCCGAATCAATGAACATGCAAGCAAGTTCGGAAGAATCGAATGCTTTATCCTCAGCAACAGGCAAACGGGACAACGCATCAGCGTTGCCGTGCTTAGCAGTGGACCGATACAAGATATCGTAGCGGTACTGCGAGAGAAAAAGCGACCAGCGAATGAATTTCTGCGCTGTACGTGGAGGTACAGGCTTGTTCGGATGAAAAAGCGACGTCAAAGGTTTGTGGTCGGTGATGATTGTAAAGTGACGACCATACAAGAAGTCATGGAACTTGGTAACACCAAACACGAGAGCTAAAGCTTCTTTCTCTATTTGTGAATAATTTCTTTGCGCAGATGAGAGCAATTTGGACGCAAAGGCAATAGGGCGATCATGCGAGCCATCCTTGTGCGCAAGCACAGCACCGATCCCGAAATCCGAGGCATCAACCATCAACAAAAGGGGTTTTCGGGGATCGAATGGCGTAAGGCAAGTAATTGAAAGTAACGCCGATTTCAACTGGCGAAAGGCGCGTTCGCATTCCGTCGTCCAGACGAACGGAACACCTTTACGGCGCAAGCGATGAAGCGGAGCTGAAATAGAAGAAGCATTGCGCACAAACCGATGATAATAATTTACCTTACCCAGCACACTCTGTAGCTGTTTTAAGTTCTGCGGTGACGGCAAGTCCTGAATGGCACGAAGGTGCTCTGGACTCGGATGTATACCTTGGGCGTTAAGGACATGGCCCAGGTACGGTAAGTCCCGAGCAAAGAACACACATTTGTCCTTCCTCAAGCGAAGACCATTTTGTCGCAATACCTGAAATAATGTTCGGAGATTTTGCAAATGTTCGGCTTCTGTCTTTCCTGAGATCACAATATCGTCCAGATAGTTCGCAGCAGTAGGGACCGACGCACAAATAGTTTGTAAATATTGCTGAAACAAAGCAGGGGCGGATGCACACCCGAATGGCAGTCTTTTGAAGCGATACAAGCCAAGATGCGTGTTTACCACTAAGACGCGCTGGGATTCTTCGTCCACAGGTATCTGCAAGTACGCATCTGCTAGGTCCAATTTTGAAAAATATTTTCCCGGGCACAGTTTGTCAAAAAAGATCTTCCGGGCGGGGCAAAGGAAAAGTAGCAGTCACAAGTTGGGGATTCACAGTTGCCTTGAAGTCCACGCAAAGTCTCAATTTTCCGGAAGGTTTTGGCAAAATTACTAAGGGTGAGGCCCAGAGAGAAGCCTGCACACGTTCAATTACACCTTGAGATTCTAAATCGTGCAATGTTCGTGCGACCTCATCACGCAATGCGTGGGGAACATTGCGCGCTCTGAAAAATTTTGGTTGCGCGTTGTCTTTCAGTTCCAAATGCGCTTCATAGTTCTTAGCGCAACCAAGGCCCGGTGCAAAAATGTCTGCAAATTCTTCACAAAGACTAGAAACACTGGCGGAAGGCACAGTCTGATTCACTGATAGGACCTGATTCACTATAGACAAATTAAACAATTGAAACAAATCTAAACCAAACAAGTTCACTGCACTAGAGGAACGAAGAACGTAAAATGAGACAAGTTTTGTCTGTCCCTTGTATGTTGCAATAAGGCTGCACTGTCCTAACACAGGTATATGCTGTCCTGAGTAACTAGTTAACGTAACATTTGCGGCACGCAATGGCGGTGCGCCCAGCTGTTTGTACGTGTCGTGATTGAGCAATGAAACAGCAGCTCCGGTATCGAGCTGGAATGGTATCACTTTTCCTGCAAAGTCTAAGTCCACAAAAAGTTTATTGTCTTGTTGACGACAAGAGCGACTGTCTCGTGCAATTTGAACTGATACAGGTCCAGAAGCACTTGCAACTTTACGGGATTTCCGGCGACGTCGACGCACACTGTGGGTGGGACGAACACAGTCACTGTTAGCTAAAGTGTCACTGGACGGGTGGGAATGAACTACATGAATGTCCATGGGCGAAGGTCCACGAGCCTGATTGTCCTGGGTTCGATTCCGGCGCGAAGCAAAGGGCCTGGAATTTGTGTGATTGTCTGATCTGAACTTTTTCTGGCAAACACTTTGTACATGTCCTTTCTTTTGGCAGTAAAAGCAAATAGCTTGGCGTGACGGGCAATTTTCACGCGAATGTCTAGTTGCACACCGCGGGCAAGATTTCACTGCATTTGCTTGCTTACGCGGCGCACGTGGTTGCAAGCTAGGCTGCCGCTGCGAAGTCGGGCGCGAGGGCCGCTTAGCGTCCCGTGCAGCGGGCCCGGCGGGCCGATTAATGTGACACACTGCTGGCGAAGTTTCAAATGATTCCTGAGCAAAGTCAAGTGTGTCTTGCCTGTCCAATATGTCTATCACTTGTTGCAGGGAGGGATTAACGAGTTTCAAAATCTGTTCCCGTATGCGAACATCAGAAACGTTCTGTGCAATTGCATCACGCACCATAGTATCTGAATATGGGAGGCCACATTCACAGGCAAACGCGCAGTCTCTAGTAAGGCCTTGCAAAGTTGCTACCCACTCCCTATTAGTCTGACCGGCCGTACGTTTTGTACGAAAAAACGTATACCGTTTGGCAACTACATTTACTGTTTCTTTGAAATAGGCATCTAAAGCCGACAAAATTTCCTCGTAGGTCAGAGTTGCGACGTCGCGTCGGGGAAACAATTTCACTATCACACGGTAGGTAGCCACACCGACACAAGAAAGCAAAAACGGCTGCCGCTCTTTACCTTGAATTCCATAAGCAGTGAGGTGGAACCGGAACTGATCGGCCCACTCAGTCCAGCTCTCGTTATGGGCCTCAAAGGGCCTAAATGGCGGTGCGACAGCGTTGTGTGGCTGCGGTAGCGAAGAAGCGGCTGCCGCCGCATCGGTTTGCAGCGCACGTTGACCCTGGACGAGCTGTCCAAGGGCTTCCAATAACGCCTGCGTCTGCTGATTCTGCAAGCGAAAAAATTCGGACAGTACATCTGGAGAATGCGGCGAAGCCATGACACAAGCAAATTAGAGCAAGTATAACACAAAGACTGCAACGTGGGCGCGGCACCACTCCTCGGCGCCAAAATATTGTTGTGTCGATTCCCTAAGGTCTCGACACAATGAGTGGCTAGGTGCACGCGAAACTAACGCAGACGGGCGTAAATTCTGAAACAGGAGACTGGATGAAAAACTATAAAGAAAAGAAGAGAGATTTTAATATACTTAACTTTAATGTAGTCTTGTTCTTGTTGAAATACATCTCTTGCATAGTAGTAAGCAATTAGCAATGATACACATGGCGCCTTGCTAGGTAGTAGCGATGGACTAGCCGAAGGCTATTTAACCTGTCTCTCGGCAAATGAGAGGAATACTTGGTAGGTCTAGTCGCAAGCTATGTCGTCCGTACAACTGGGGCGAGGTCATGTCCGTGTCTTGTGACCTGCCATGTGGTGGCGCTAGGATTGCGAGTACACAGTGGCGACACGCGGGTCCGACATGTACTACAGGACCGCGGCCGATTTAAGTTACCACCTAGCAAGTGTGGTGTCTAGCGGTGACACCACACCTTTCTCATAAACATCTTCTACAAAGTTACAAAGTTTCTCTGTGATTTCTTTGCAAAACATAAGCGCCCTGCTGTGGGACGCTGCAGAAGTGTTTCTTTCTGAAAGATTGGTTTTGTGGCTTTTATGAAAAACAATAACTAACTCCCTTTTCCCAGGGGTTTGGTCTTTGAAAGTATGTGTGGTGTTATTTATCTCTGTCAATTGTGCGGTCATTCTTTGGACGTCATTACGAGTAAGACCAAAGGAAGACGCTTCAACAGCAAGACAGTAATTAATCAGCTCTTCTTCAAGATCTTTCCCCAAATCTGAAGGTCTATCTCTACTTGTTTCTCCTGGATTGTATCATACTTCATGTGGGGGGGGGGGGGGTCTTCATAAGTTTTGTTTTTGGAACATTTTGCTGTGTTCTTACAACCCATCTTCTTTTCTCCAAGTTCGTCAATATCTCACCAATTTTAGACGGATTCAACATTCTTTGATCAACCTTTCCCATCATTCTCTCTGAAAATGCAAGGTAATTCCAGGAGATTAAGAATGTATATTAATACAGAGTATTTTAAACAAAAAAGTAAAAGTTGCAGTTGAAGCAACTGAAAGGAATCCAGTTTACTCGAATACGGCCTACATTGTGTTAAACCAATGGTTTTTAAAATAAACATCGGAAAGTGACAGTTTACTCATAAACATTAAACTTATATACGTTGAAATGGTTATCTGCTAATATTTAGGAGAAATAACCAAAATATAAAATAACCAATATATAAAAACTTTTCCCATTGTCAAAACCTGTAATGACGATCTGAAAAGCAACAACTAAAGCAGGCGACCTATGGGATTCGCTAGTTAGCTGTAAATGCATTAACCAATATTTGTGGCGTTTCTGCTATTTAGGGCTGGGTTTAATTGACTGATTATCTATTCCCACATTACTGTTCCCGAGGGCTTAAGGAATAGTTCAACTTCGACTCAGATAAACCACCAACAACACAGACTTAATGTTCAAAATCCCAAATATGCATATATGACGAGGTTGTCTATGCCAAGGGCGTACCCAAAAGCACCATGGTAAACACCGGCTATTTACATACAAAATAATGGAAACAGACATTCCAAGCACTACTTCCTGCAGGGGGAGCTCGAGCCACGGCCTGCAGGAAGTATCACTACGGCGAAACCTGATTGGCTGGAGACAGCTATTTAGGGGCTAGAACCAGCCCTGAAGTTCAGCTCACGCTGGATGCCGACCTCGTGTATTGCGACCATTGAACATTACGTCTTCGTCTCGGAATTGGACTGTTACTAGTGTGTAAGAGTTTTACCACAAACCTTTGTGGAAAATTAGAAGTGAACTTTTGTTTCCCTCAATTAGGAGACGTTTTGTTCGTTATTGTTACCTTTCGTTTGTATGTTCAGTCATCAACATGGTGAACTTACATCAATAAAAGCTGTGTTTGTGAAAAGTTGCGAATTGTCAGTCACAACACATGGCAAGCCATCCTAGGCTCACATTTCAGCAAGATAATGCCCGCCCACTTACGGGGAGAGAGTCTACTGCTTTTGTACGTGATTCCCAAACCCTGCATTGGCCAACAAGCTTTGCCGAATCTCTCCGAAATTGAGATCGTTTGGAGCATTACGGGAAGGGCCTTCAACGAGCTCTAGAGTTTGACGATATAATGCATCATGGTAATTGACTGTTTCTTGGTCCAGGATATATACGTGACCTTGTACTCATATAAGTTCCTCTCTACCTCAAATGTAAAAGTTCAAGTCCTAAGTATTCATATGAATTCTTGATAATAAATGTTCTACATCACTTCACGGCAAATTCTTCACATTAAATAAATAAAACTATAATGCATAAAATGCATAAAATATAAATAATCATTTGTACATAATTTGGCGCGATATCCCTCAGGAGAATATCCAACAAACCCATCAGTGAATACCAAGTCCAATATCTGCTTGCACATGGCCTAAATGTGGACCAATGGATTATTGACATGCATCATGTCTGAAGCTCTTATCTTGAATACATCATGAAATTTTTCAGAAACTGTAATATTTTGTTTGTATGAACATGCACATCGCATTCATCGATTTCTGTTCTATTAGGATAACTCCTTTATTGTTGGTCTTTTTTTCTTAGATTAAATAATCATCGCGCACTATAGTCCACAGGCTTTATACATCTGCCCTAGCTCCGTCTCCCTCACTCTCCCTGATGAAAGTAAACATGGCGGTGCAGCCATTATGATCGAACGCACAATGAGCCTTGTGGAGTAAACTTACTTTCTATGCAAATATACTTCTGTGGAAGCATTTTTTTTTTTAAGACAGTGGGGATCGAAGAATGTTGCTCGTAGCTGGCAGCAATACGCAAAGAGAGCTGTAAATAAATGAAGGCCGCTGGCCGGGCGGCGTGTTGAGCTAATGCAATTGCGGCCATCACTGATGCATGTCTCGCTCCTTTCTGGGACCCGTGCCAAACGCTACCCCCGTCCCTCCCTGTCCCAACGCCCTAACGTTTTTCTGCAACGTCGCCGTAGCCCTCGACTTTACTACTGTTTTGTTTTTCTTTCGCGTAGCGGTCGTCCGCTGAACTGTTGTCTCGTGGACGCACTTTCTCGAATTTGTCGGAACATTTCTTTTGGACAAAGCTTAGTAAGCATCGTCAACTGGGACGCGGTCTTAGGAAAGCATTGCGTGCGATGCCAAGAAACTTTGCAGCAAGTGAAGCCAAACCGCTGACTGTTAGCTTCTTCAGTGAAAGGCATAAATCCTTCGGTTGAAGGACGATTGGACGCACCTCTCCGTATTACATGAGCAGTGTTTACTTTTTCATTTGCATAGCACAAATTCTCACAATGCTCTTTAATTAGAGATCAATGGTACGGCTTGGACGGGAATGTGACTGTCTTATATGAGAAGAAACAAAACGCAATAGTCTCTTTCCAGCGTCAATCTTCAATGACAAAGCATCGAATATTCTCCGCTCGTGGCGTTTGATGATTTTGTTCATTACATCAGCATATCTATTATTTTCTGTTTCTTGTCACAGAACTATGATAACAGAATGGCGTCTACATTGGTGCATATGATTAACTCTCTACAATCTAAAGCATGGTTAAGAACCCATTTCCAATTCTTGTAATTCCTCTGTAGGATTATTGAAGTCAGCTGCGTCTGCGATCGACTACAACAGCCATTTACAATTGTAAGTTCAAAGCCTCATGTCCGTAGGTAGAATGCTGTGGTGCTGTGATATTCAGACATGTTACTTATTGTGACATATCTTTCATTATCATTTTCTCTGTCCTGGTATAGGATTCGACTGACCATTCTTTCTGCTTACGTTAATCTAACTGACTTCAGGGCACTGATCAGCTGGAAATCCTTCGTGCTAGCCTTATTTTGTTTCATAGAGCGGAACCGTTTCTTGAATGCCTACAGAAAAGTAACCACCTGGTTAAACGAATTTTTTATGTTCTTCATACAACTTTCGATCCCTTATTTATGTCGGTCACTTATGAAAGTCTATTATTTGTTGTTTCTAATAGACAATTCCCGCTGAAATTTAAGTAGACGCCACATACGTCTCTATAGTAAGTGAGTTGCTCATCAAATGTGCCGAGATTCCGGAACTTAAACACTCCGAACTAAGCCTGATGTATTCTGATAGATTGTGTAATTACTGGCTGCTCGGCTGAACTTACAACTTATTTTGCAGTGTCAAGATCGTGGAGGTGACCGCTCGCTATAAGCGAGAAATCCGAGTTCGAATACCTGCCCGGTCCAAATATTCATGTCTAACCAAAAACTTCTCCATAGCAAATTTAGCTAATGTAAAAGGATTCGGAACTCGCGAATAAATTTCGTAATATCAATACAGCTGCAGATCGTCACCGCTGTCTGCTCCTTCAGGCATATATCCGTGTCTGCAGGCACACTGTAAAACAACTATCGCAACCCTAGACGAGAGAAACGACGTCAATAATGCTCAGGTTGAACACGTTTGCCTCGTTAACACTGTTGTGGGAATCCGAATACTGTTGCGAGCTATAATGGAGGTTTGCATCCGTTTCAGAAGCACGGGTAGCCGAGTTGGTGAGTCGGCTCCAAATCGTGGTAGTGTGCGGAGCTACTAACGTACCTCATGGCACACTCTTACTGCCGTGCGACGATCAAAGTAACGTTTGAGGCCGAACATCAACGTCCAAGAGCCTTAGAAGTTGAACAGTTCATACGAGAGAAACTGCGTTCGAACCCCATGGACGTGGTCCGAATACATTTTTCCATCATAGGATGTGTTGTATACATCAAGATGACGACGGAGGCGCTTTGCGCTAAAGTTTTAAGACGATATTTAAACACTGTGATGGAGATTTGGTATGGTGACGGTGGACCATGCAGGTTAGGTCTCTGGACCTTACGAGTGTTCGAGTACCTCAAGAAGCGGTCATTGTCGCTTTCCTACCATACGGCAACATCTTGGGTGACCTCGCCGAAAAGTCGCAAACATTTACGAAACCCCACGTTAAATGGCGTCCGACAGATCAAAATTGAGCTGACGAAACACGTTTCGTTGTACTTGACAATTGGCGATGTGTGAACCATTGTATTGCACTTTAGCCAGTTACAGCATGTGGTGACGAAGGACACGTCCGGTTCGACGTTTGATACATATACCGCTGAGTGAAGTGACCTTGGCATCGATGCTCACATCCTTACCCGTCACACACGCAGCGGCAGCACAAAATCCGGCCACGCCACACCAGGATACACCTGAAGCCTCATCAATACCATCCACCACAGCACAACACGCCTACCAGACCAGCATGGTGTCATCTCCACCTCGCACCAGGACCATCGAAGACTCTATTGGAACCATGGACGTCGAACTAGACGTCGTGCTGACTCCTGGCTTTATCCAGACGGGTACGGCATCGGTCGATGTGCGATTCGGAGCAACACATAAGGAAACATCGGTCGCCTCGAAAGCGCAAGAAACCGTCGAATACCCTCCAACGAAGGCCTGACGAGATGATAACCAGATGTCTGACGGTGACCTCCCATATTGCGTCCAGTCAGACTGTGCCGCCGCTCCTGGCGTCCCTTCTGTGATAGATCCCCTCTCAATGTAGAACATGTACTCAATGTTGTCAATACACTAGGACGACGGATGCCCCAAAGTTTTTGTCGCAGCACCCACTTCACCCTCTCCGGGAATACACGACTATCGTATGCCTTCGACATCAGCATCCTGGGCCGATGATGTTAAAGAAGGAGCGGATGAGACGCCAGCATGTCCGAGCAGGTGCAGTAAACAGAGTCGCCTGAGCTGGAGCCCTTCCAGTAATCATGACCACAGTGGCAGACCTAGAGGATCTACACCCGCCGGATGTTTCCATCCCACATTCTGCATCGACTGTAAGGGACCATACACAGCAATATCGTGTAGTCACAATGGATCTTGACACCATCCGAACCCCTAACAAACTGGCCATGTTCCGAGACAACATCAACTCTGCGGATGTTGGTATTGCACTCTTACAGGAGGAATTCTTCGCTGACTTCCAAGTGCCGAAGTGCCTCGTACGTTGGTAGTGCCATCGCCATCCTCCTACGCGACAGGCCCCCTGCAGAGGACGTCGTATATCTCCCAACCGAACGGGTTGGCCATCACTCTATTTGGCGTGCATATCATTAATAAATGGTTCAAATGGCTCTGAGCACTATGGGACTTAACAGCTGTGGTCATCAGTCCCCTAGAACTCGGAACTACTTAAACCTAACTAACCTAAGGACATCACACACATCCATGCCCGAGGCAGGATTCGAACCTGCGACCGTAGCAGTCGCACGTTTCCGGACTGAACGCCTAGAACCGCGAGACCACCGCGGCCGGCAACGTATCATTAATAACTACGTACCTCTGTATCTAGACGCCGTCATGAACGACGTACATTCTTCGCTGAGGAGGTCAAACCACTCTTCACAGGCCCACAAGACGATTTAGTGCGCAGTGGGTACTCCATTTCGACGTAAGGGCCCGCTGACCATCTCCTACGGCAGTCATCTTGTGCGGCTCTCTCGGTGGTCATCGATCGCCTGCAACCCGTTGACACCTGGACAAATGTGTAACGCAACGCGGTTACATATTTTGTATTGCTCCCTCGTCAAGCCACATAGACCACATCCACCTCACCCGCCCCTTGCTGATGGCATTCACCATGCAGAAGTCTGGCCAGTGTCCTTTCCAGAATATGAAGCATACCTCTGGGACGTCAATCCCGCCCGACATCGTGTTTGGCATAATTGTAATCTGCGGAAATTCAGTGTTCCGCACCGGACCTCACCCAATTGTCTGGGTACGGTCAAGGACGCATGGGCACGATCCTGGCCTCATTGAGATGCCTGTGATTTCACCTTGATGACTCTCTTGTGCAAGGCCAATTCTCCGTAAAACTTCGATGAGTTATAGTAAGGACCATTCTTTGTCACTGTGAGATGATGCGTTTCTCGCCAGAACAGGAGGCGGATGCACATCAAACGATGGCGCAGAGCTCTGTGATCACGTACCGTCACATGCAAGGAAGTGTAACCCGGTCTCGAACTTCTAAAGGAAAGACAACAACGATGCAGGGCTCTTATCCATGTCCTCCCCGATACAGAAGCCACCCGCTTTACGCCCAACAAATCATTGGTCTTGCTTTCCACAATCATTTAACCAGATTGTATGCAGCTGTACCGCATTCCGCAGAACTGATCAGAGAGGTCGCAAGACTCACTATGAGCACTCTCTCGGTGGAGGTAGTGCATGACATCCAAGAAGATGTGACCACAGATGAAGTACTCGATAAAGGTCCCCTCTACTCGATGGTAACCCCATTGAATTTTACATAAGTTTTCAATCTTTGTTCAATTCCACATGGGGGACCATCGCATAAGAGCTGATGTCCCTGAAGATAGTGGTCTGTAACACCTTCGCATCATTATCTCAATTCACAAACCACAAGAGATATCGAGGGTCTATGTTTATCGATAGTCACGTAGCTCAACAGCGATAAGAAATACGAGGGTTGGAACTTTAACAGTGGCAACTATTCATTTACAGCTCGTACAAAATAGATACGTGTTTCAAAGTTTACTGATCTTCGAAGTAGTCAACAACATTGTGTATAATCCGTTGCCAACGATGTGGAAGTCGCAGGATACTTAGCAGTGGCAGTTGTGTTGACAGAGTGGCGCCGTCTGTTGCCCGACGACTTTGTAGAGGTTCTGAAGCTAATGCCGCGAAGTGTTACCTTCAGTTTAGAAATCGAGTTGAACTTACGAGGTCTTAAGTCAGCGGAGTGCAGTAGGTGGTATAGCACTTAGCAGCCCCATCAGTCAAACAAATCAGTAACAGCTTGCACTGTACGTGCTTGAGCATTGTCCTGCAAAATGATGGTCAGGTCCTGCAGAAAGTGTCATCACTTCTGTCTCTATGCTGTTCAGTTTTGGAAAACAACCAACGACCAGCTTGGAGACAGAAGTGATGACACTCTCTGCAGGACCTTTCAACACCATAGCTCTAATGCTCTACTGATTTATTTTGCTTTTGTTTCATTTAATATTACATCGTTAAGCTTCTGTAAATATTGTTTGATTGAACGATAACACAAGACTGTATACTGTTTTCTTTGTTAAAACTTTGATGTCATGATTTGATCTTATGCAATGTAGTATATCTGTTATTTAAATTCTTTGTCCCATTTGGAGGGAACAAAAGGTACTATATATAATAGTAATTTCTGTGTGAATAATTTTTTGTACAAATGTCAATATGTGCAAATGTTCTGTTTTATTTAATGTGTTTGGTTGCTGTTATGTAAGCTGCTGATCCTCATTTAGGGTTCTTAGTTATTCTGTATGAAAAAGTTGTTGTGGTTCCACTCGGGAATGGAACTGTGTAGCTCGCGCAAATTGTGGTTGGCCTAGGTAGAAAAGGTGGAACAACAGCAGTCGGGGACGAGCTACGAGTCGGGGACGAGCTACCAAAGTATGCATTGCCATGTAAAAGATGCGTGTCGTGCTGGTTCCGAGAGAGGCTTTTTCTGCTACTTTCCAATGCCTCGGATGCATGGATAAATAGCTGGAACTATTCTGGAATTTGTATCTATTATCGCCACCAAGAAATGACAGAGTCCAGCAATTGTACCTGCAAATCCACCTACCAACATGCAGTTGCCAACACATTGCGCAATTACTGTATCGGAATACTATAATAATGTACAGTGAAGGATCAGCTCATTGGACGCTTTAATGTGCACAAATATAAGGTAACTTATAACTGAATTTATGTACCTACCTTGATTTTTTCCTTATCATAACACCTCTCAGGTTCCTCTCCGTTTGAACTAAAGTGATTACCGAGTGTCCTTACTGAAATAACATTAAAGCCCAGTGTTTTGCTAATCGATTCCTCTTGAACATAGTAAAAAGAAAGTTAAAGTTAATGTGGCAAGAGAGTGAGTTAAAGTTAATGATGCTTGCTGAAAATAATTTTCCTAGTAAAACTGCTTGTTAATGTGTTGTTGCCAACTTCAAATTAAAAGTTCTTAAGACTGAGGCTTATAAAGTTTTGCTTAGTAAATGATCACATTACTGCCTGTTATAAATCGCAGAAGGTGAGTCAGTATCTTACATATATGTTAATTTTGTCTGTCACTGTAGTAAAAGTGGAAAACTGCAGTTGTGGAACGTTATATACTCATGTTTGATAAGTGTTTGTCTCTCTTGTGTATTAGAAGTGCATATTAATAGTATAACAGGATCCACAGTTTGTCTATTGTGTTAATGCTCGCTAACAAGTTACGGAAAGACCACTAATTATGAAAACCATAATTTCTTTATTCAAATGATAGTGAGAAGCAACCTGTTAGTGGATTCCAATTAACTTTCATTTTAAATAGTAAAGTATTTAACCGAGAGAGACTTAACCTATATCCAATTAACTATTCAGCAGTGAATAGTGATAATAACGTTATAAAAACCATTCAGTTTGTGTAAGCCCTGAAAGTAATAGTGTGTTTCGGTATATGTTATAATTTTGCGAATAGTTTGTGCTGCTCTAACTTTTAGTTTCAATTTTACCGTAAACATATGTATGTATCAGAGTTCACTGCACTCGCGTGTGACAAAGTATAGGTTGTGTTTATCCATTAAAGTTACTAATAACTATTTTCTTGAACGAGAATTCTCTTGCCGAATTAGGCTGGCGACCGTTTTCTTTATCAGTTAAACAGGGCAGATAAGCAAAATTTTGAAACTTCCTGGCAGATTAAAACTGTGTGCCCCGACCGAGACTCGAACTCGGGACCTTTGCCTTTCGCGGGCAAGTGCTCTACCAACTGAGCTACCGAAGCACGACTCACGCCCGGAAACTCACAGCCTTACTTCTGACAGTACCTCGTCTCCTACCTTCCAAACTTTACAGAAGCTCTCCTGCGAACCTTGCAGAACTAGCACTCCTGAAAGAAAGGATATTGCGGAGACATGGCTTAGTCACAGCCTGGGGGATGTTTCCAGAATGAGATATTCACTCTGCAGCGGAGTGTGCGCTGATATGAAACTTCCTGGCAGAATAAAACTGTGTGCCCCAAACCGAGACTCGAACTCGGGACCTTTGCCTTTCCCGGGCAAGAGCTCTACCAACTGAGCTACCGAAGCACGACTCAGGGCCGGTACTAACAGCCTTACTTCTGCCAGTACCTCGTCTCCTACCTTCCAAACTTTACAGAAGCTCTCCTGCGAACCTTGCAGAAATAGCACTCCTGAAAGAAAGGATATTGCGGAGACATGGCTTAGCCACAGCCTGGGGGATGTTTCCAGAATGAGATTTTCACTCTGCAGCGGAGTGTGCGCTGATATGAAACTTCCGGGCAGATTAAAACTGTGTGCCCCGACCGAGACTCGAACTCAGGACCTTTGCCTTTCGCGCTCAAGTGCTCTACCAACTGAGCTACCGAAGCACGACTCACGCCCGGTTCTGCAAGGTTCGCAGGAGAGCTTCTGTAAAGTTTGGAAGGTAGGAGACGAGGTACTGGCAGAAGTAAGGCTGTGAGTAGCGGGAGTGAGTCGTGCTTCGGTAGCTCAGTTGGTAGAGCACTTGCCCGCGAAAGGCAAAGGTCCCGAGTTCGAGTCTCGGTCGGGGCACACAGTTTTAATCTGCCAGGAAGTTTCATATCAGCGCACACTCCGCTGCAGAGTGAAAATCTCATTCTGGAAGCAAAATTTTGATTGTTACTGTTTAAATATTTACGTAGTTCTGATTTTCACTTCCGATAAGCCATCTCAGTTAGGTACAATACGGTCAACATAATAAAATTCCTCTCAGAGGGTAACACTGCTCTGTTGCGTTATACCATAATTACTCTAACAAAATAATTCTGTTTTGCAAACTGCCTCCAGCTTCGATGTTATGTTATAGCAGTAGCGGACAGGAGTGTTATAACCTGACCATCAATTTGCTCAAGCACGTACAGTGCCAGCTGTTACTGATTTGTTTGAGTGATGGGGCTGCTACGTGCTATACCACCTACTGCATTCCCCTGACTTAAGCTCTCGTAAGTTCAACTCGATTTCTAAAGTGAAGGAAATACTGCACCGCATTCTCCGCAGAATCGCTACAAATTCGTTGGGCAACAGACCGCGCCGCTCAAACTGTCAACACAAATGACACTGCAAAGAGTATGCTACGACTTCCCCATCACTGGCAATGGGTTATACACAATGCTGGTGACTACTATGAAGGCCAGTAAAACTTCTACACACGTATCTATTTAGCACGAGTGTAAATAAATGGTTGCCTCTATTAAAGTTCCAAACCTCGTATTTGCTAAGCTGCTGGCTTCGCGACTCAAGAAGGTAGCAAATTACGTCACATCCGGCGACCAGACTTCCCTAGGAGGTGACAACAATAGCTGTACGGCCCTTTGCTGTTACCAAGATATGATAGCATTTGTCACCAACGTTGGCCATGTTGACCACTCCTATTTACGGACAGTTCTTCAGAATATGGGTTTACTTCTGCGCCTTTCGAGTGGCGGGATCTCCAAAATCATGTACAATGGTCTGTTCACGCCGCCTGTGGTCATAGCATGATCTGTCCGGCAATGCTGCCCTCTTTCCACGATTTTACATTCTTTCACTTTGTAATCCCTGCTCTAGGGACTGCATCAAGGTTTAGAAGGTATTGTAAGGAGTCGTGGTCTCCTGACCTTCATTGCTTACATATTCCGCCCTCACAATCATATTCTGCATATCAAGACGCTTCATTCGAACCCAAACTCAATAAGATAAAGTCAATGTTGTATGTATTCATGTAAAGGATACGCAAATAACAAGTGTGCACCAGGGTTGAGATACTCGAGGCTGGTGTACATATGCACATTCAAGCCACGACGGTCACAAGAGATTTTAGTTCAGGAGAGGAGGACCACACGCCGAGAGGCCGGTCCCTTCAGAGGACGATTCAGCCCATCTACGTTGGATGGCGACCGCCCATGGAGCGGACAGTGTTTGCCCGAGTGAAAGTGGAGAACAGAACCGTGTGCGGTTTAAAAGCAAATTCCATTCCATTGTGTGGGAGCGCCCAGCCTACACATTCTTTACAAACATAGCACACAGTTTCAGAGTTTTTCACAGGGAGACAGCAAACGCCAAACGCCGATGCTACAGATTTCCGGATTGGTCGCCTTCTGAGAAACGTCATTGTCCCGTTTCAGAAGAGCAATGCTGATTGGCAGACGATATTCCTGACGCCTTGAGCTGAAGGAGTAATGGAAGAGACCAAAAGATATAACCCTTCACGTCTGGCGTGGAGAGGGGCCATTCCGTGGTCGCTCTTGGAGTGAGATAACGTAACGACAGCGTGTGCGCTCGTACATGTACTCAAAGAGCGAGGAACAAGTCTCTCCTCAGTACTTCACTGGGAGAGCACCACTGTCGAGAGCGAATCGGAGTGCGACTCTATATTGGCTCCTTGCGATTAAGCGCTGTACACTGTGTTGGCCACCACACTTATTGTGCAGTGTGAACGGACATAGTTATAGTTAAACGCCTGCGAGCGAATTGTTGAGTGGCATTGCGGTGGACTGGTTATCTGACCGGTGTACCACCATTAGTTAGACTATGGGCGAATAGGAGTCCTCGACTTCATTAAGCCATAGGGAGAGTTCGATTGACCAAGGTCAATCCCGATGGAACGAGAGTTATCTTATTTGTCAGCAGCGAGTGGCGCAGACAGCAGTCATTGCAGCTTACGGTATTATGCACTACAGCTCTTGCAAGCCCCATTTATCCTCCACAACAGTACACTTCACTGCATTTCACACACGACAGCCTCGACCATACCTAGCAACATTCTAAAGGATAATTATTCAAGTTGAGTAGGTGCGACTCTCAGCCATTCTGTCAAGTCAATTATCTTAAACTTTGTATAGAAATTTCATTAGCGAATCCTATCCTTAAGAGGTAACTTCACATTCCGAAAAGAACCCGGAAATAACTTGTTCAGTTCATAACCAAAAGTGCCATTGCGATTTCTCAGAATTTTTGCAAAATAAATAGTAATTTTCGTTAGTTTCATGTTTTTCTTACACTAACTAGCACTACTCCAGTACCCAAACATCCCACTAGTTACGTAAGAAATTTTGTGAATTTTTGTGTCATTTCCTTACAGCGGACAACTCCAGAAGATGTTTATTGCTAAAAGTGTTCGGGCATTTCTGTTTAGACCGTTATGAGCGTCTGTCTGACTGATGTAGTAGTGTGGGGGTGGAAATTGCATCTTCCAGGAGCCACAGGGTAAAGGGCACATCGCAGATTAATCCGTTGCGCAGAATGAAAGTATAGCACCCACTCGCTCACAGTATGTTGTTGCTTGGATAACGTTTCTGTTGCATGGCCTAGTTCTTTATCTCCGCAGTGAAGATGATGTTCGAGAGACTTACGGCGAGGCGTCGGACATCTCTTTCATTGTGTCCAAATCCGAGGTCTTCCTCACTGATGTGGGGCTGCTGGAGAGATGCGTCGCGCCCCTTACAGTGCCACCATACTTCGATGTGTCGGCATTGAATTCACAGCCTATCTTCGGCGCTCAGCGTCTATTAATGGCAGGCTTTGCTACAGACGATCAGAGCGAGATTTGCAGATCACCGCCTACGACCCCTCTATGTACCCAACATGGGAACATCTATCGTGCATCCCATATACAACAAGTGCCTCAAGGACTAACTGGTCCCTCCTCTTCTGGCCCGGCTGTTTCGTCAGCTCAGGGATGTTATTCAAAGTGCAGTATCACTCCGTTGCACTCCCACTGACTGTGCGGGGCTGGGACGCACGTGTGCCGACCAGAGTCACGGTGCTGTACGTCAGCTCTCAACTAAAACTCTGCCATCGTTGGCCACACAGCCTCACTGGACTCCTAATCCAAGACGATGTGCCAGTCTCTTTGTCCGCCTCAGTTTTAGCACCGCCCATTCCATCCCCCTTTTATCGTAACCGACGATTTTACGTGGACTTCAGTTATGTCTACCGGTCTTTACCTCTTACACGTATACAGAGTGTTACAAAAAGGTACGGCCAAACTTTCAGGAAACATTCCTCACACACAAAGAAAGAAAATTTGTTATGTGGACATTTTTCCTGAAACGCTTACTTTCTATGTTAGAGCTCATTATATTACTTCTCTTCAAATCACATTAATCATGGAATGGAAACACGCAGCAACAGATCGTACCAGCGTGACTTCAAACACTTTGTTACAGGAAATGTTCAAAATGTCCGTTCGCGGGGATACATGCATCCACCCTCCGTCGCATGGAATCCCTGATGCGCTGATGCAGCCCTGGGGAATGGCGTATTGTATCACAGCCGTCCATAATACGAGCACGAAGAGTCTCTACATTTGGTACCGGGGTTGCGTAGACAAGAGCTTTCAAATGCCCCATAAATGAAAGTGAAGAGGGTTGAGGTCAGGAGAGCGTGGAGGCCATGGAATTGGTCCGCCTCTACCAATCCATCGGTCACCGAATCTGTTGTTGAGAAGCGTACGAACACTTCGACTGAAATCTGCACGAGCTCCATCGCGCATGAACCACATGTTGTGTGGTATTTGTAAAGGCACATGTTCTAGCAGCACAAGTAGAGTATCCCGTATGAAATCATGACAACGTGTCCATTGAGCGTAGGTGGACGAAACTAAAATGAGCTCTAACATGGAAACTAAGCGTTTCCGGACACATGTCCACATAACATATTTTATTTATTTGTGTGTGAGGAATGTTTCCTGAAAGTTCGGCCGTACCTTTTTGTAACACCCTGTATACCAGACCAAAGCAATTTACATAGTGCCGCTCGCCCAACCCCATCGAAATTAAGTATCTCCAGTGTGTTTGGCGGCACATATGGAAAGCGGTCCATGCATGCTTTCTCGAATCAGACGTCACAGTCAATGGCAAACAAGTTAACCACATCGACTGTATCGCATTCATCTGGCGGGCGACACAGACGACCACCGATTCCACTGTGGTCTGATGTCAGGACGCTAATGTGGCGTATTTTGGAGCTCTTACAAACAAAGATCCGCTCAGGTCGCTATCCACACATTTTATTCCCGGAATGGCTTGTTACCCCACCACCAAAACTCACTGTGGACTGAATCTGTGGCGACACGATCCTTCATCTCTTTAATTGGCAATAAGTCAGTGCTGGGATAGTAGAATTATCTCAACGAATGACACTGCGTCCGAACACACAACCCACGCTATCAGAAATACTTCTCGAATTTCTTAGAAAACACATTTAATGACCCGCCTAAACAGCTGGAACGTCCAAGCCATATGAAGGTGAAAACTTATCTGAACCTCCCAGAACCGATAATGGAATCTTCGCCCATACAACGAGAAGACTCTTTTGGACTTGTTGGCCGATGGAGGACCTACTACTGAAGACGCTCATAAAAGGAAAACTAAATACGTTTAACTTTCAAAGCTCCCCTGCGGTTTCCTTCCGTTTGTCCTGCCTCGGCCGTTCATAGCTCTAGGATAAGATACGAGCCAACTCCAGCAGCAGGAAATCAGGGTTAGAGTCCTGGTGCGACACATATTTTCGTGTCATCGATAGTGACACACACAGTGGTTACGGATTACTACAAGTCACACCACAAGTTGGGAAACGGGACCAAATTTCTAGTAGCTTACTGTCGAGTTGACATTTTCACACAAAAATGTTTTACACATATCTTATAGAAATTACCAGTACGGCAATAAAAAGCCTTTTAAACACGCCGCTAACGGCAATCAAGTAATTTACAGCAATGCAACAGTTTAAAAATTTCTTTTAAAAACGGCAGTCAGGTCGTTTATAGCAATACAACAGCTTTAAAAATAAAAAAAAGAAAAAAAACAGAAGCTAACAGTACGGCAATAACAGCCTTTCAAAACACGCCGCTAACGGCAATCAAGTAATTTACAGCAATACAACAGTTTAAAAAAGAACATTAGTAAACAGGCTACTAAAGTAATTACAGAACTTTGTTAATAAAGTACGGTGAGGTAGTGATGCTACCAACACCGCCATTAAAGAAAAAAGTCAAATGTCTCAGCAAACACACGATTACTGGCAATAAAGGAATGGAGGAATTTAAAAAAGGTTTTTAAACAAAAGTTTCCTGGAATATCTTTAGAACATAACAAACATGACGGACCCGTGTAAGGCGGCCACAAATCACCCACTCAGGGATGCTCAGGCTAGACTGACAGACACACAGACATTAGCACTCTGACCGACAATCCGACCGATTTTCAACCGCCAGATCAGACTGCACAAACAACAGAGAATATCGGCCGAGGACGAGTAAACCAAGATACCTACACTTTCTAACACGGCCTAACCAAAATCAAGGCATCCAACCCAAGACAAGTTTAAAGAATACAGAAAACACAAGTCACAACTGTCAAATGACTACCGAAAAGGGCTGCGAGCTCTAGACAACAACACACACCACTTGTTATCACACGCATGAACGGCTGAAGAAACAACAACAATCCACAAATAACGAACCTATCTTAACAGTCGAGATCTTAAAAGAAGTCACTAATCACTTAACTTGAGGATCCTGCTTCGGAGGAAAGCGAAGAGTCGCTCTCGCAGCTAGCGCCTCCAAACGAACCCACGCGTGCCCGCCGCCAAAAGCCCCGGCGTGGCTTCGCGCTGTGGAGACCACGTCGCTGCTCAGTTCCGACGGACCAACAAGGTCCAGCCACATTCCGAATCGGAAAATGGTGTTCATCATGAGGATCCAAGACGTCGTCGACTAAGAGGACCGGCCGAGCAAACGACCAACGGCAGCCCGCTTTCGCCGACAGCGGTCCCGACGACTACCAACACCATACGGACCCGACTGTTGCTGACTGCCAACTCTTCCCGACTGATACTGGTGTCCGTGCTCAGCAGACCACATATCGCCATCCGACGACCAGCTCACCGATCGACCAACTGCCTTCCGTCTGCGTCTGCCACGGTCCCGGCGCATACTTGCACCGTGCGGACATGCGCGCTGCTGACTGCCAACTCTTCCAACCGCGGAGTAACGACGAAGCCGACTCAGTCCACAACCCAACAGCGACTGCGACTTACAGCCGACCGACTAACATGCGAGTGTCTGCCTTCTGACTAACTCTGTCGCGTCACTGCACCGACTCCGAGACCAACAGACTAACTGACTCGCTGAATCTGCCCTCCCATCTCTACCTCACTCACTGCCGCAAGCCCCTACTTCCGCGCCACGACACCAGGTTACAACCGTCAAAGATCTCATTTCCTCCACAGCAGTTTCCCGGCAGCAAAAACGTGGATATAGATAGCAGAGGGGAAAAAGACAACCAAGCAGTCACTTAATGACAGACAACATATCAAACAAACATGTCAGGGAAAGGAAAGGAAAACCAATGCAATTTAAACACAAGGTGTAGCACGATACACGGCTCAGATAGGTAATACTTCGATAACTAATACATCTGATGTCAAAGAATTCACCATTGGCGAATAAATTTCGGAAATTAAACTTTGTTTTTCATCTGGAGTGGTATTTTGTGGCTAGCCCTCTTGTGGTTATGGTAGAAGATAAAGTTCCCACCGTAATGATACGATTTTTGTAAAGAAGTAAAGGGTGCCGCAAGAGGCGTTGAACCATTTGGTATTTATTTCATAGTCATTCTGCTCAAACGACCTATTTGTAAATCCCGGTCGTACATGATGTGGTTTATGGTGGGTCCTCAAGGGTTCAGTTCGGATCAGTTGATTAAAATGGCGGTCAACGGACGGCTGAATGTTCAAAATGGTTCAAATGGCTCTGAGCACTATGGGACCTAACATCTGTGGTCATCAGTCCCCTAGAACTTAGAACTACTTAAACCTAACTAACCTAAGGACATCACACACATCCATGCCCGAAGCAGGATTCGAACCTGCGACCGTAGCGGTCGCGTGGTTCCGGACTGAGCGCCTAGAACCGCTAGACCACCGCGGCCGGCCTGAATGTTCAACAGACAGCCAAGCTAGTCTTTTGTACGTAGAAATAAAGAATGGGATCATTACACTGAAATTTTTCGTCAACATTTTAACACAAGGTGGATTCCCCTTAAAAGCACAGTCTATAGGTTGCATCGCAGTTAAAAATAATGGAATGCAAAAACCATAGTGGCCATGTGTGTTTCATATCTGATCTCCTGACGACGTGAAAACTGTGAGAGTTGCAACGCAACGCAGTCCTGCCAAGTCAACGAGGACAGTTGCAGCCGAACTTGGAACAGCGTGTCGCTGTATTCGGCGCATTTTCCATTCCGATCTTCATTAATTTCCGTATAAAATGATAGTACTTCACACCCTTCTCGACCAGCAGGAAGAAGGCGGAAGTTCTTTTTCTTGCTTGGTAACGAAGACGGAAGGAGAAGTATTGCTGCACAGCATCTGGTAATCTGATGAGGCGTACATACATGTTACTTACGTGGTCTACAAACAAAATGTGAAGTTTCGGAAAACTGAATGTCTAGTGACTTTTTAAGAATGGAGATTAACGGTCAAAAAGCGTTTGTTTTGGCTATCGCATGAATCCACAGATTAATAGGATGTCTCTTTGTTGACGGAACCGTCACTTCTGAACGGTACATGGGTAATTTGCGAAACGAATTCCTTCCCATATTAAGTCACTCGGCTTCCAAAGCATAAACAATGCTTTATGCAAGAAGGAGCCCTTCCGGACATAGCCAATGTCGACTTCTTGCATGAAACGCTTGGTGAAAGACTGTCGACTTACCACATTCTTCAGCGTCTTTAATGTGGTCACATCTGGTCACCCTACAGCCCCGACATCAATCCCTGCAATCATATTCTGTGGGATATTTAAAAGAAGAAGTCATCCGACAGCATCCTCGAGATCTAGTGGAACGTTATGGAAGTGTACAACATAGTCGATGAAGATCTATGCTGGCGAGTAGGGCAGCAGCAAAGTAATGGAGACATTCAACGTGATGCCCAAGGCATCAGTTCTCCATAAGATTGTGATGTAATCCGACATCACTCTACCGTGCCATACACACGGTGAACCCAATCTCCAGCAATAAATCTTCCTATAAAATAGTGTGGACCCAACCAAGAAAACAAAATTCTGTGAAGCATGGGCTCTAAAATTCGTACTTACGAGCAATAGTTCACCTTCATAACTGTGGTGTCACCACCAGACACCACACTTGCTAGGTGGTAGCTTAAATCGGCCGCGGTCCATTAGTACATGTCGGACCCGCGTGTCGCCACTGTCAGGATCGCAGACCGAGCGCCACCACACGGCAGGTCTCGAGAGACTGACTAGCACTCGCCCAGTTGTACGGACGACATTGCTAGCGACTACACGTACGAAGCCTTTCTCTCAATTGCCGAGAGACATTTAGAATAGCCTTCAGCTAAGTTAATGGCTACGACCTAGCAAGGCGCCATTTGTACCATTGCATGTATCTCAAGATAGTCTCACTTGTATCATCAAGAATGCTGTATACCAAAGGACGATATAAAAGTTAAGTGTTCTAGTAGCTACGTTCTTTTCTGTATCACATTCATTACGAATCCTGTTTCAGACCTCACTCCATCCTTCGTGAGTTAGCGCGTGCATCTTGGCCGCCTCTTTCAATTAGTGTACGTAGTGTTGGAAAGTCTGCCGACACTACAATAACTGCGAAGCACATCAGTTTCACGGAACATGTTCTCACAGCTATTAAGTTAAGCATTTTGGTGCCAATGTTAACTAGACATTTTTTCTTCTTTCGTCCACAGTATCGCCTCTGAAAATATGTCGCTGGAGTTCTGATTCACCCTGTTCATACAATTCGGACTTGTCGTCTTACATTGTTATCAGTAGGTACAAAACCGTATATTCCAACCATCTCACAGAACGACACTTACAGACCTGTAACATCTAGAGACCTTTAGTTTCGACAAAATATGACTTCACTTGCAGTTCCAAAACTGAAAGAAATTGGAAAATGGTTTCGGTATTTGCCTTGTTATTGCGGAAAACCGGGAATGTGAATTGTGTTAATTGCTTGAACAAAACTCATGGCTTCAGTAAAATTAAGTATGCTTGATTTTAACTATTCGTTTGTGTCAAGCTGTAAAATTCAACCACTGCTAACTTGCTATTCTTGTGCTGCAATGTGCCTGTCTCTTGGTGGACAGTTTTTTTTTTTTTTTTTTCGACTTCCCTCATTTGAAATTTGGTCATAGAGAAATAATCCCACAAGTGAATTACGAAATGTTTCATGCTTCTGGCATATATATAAAGTTTAGCATCACCCCAGTTCCCAGAACTCCTGAAGATAGACGTTGACTGTGGAACTATTCAGAGACGTCACTAAACCCGTCGAAACATGTAAACAACCTTGCATGAGCAGCGCCTATTAGTCGGAGGGGGCTGAGAGCCGATCAGTTCCAGTCATTCCACCAGGAAGGAGGTACACAGCTCGTGTTGTCTGTATTTCAACCATGCCTAGATGGTCAATACCGCGGTTCGATCGCCTCCGATTGTGCCAGGAAGGGCTCTCAACAATGGAAGTCTCCAGGCGTCTCGGAGTGAACCAAAGTAATGTTGTTCGCACATGGAGGAGATACAGAGAGACAGGAGCTGTCGATGACATGCCTGGTACAGGCCCCCCAAGGGCTACTACTGCAGTGGATGACCGCTACCTACTGATTATGGCTCGGAGGAAACCTGACAACAACGCCACCATGTTCAATAATGCTTTTCGTGCAGCCACAGGACGTCGTGCTACGACTCAAACTGTGGACAATATGCTGCATGATGGGCAACTTCACTCCCGACGTCCATACCGAAGTTCATCTTTGCAACGACGACACCATGCAACGTGGTACAGCTGAGCCCAACAACACGTCGAATGGACTGCTCAGGACCAGCATCACGTTCTCTTCACCGATGAGTGTCACATATGCCTTCAACCAGACAACCTTCGGAGACGTGTTTGAGACAATCCGGTAAGGCTGAACGCCTTAGACACACTATCCAGCGAGTGCAGCAAGGTGGAGGTTCCGTACTGTCTTGGGGTGGCATTATGTGGGGCCGACGTTCGTCGCTGGTGGATATGGAAGGCGCTGTAACGGCTGTACGTTACGTGAAGGCCATCTTCCGACAGACAGTGCAACCATATCGGCAACATATTGGCGAGGCATTCGTCTTCATGGACGACAATTTGTGCCCCCATCGTGCACATCTTGTGAATGACTTCTTCAGGATAACGACACCGCTGGACTGGAGTGACCAGCATGTTAAAAGACATGAACCCTGTCGAATATGCCTGGGACAGATTGAAAACGGCTATTCATGGACGGTGTGAGTCACCAACCACTCTGAGGTATCGACGCCGAATCACCGTTGATGAACTTGTGGATAGTATGCCACGACGAATACAGGCATGCATCAATGCAAGACGACGTGCTACTGGATGTTAGAGGTACCGGTGTGTACAGCAATCTGGACCACCACCTCTCGTTTCGCTGTATGGTGGTACAACATGCAATCTATGGGTTTCATGAGCAATAAAAAGGGCGGAAATGATGTTTATGTTGATATCTGTTCCACTTTTCTGTACAGGTTCAGGAACTTTCGGAACTGAGGTGAAAATTGTGGTGTCACCGCCAGACACCACACTTGCTAGGTGGTAGCCTTTAAATCGGCCGCGGTCCATTAGTATACGTCGGACCCGCGTGTCGCCACTGTCAGTAATTGCAGACCGAGCGCCACCACACGGCAGGTCTAGAGAGACGTCCTGGCACTCGCCCCAGTTGTACAGCCAACTTTGCTAGCGAAGCTACACTGACCAATACGCTCTCATTTGCCGAGACGATAGTTAGCATAGCCTTCAGCTAAGTCATTGGCTACGACCTAGCAAGGCGCCATTACCAGTGTCTAGTGAAATGGAGATTATATCCGTACAAGAGCGATGTACACCGATTATGGATTAAAGTTAAGTATTACAAGATTTTCGTACTTTATTGCAATTCTCAAGACATTGTCCTGTTCCAGACCTCACGCCAATCTCCGTGAGCTTAACGCGTGCCTTTCGGCTTCCTCTCGTTGTGACTTGGCTGTCTTGCATAGTCACAACAAAAATTGTCACACACTAAGCTACAAACATAAATTCGTTTTCCACGTGTTCCTATGTCAATAAATGACAATGCAATTGAATGGTAAAAATCTGGGTATATGAAGTGGACTTTTGGGTGTTACTGTGCGCAGACATTGGCTAAGGGGGCTGATTGGCAACGCGGCACAGCACGCGAGTACTGCAGGTAGTCTAGCCGCTCACGAGAAGGTGTGGCATGCGGCGTCATGCCACGGTTTGCGTGACACTGCGAGCGATGACAGCGCCCACATCTATCTGGTACCGGTTACGTTGGCCTGTATTACGTATAGTCGCTAGTTCGCATAGGGAACGTAACGTGAGGAGGGGCTGCACTACTGTACTTGCGTGTTTTATAATTTGGTTTTAGTGTCCCAGACTTAATTTTAAGAAACGAGTACATAGATGCAGAATAGAAAATACAAATACACAGGTATGTGGCAGTTAATACAAACGAATACATTACAGCTGTACAAATCGAAACTAACATAGAAACACATGACCAGAAGCTGCAGTGGCGATTTATAAGTACTGTTCGAAATGACGGCCACGATGCGTGTGGCGAAGTTGAACTCTTCGCAGGAAGGATTGCTGAACACAATCCAACATGTCTGTATCTCTTTGTGTAATATCACAGGCATGTTGTATTTTGGCCCCACAAAAAGAAATCCAGTGGATTTAGGTCTGGCGATCTTGCTGGCCATGCTACAGGGCCTCCAAGACCGATCCATTTTTAAGGGAAGGCACTGTCCAGGTGGCGTCGCACTGTGCCCTGAAGTGAGCGGGGGCACCATCATGCATGTGCCACACGTTCATACGAGTGGCCAAATTAACGTCCTCCTACAATTCCGGTAATGTAGCATCCAGGAAACGCAGATACCTCTCTCCTGTAAGCCTTTGTGGTAGCACATGTTGCCCTGTGAGATGGTGATCAATAATACCACACCAGATGTTGACACCGCAACGTTGTTGGTACCCTTGTATCACTGTGCTGTGGGGGTTTTCTTCCGCCCACACATGCCAATTATGCGAATTCACTATACCCTCCTTCGTGAAATAGGCTTCGTCGGTGAACAGTTTTGTTTGTGAAAAATGCTGGTCGTGGGTCTGACGCCGTAGGATAAACTTGCAGAAGTCCAGCCTCCTCTGGTAGTTTTCCGGCCTGTACCTTCTGCATGCGAAAGTGATGATAATGGTTTGTATGGATTACTCGCATAACAGTAGATTGTGACATTCCGGCCGCAGTGGCGAGAGACCTGGATCTTATTGTTCGGTCCTCCGCAACAGTTTGTAACACTTTTCCTTCGTCATCCACACTGTACGTCGACAGTCGGAAACGACCACTAAATCCACATGCACCATACTCCCTCAAGCGCCTGTCCACGGCGTAAAACGTTTTTGCGGATGGAAGGCGCCAGCTAGGAAATATCTCGGGATACAGTTGCCTTACGTCAGCTCTTCCGTCTGCAAGCCCATAGGTGAGGTGGATGTCGGCGTATTCCTCGTTTGTGAAACTTGCCATGGTACTGTAGTAATACTGCGACGCGGCCGTTAGCAGCTGTCGACACGGCGAGTATCGGGCAGAGTGACCAGTGCAGAGGTGTTGTGAACACGACATGCACGCCCCGTTTTACCTCCGCCGTTGACCACTCTTTCCACTTACAGGACACACATTCCTTAACATGGGACTGTACACTCCGCTACCGCTGGCAACATGTGATTCACAAGTTCTCATACAATTTCACATACATTACGATGAGATTTGTTCTTTCTCCTATCTTTCAAACGCTGACAGTTACACATCAGCTAATTGGTGTGTCATGTGTTGTATCTATGGGTGAATGACATGTCGTGATTGTGAGGCTCGCCGGTATCTCGTTCAGTGGTTAGCAGGTGTTTTTGTTTTACGTACACAGTACTTAGTACATAGTGTCGGAACTTCCATGCGGCTTTTCGCGGATGACGCTGTAGTATACAGAGAAGTTGCAGCATTAGAAAATTGCAGCGAAATGCAGGAAGGTCTACAGCGGATAGGCACTTGGTGTAGGGAGTGGCAACTGACCCTTAACATAGACAAATGTAATGTATTGCAAATACATAGAAAGAAGGATCCTTTATTGTATGATTATATGATAGTGGAACAAACACTGGTAGCAGTAGCAGTTACTTCTGTAAAATATCTGGGGGTATGCGTACGAAAAAAAAAAAAAAAAAAAAAAAAACAGGAAAGGGATGTAACGACAGTGGCTCGTAAAGTGCCCTCCGCCACACACCGTTGGGTGGCTTGCAGAGTATAAATGTAGATGTAGATGTAGATGTACACCGAGGAGGACGAAATTACCAACAGTGCGTCACGTGTTATGCATAGCAGCACGCGGATCTTTACATATTTTTCCTCATTTATGGCTCACCCTATATAAAGAAGAGTATGTGTGTGTGTGTGTGTGTCGGGGATATTGATTGATTTCACCCACACTTAGTGCAGCAGCAACAGGCCTCAAGAGTATCAGCACTGTTAAGTTTATGAACTCCTACCTTATATGGAAGTGGAGGTACGGTTGAAAACGTGCTTTATGGAGCTTCTGTTGCATAGGCTCCCCTGTGTGATGGACAAGTTGCACGGGAACAGTATTGGTCTCCCAAATCAACTTGCTTCATTGTGCAGTCTACATGTCAGGGATTCGAAACAGTTTTCTGAGCCTTGATATGTAGGCTGCCCTACATGAAAGGCATGTTGCACTGGACTAGTATCGCCCTGCTGTATCAACCTGCCTGTACTTCAGGGGCAAATAAATGATTTCAAGGACGTGCTTTGCTACCTGACCTGCATCATGCATGTGTTGTGGGATTCGGTAGCAAATAAATGATTTTCAAACACCTGGTTTCCAGCCTACTATGCATGACACACATGTTCTAGGACTAGTCTCACTCTGGTCCATTGGGCAGTATTCCTGAGACTACAGGTTCTGATGAGCATGGTTGGGTGAGATGGAAAGAATGGACTGAACGATGGGAAGGAGGTAATGGATAAGGAGAGAGCGAGAGTAGGTGAGGGGGCAGAGAAAGTGGTGAGGAGGAGATATTCTGATGTAGGTGGGAGCATGATGTGGACATATAGGCACAGAGAAGGGGATTAGAAGGTATATAAGTGAATGAGACATTTTTGTAGGAAAATAATTTTGGATATATTACTGCTATGGGCCGTAGTTTTCAACTTACTCAACAAAAATGTACAGAATTAACCTTCAAAGACACCTACCATTTCACCTCAGCCCTCACAAGTTAGGAATTCTTGTGCGTTGTTCATGGCACTCCATCATACCACTGAACAAATATTTGCGACTACACGTTTATCACTTTCTACCGTTTTGGTCTTCATTGACTGCCCTTATTATGCCACCAGCTTAGCCGAGCACTTACGAATTTTAATACTGTTGCCGGGACAAGATAGAATACTAAAGGAATAAACGGAAAAATTTAGCTTGCGTATCTATTTGCTAAAGTCTGAATTTTGCTTAAAATTAGACCTACAAAAATTAAACACTATACACGACAATACATGTGACACAACTTTGATCCGGCAGCCACGATGTATTACAGTCATTAGCTGCGAGCGGACATTGATTCATTCAGTGTGGAAAGTTGAAAATCTGTGCCAGACTGGGATTCGAACCGAGGTCTTCTGCATACTAGGCAGATGCTCTGACCACGAAGCCATCCGGTCACAGTGGTCAGTGTAATTCCACGGACTTCCATAGCGCGCCTCCCGTCAAACCCAAATTCTCAGCTTATCCACACACTACTAATGTAGAGCCCGTGCCCATTGTTTTTCGTTCCTCGCGGCATTTCGCATATTCCCGTAAGAGTTCGAGCCTGCCGTGCATCTGTACTGAGAGTTCATTGGCCGTCTTAGCATTAATTCTTATTTTTAATTGTTGGGACGACCACTGTGTACGAATGGCCTAGTGATTAGAGCGTCTTCCTGGCGATCAAGACATGCGTTCAAATCCTGGTCTGCCACAAATTTTCAACTTTATGCACTGATTTAAGTCCCTGCCCACTCGCAGGCAGCGTCTATAGCTCCTCTGTCTTTTAAAATATATACCGCCGGGCGTTGTGGCCGAGCGGTTCTAGGCGCTTCAGTCTGGAACAGCACGACCGCTACGGTCGCAGGTTCGAATCTTGCCTTGGGCATGGATGAGTGTGATGTCCTTAGGTTGGATAGGTTTAAGTAGTTATAAGTGCTAGGGGACTGATGACCTCAGATGTTGAGTCCCATAGTTCTCAGAGGCATTTGAAAATATTTTTAGAGTTATACTTCTCAAATAACTAAGTGACATCTTGGAACGTACACGACGTGAAAGGATCTAACAGAAGACTCGACTACAAAAAATGAAGACGGCTTACGACAAAAAACAAGACATATATAATATTAAATGCATTTTCATTCAAACAAAGATCAGACGCTATCACACAGTAATCAAGCCTGAATACTTAGTGCAAACTAACAGTCCATACCAAGAGCATCTTAGAAAGCATACTGAAGGAAGAACACAAAATGATGAGAAAAATTCGCGGATCAAAGTTGACAGAAGAGAGATTGATATTACACTCTAAGAGAACCACAGGGAAGACGTTAGACATAGCGGCAGATGGCAGCTGGTAACAGCAAGAGGATTCTGACATACATAGCCGGGTCAAGTCAACAATACAATACAAGTCAAACTTGACGTAGAGGAAGCCCAAATCTATCCAACAGAAACAGAAAAACATATCCAGGGACGAGATGTACAAGTGGAATGATAGGTCAGAAAATCAAGTCCAAACAGTAGAAAAACTGGACTGAAGGTACTCCATGAAGAAAAAAAATGCTCAAATGAGGTAGAATGCTTTGCGTGATCCTACAGGGCCTCGCCGCAAATAATTATGTACAATTTCTTCATTGAAATTACAAAGTGGCCACAAGAGTGCTCCATGTACGTAGCCTCGACAATGTATTTCTAAAGTAGTTATTGTTTATAACAACGGTGCGTTTATACTCGCTGACGTACAGAAAAATCGCCGTCTAGAGAACGTTCACGTAGCCAGAGTCTGCTGCTTCTGAGCCGGAACTTGTCAGCGCCACAGCAGCTGACAACACGAAAGCGGCCGGCGCTGTAGGGCGCAGGTGCCCGCGCCGCGGTTACGCAGACTCTCCCGGCAGCTGACGTCACGGCGGTCGCGGTGGGCGTGGCCTGGCCACGGGTTTATTGCCAATTAGCAGCTCCGCCGCCGCTTAACCTCCTTACAGGCCGCCGCAGTCGGCCGCTCACCGCAGACCCTTTTGTCGGGGAACAAAAACCCGCGGACGCGAGCTCCGAAAAAGCCGCAGAGCAGGAGCGGCGCTCGGCTTGGCTCTGCTTTGCACGTGCGACGCTGCTTCCCCTCGCTGCCGCGGCAACCCGCAAAGCTGGCTCCGCGCGGGCCGCCCGCCATTATGCAGCTTAAATGCGGACCGCATTCTCTGCGCTCGAAAATATTTGGCATTGTTCTGCCCAACCGCGGGTCTGCCCTCCGACCACTGACGAGACACGAAAAACCGTGTAAGCCTCGCCGCAACAACGGGAACACACACGTACATAAGTACTGTACGTGAAATCCAACAAAGAATTGGAAAACTAAATAGAGCAGATCTGAGAGGCGGCCAATAAAACATTTAAACCGATGTTCATTGAATTCACATCGTCCAACCAGTCTCTCGACAGATACTGGTACTTTCCATAAATGATCTAAGGAAAGAAAATAAGGGAAAATAATAAACACTTAGCAAACCTCACCAAGTTTCACAGTGCTCTGCTTGCGTCATTACCCATCAGTGCCTTGAGAAACAGGTATAACAATGTCAGTAGAAACGTTCATTAATATTTATTACCTGTCAGAACTAGAATAAGTGTCCAATTGAAAGCAAAAATCAGACATATTTTGTAATCACTGATGAAGTGAGATACAGTACGCAAGGCCGACTCTATGATGTGTTCCACTTGTCAACAATAATTCGCTATTTCACATATTTGCGACAGTAGCCATCTGAGACACTGGACACTTGCGACAACTGACCTTCTATGACATACTGATAGCGTGAAATTGAATTCCAACGGAAGATCTGCGTTCTCGCCCGAAATGGACCAATGGTTTCCGGCCGACTGCCGTGTCATCCTCTGCCAATGTTTTCAGCACGCCGCTCCTACAGACGTTGTCGGGTTTCCTGATTCTTGAACCGTTACTGGTCTGTTGAGTAGCTCCTCAGATGGCTGAGTGCATCCTGTACAAGTCTTCCCACCAGCGAAGAATACTTGGCTGAGCTGGGAATTGAATCCAGGTCCCTCTAATTGCAGTCAGCCTCACTGACCTCTCAGTTACGGAGGCGGACTGAATTGTACAAGAACATTTAGTTTATTGCGCGGAAGTTTGTAACTTCCCACAGACTCTCTCCGCAGATGGTACACGACATCTGAATCATCCATATGCATTTCCAGGAGCACAAACCATCCTTTATAAAACAAAATCTTCAGAGAATTTACAGTTTAATAGAATTTCCGCATCGCAATAAAAGTGAAATTTAATCATTTAAAACAGTGTTGAGGTCGGATTTTGACTTGAATTATTGGAAATTTTTAATCTAAACTATATTTGCGCAAAAAAATGAACTCGTGCTACTAATCAAGGGAAATATTTGCTCTCATTTTACTTGATTCCATCTCTCGCGCATGACCACAGAGGTACACAAACGCCTATTTCTACGTATTTGACACCAACAGTTTTGGAATTCATTTGCACCGTGCAACCAATTTATTACATAAAAATGTGATTTACGTCACGTCGGAGATACTGTAGAACAATCTGATAATTTTTGGAAGTGACTCACTTCAGTATCTAGCTCCAAACAATGAAGATCACTTCTCATATGTGTGAGTCTCAAGTAAGGGTGCGAAAAGGTGCTCTGGTAGTATACGAAACACTCAGGAAGTAGAAACACCTGTCAGAGGTGTTGGCAGCTCCGTGTAGAACGTACACCTCCTGTCTCTCACTCTGAAAAACGGTCAAGCTTCCATTTATTGGTGACGCTTTGGTGTTAGTGGCGCACAGGATTAAGGGATTAAGTCAGTGTTGAAGGAAGTTAAGTTTCTGTTACATAACTTCCATGTGTTGTCCATTCATTACTACATTTCGTTGTTGGGGATGGAATAGTGTGTCTGGTGGTCTATTACTGCTTGTGAAACATAATTTAGGGTTCCAGTTTTGTTTCACGTTTACTATAAATTAAATGTAACATATATTTCCTTATATTCTTCAAAGTTTATTACTATATTCACTGATAATCATAAGCAGGACACCACCACACATCCGTATGTCCTCCCCCCCCCCCCCCACACACACACACATA
The DNA here is from genome assembly GCF_023898315.1 of Schistocerca nitens. Taxonomy (NCBI): domain Eukaryota; kingdom Metazoa; phylum Arthropoda; class Insecta; order Orthoptera; family Acrididae; genus Schistocerca; species Schistocerca nitens. The sequence goes on along the minus strand of NC_064621.1, from coordinate 88,399,126 downwards.
CACACTTGCACGCACGCAGGTATACAAAACTACTTCCAAAACATATCTGCCTCATACTCACCTCTGGCCCCCAAGAGGCTACAAACGGTCGAAGACATTTCGTGTCATAACTCTCGATTACATTGTACATTACATTGTAAAGAAAAGGAACCCCTAAGAATTGGCTTAGAACTTATCCTTAATTTAGTATTTCAATAGCCAATACCAATACTGATAATAATAACACCAATGTTTGTATCTACTAGAATACACGACATATGTACGTCATTTTTGAAATTGCGTTTTTCAATGATATTATTGCAAGGATTTTGTATTGACGGATTTGTGAAAGTCACTTTAACAATATCTCCGTCGTAAAAAAAAACGTAAAAGTCATGATACTCTGAGAAAATTTTATTCGATCGCAATGTGAAAGAAATGAGTCTACTACGTTCTTTACTAAACAATAGGGGTGCACCACCGACCAATTCCACTAGAAACGGCAGGAATCATCGTATATAACAAAATCTTTCTTGCTATGAGTATAAAATATTGTATGACGAATAACTAAACTACATCCGAACAGGCCTTGGAAGGCCCAACGGGACCGACCGGTCGCCGTGTCGTCCTCAGCCCACAGGCGTCACTGGATGTGGATATGGAGGGATCTTTGGCAAGCACATCGCTCTCCCGGCCGTAGTTTAGTTTACGAGACCGAAGCCGCTGCTTGTCAGTTAAGTAGCTCCTCAGTTTGCCTCACAAGGGCTGAGTGCACCCCGCATGCCAACAGCGCCCCAGATGGTCACCCATCCAAGTGCCAGCCCATCCCGACAGCGCTTAACTTCGGTGATCTGACGGGAACCAGCGTTACAACTGGGGCAAAGCCGTTGGCCAGTATGATGAATACGGGATTAAATTTCTAGACAATTTGGAGCTACACATAGTGCGAGGTTTAGTAAACGGATGTGCCACCACTGACAGTAACAATGGCTGTAACTAGTCTAGGCACTGAGTCGAGATGTACTGGGATTAAAGACACTGGGACGTCATTCCATCTGTTTCAACTCTACGTCTTGTCTCATCATAAGTAGTAGCTGGTGACTAGAAGCCCGCCAGTGTCCCAGTAATCCGTGGTCCGACGACTTCTGTGAGTGAGAGATCTGAATAACGAACTGGCTAGAGCAAAAGTGAACAACATCTGTATGGAGGTTGGCCGTGATTGTAAGGAGTAACCTGCAGTCTTTCGTTATAGTGTGGAAAGATAACATCCCGAATACCTTGGAGTTACGGTAGAGTCACGTCAGAAATAGGAGAGCTGTCTGATTAGTTTTCCGGCGCCGCCCAGAGTTCGCAGCACTACTCGAGTGATTTTTTCCACCTTACATTGGTTCACACGTTAGTAGACGCCAGCTATTCGAGGCAGCACCGCAGGTAGTCGTTTGAAGCAACTGTGGTGCGCGTGGTGTTGAAAATGGATAAAAATGAGAATCGTGCAAAGATTGAGTTCTTCGTAAAAGAACGTTTAACACCGACCGAAATTAATTTGCTGCTTGTAAAAGAGTATGGCGGCTTTTCACCATCAATTACAACCGTAAATAAATGGGCGGCAGAGTTTAAATGTGGGCTTGAAAGTAACCGAGGTGGTCCAAGCGAAGGACCTCCAAGGAATGCAAGCACACCGGAAATAATCGAGAGAGTGCATGGTGCGATTTTGGAAAATCGTAATATAAAGGTCTTTGGAACTGCTAATGCTCTAGGGAAATCAAACGAACGTGTTGGCCACATCTTGCACCAAGAACTGAACATGAGAAAACTTTGAGCAAGACGCGTACCGCGTTTGCTCACTGAGCATTTCAAACGCGTTAGCGTGACAGCTTCGGAAAAGTGCTTGCTGCGTTTTAAGAAAAACAGAAGTGTCTTTTTACGTCGATACGTGACAGTGGATGAAACATGGATTCACCTCTACATACCCAAATCAAGACAGAAGTCATTGCAATGGATAGAAGCCAGTTCTTCAGCTCTAAAGAAGGTAAGGGAGGTGCCATTGGGGGGGGGGGGGGGGAGGGATGGGAGACCATGAGGTCAGTGTTTTGGGGGATGCGAAAGGAATGTTACTGATTGACTATCTTGAGAAACAGTAAATTCATAAGTGAAGAACACTAGCTTCAGCTCGTAACGAAATTTGACGCAAGCTGTGGGATCCTGCCCACTCGTCTCTTATAGGGGAATAAGAAATCTGTTTTCTCCGATAGACAGCTTACAAGCAAATCATATTAATGTTTATTACAGTAATTGAACTGACAATACTTAACTTGCATGTGTACAAGGTGATTCGCAAGCAATTGGCGACATGCCATAATCAAAGTCCTTCGCTATATACAATGTCCATGCAAGTAACTTTTATGGGTCACAAGTCACGGCTCTTGTAGTGCGGCTCTACTACTGCGACTCTTCGTGTAGAGGCCGCTCCTGTCGTGGTGACGTCATAGTCAGCGTGCTATTGGCTGACGTCGTCTGACAGCCCTCTGTGCTATATCGTTCTTGATCTTCGTGTCGACGCTTGTCGTTACGCCGGAAAACAAGCATTCACGGAAACAGACCCGGCTTAAGGAAGGAAGAAAATCGTCTTCCACCAGAACAATGCACCTGCCCTAAAAAGTACCTTGGCAATGGGAAAATCGAAGGATTTGCGCTACGAAGTGTTGGTACGTTCACCCAATTCCCCAGATTTAGCTGCCTTGTACTTCCATCTATTCTCAAAACTGAAGAAACTCTTCTCTGTGTCAGTACTTTCCGGCCAAGCAAAACCCCTTGCAGCTGTAGGTGGGTACTTCGCAGCACTTCATTTTTCAACATAATCTCCTCTAATATCGGTGCACTTCATCCACGGTGTTCCAGTGCCATTACACCCTCTCTGTATCCCGAGGGAGCACTACAGGGAGGTTATAATGGCACTGGAACACCGTGGATGAAGTGTACCGGTATCAGACGAGATTATGTTGAGAAATAAAACTTGTTCCTAAGCAATAACCCTCGTGTTAACCAAAGGCCAAGTTCTTTTCAGACCCTCGTCGTAGAACGGCTGCTTTCCAGATTACCTATTATGCGAACTACTTTTGCACCCAATGCTACCCTCTGCCATGACGTATGTGCTGCGATGGTAAGAGGATGACAGATGCGCTATGGAAACTTTCATTCTATCTGAAGCCTCCACACACGGAAGCATCGATCGTCTTCCTGTAAGCAGATCAGTTTTGGCAGCGCGCCTCTGTGTGACGCCGCACCAGGGGATACACCAGTGATATTCGGCGTGGTGGCCTCGACACTCTGCCCATGAGGATGCTAGCCTTGGTCCGTTGCCTGACTCAAGGAACGTGACGTGGGTGTAAAATCCTGCAAGGCCTGAGGAGAGTCTTCAAAATGGTTCAAATGGCTCTGAGCACTATGGGACTCAACTGCTGTGGTCATAAGTCCCCTAGAACTTAGAACTACTTAAACCTAACTAACCTGAGGACAGCACACAACACCCAGCCATCACGAGGCAGAGAAAATCCCTGACCCCGCCGGGAATCGATCCCGGGAACCCGGGCGTGGGAAGCGAGAACGCTACCGCACGACCAGGAGAGTCTTCATCTACGGCGTTAATAGCGATAGGGTCACGAGATTCTTCATGGCGTTAACCCTTTCGCTGTTTCACATGTGCTCTTTGCATTCCGTGCTCAGGAGGCTTTTGTTATGGCTGTACTGCCTGCCAAATGCTGGTTCCTGCGATTGAGAGACCGAGTTCCAGCGGATGTGAAATACTTATCATCCGAGTTTTCGAAAACTGTTGGGTAAAGGCATTTGATTTTTGCGCGTCTTGCAGTCTGATATCTTCACTCGACAAACAACTGAATTTCTTTTCGTTATCTGTCGTATCTACTGCGCTGCATTTCAGTGAAACATTGTACGAAATTTTAAAGAGCATGCACAGATAAAAAATCATTGCGTAAACTTCGCGTAAGGTTGATTGTAGCTCATACACTGCAGTAAATTAAACGTAGGCAAGATATCGAAATTTTAATTAGAATTTAGAGCAGACGATATCTCTTTTACTTCAAGAGTTATTGGGTTTTATATTCTATGGAAAGTTGGGCTTGACGCGTCCAGTTCCGTCCATGAAGACCTCCCGAATGCTCTCACATCCTTACGTCCGTTTTCAAGAAAAACATGACGTGGAAGATTTTGATTTTTGCACAACTTCGTTTGATATCTTTGCTTCATAAAGGACTGAATTTCTTTTCGTTGTATACCATAGCTACTGTCCTGCCTCAGTTTGAGTAAAGTATTGCGTTAAGCTTTAAATATTCTGCAGAGGTAAACTTTGCATATCGTGTGAATGAAATATAGACAGGATATAGAAGTTTTATTTGAAACTGAGTGCAGAAGAATATCTCATTTATATCTCGAGTAATTGGGATTCATATCCGACGGAAGGTTGCCAACTGTGCGCCCATTCACGTCCTTGCGTATCGCGAATCACAACAATCGTCATACCTCATAAAGGATCCAAGATACTGAAATGAGGGTTTTTGCAAACGACAGCATGCAATGAGGCCATAAGTTGTGTAGTAAATACTCGAAACATTTCCTTCCGAGGTATGGGAGTAACTCCTCCGCAGCAGTGAGAGATCGGCGGCGCATGAAGCATTCAGACCACAGCACTGTAGGAAAATCCAGTCGGCTTACCTATCACAAGGCCACAACACCTGCGGAACGGCGAAGCGCGACATGTACGAGTACCCGCGCACAGCAGCGAAGTGGTGGCTCTTGTCAACCTTCTGATTCCACATTACCCATCAGATTCGGACCAACACGAGCACTAGGTCCACCGAACGTAAGCCGAAGTCTCGTTGGACCACAAGCCTGGGGCATTCATATTTCGATACGAGCTTGTAACATCTCGTCTTTTCTCACGAGCCACTACACGATTTTCTCACAAACATACAAAATTTAAATGCGATTTCTTAGTGCGATATCCACTGAGTAATCTTACCCTACATTCAGAAACTGTCGTGAAGACATCGTACAACTGCCTCATGGATTGGTACAGTTGTCAAATGTGTGTAATCTTTAGCACAATATGTTTCACAACTAATATTATAAAATAAGGAAACCAATCAAAAAATCGCGCTGACAACTGCAGAAATATATTTACATCTCCATTTAATATAACATACATTAAAGCTTCTACTCTTTACTCACCGTTAATGGTGAAAACCCAGCAGCAAACATCTCATGTTGGCGTTTTATACTCACAACGCACTGATTTAAACTAAAGCAACTGCATTCACCTACCAAAGATAGTACTTTCCTGCAACACATATGTCACAGCTCTCAACAGTGCTATTCTCCATCAAAAATATCTATAAACAACGTACGTCACGTCCCATAAAATTCTAAAATCAATGTTACATCTATGTTGCAACGAGCACATCCATATAGAATGGCCATGACACATCATAAAACCTAAGGTCCCTATTTGCAATAAGTTGGTGGTTACATAATAATAAAGAGAATCGTTCATCGGCGGCGCTGAAACACGCCAAGATTGAGCAGCAGCGCTTACAGAATGAGGGTACTGCACCTTGAAGATAATGGATGGTTGTTGTGGAAAGAGGAAGGGGAGACATTTTGCGTTTTGTGAAATGTGTACGCCAACCTATTAAATGAGAAGACATGTGTCCAAGTGACATTTTGTAACCCACTTTAACTGTGTCCACCTTGAGAAGCATCCACCAACTTTTTCGAATTAGCGGCGTTAGTTTTTATGTTTTGTATTGGCCATTCTATACGCATGTGCACGTTGTACCATATATGTAGTATAATTTTTTTATAATTTACTAGGACTTCAAAACGGTTCAAATGTTTCTGAGCACTATGGGATTTAACATCAGAGGTCATCAGTCCCTTAGACGTAGAACTACTTAAACCTAACCTAAGGACACCACACACATCCATGCCCGTGGCAGGATTCGGACCTGCGACCGTGGCAGCAGCGCTGTTCCGAACTGAAGCACGTAGAAACGCTCGACCACTGCGGCCGGCTACTAGGACTTGACATACAGTGTTATATAAATATAGCCACCTGTCAAAACCTGCATAACCATCTTTTGCAGAATGAGGAGTGTAGGAAGAGAGTGAACGACGTTCTTCAGGGATGTGTAGCCATGTAGACTCCCGTGGCTTTGGCAGCTGCCCTAGATTTTTAGGCTGGAGAGCCATGGCGTGACCAGCCTGATGGAGGTTGTTCCACGGGTTTAAATCCGGTCAGTTTGGTAGTACATACGGTAAGCTCATCCTGGTGCTCTAGCAAAAAGACGCAAGTTCACTGCGAGGTGTGCGACACGTTTCATTGCCCTCCTGCTGGATGCAACAGTGCCGAGGGGAAGTAAAGTGCATGTAGTGGCAGACACGGAGTCCAACGATAGATACATACCTTTGTTGACCCACTGTGCCTTACAGGATGACGAGATTACTCAGGGAGTGACATGAAAATATACCACAGAACCTAATGCTCCCTCCTCCGGCACGGACGCTTCCGACAACTGTTGCAAGCTATTTTATTTCAGATGTTTCACACCAACGCCACGTCTCCGATGGAGTGTAAGACGTGATTAATCTGGTAAAGACACCTGCCGTTACTCAGTGGACGTCAAGTTGCGGTATCGACGAGCAATCTCAACCTTCGTCGCCGATGAATAGCTGTCAACATTGTTGAACGTACCTGGCACCTACTGTGTAGCCCATACACATAACGGTTGCTTCACTGTTGTTGAGGAGACACTGTAGGCAACCTCTAGGTTCATGTGGGCCGTCAGCTGCTCAACGGTTCTCCCTTGCACATTTCCACAGCCGTTGCTCACTCCTGTCATTTAGGGATAGCGGTGAACAAAACTTCCTGGGTACGCAGTTTAATCGCAACTACTGCTTAGATAGTAAAAAGAAATTATCGGAAATGGCAGCCAAAGTCTCACGACAGAAGGAGTCACTTGAGCTGTGACAACGACCTCGGAAAAAACGACAGCAGGTCTGACAGAAGTTGGAGACTCGCTCTTGCCATTGGGGTGTACAACTACTTGTAAAAGGCGCAAAAATCAACATGATCAACAGCATGTGGATGCGCATAATATGCATTTTCACATTATATGGCTGCAGATGAATAAGTATCACGATGATTTCTCCATGTGGAAAAAGATGCTGGTTCAGCCTCCCATTCGGATCTCATGGTTCGAACTTCCGACAGGGAGGCGAGCATCAGAAAGATTGAATAACCATCACAATTACAATATTCTACGAGGGACATCATCTTTAAGCCACTGACTATTATAAGTTTTAATTCCACAGTCTTGCAAATTTCAGACTTAGGCCAATATAAAGTACTGCTGAAAAATACAGATTGCTTAAAAAATTGTTCTACAGGTTCATTATGTATCTCGACGTTATGCCAATTATACAAAGCGTTTTAATTATGTAGCCATGTTACTAACATATTACAGCTTTAAGCCTTGTCAACTTAATGTAAGCTGACACATCTGTCTTTTTTTAGTTTTTTTCTTTATTGTATTTCAATTCCCCATTGAGGTGGGCTGGCAGCAGCATATGCTCTGCTTTTCAGCCAAAGACATGAAACATACAATAGAAGAGATTTAAAAATAACATGAAGGAGAAAACTTGGTGTACATAGATATAAAAAGGGGTAAAAAGGGGGGGTGAACATTATGGAAGACAATAGACAAAAAGGATCGACTGTAAAACAGAGATAAAAACCCTAAGAAAGAAGCGGACACAAAAAAACCACACACTGGGACAGTCAAAAGAACACAACTCGAAGTATGACCAGAGCACAAAAGTATCGACGGACGGCATAGCACATAACAATCACCGACAGCGCACAAGTAAAATCACACCTCTCGCGGCACAGGAGAAACAAAACCAAACACAAAACTGATGTAGCACACTGATGACAATGAGCAAACCACAGGATCTGCCGGGGGCATCGAGATGAGGGAGATGGGAAGAAGGAAGGGAGGTGGCAGAGAGGGGGGGGGGGAATGGGCAGGGGCGCGTCAAAGAGGGCTGGGGAAGGAAGGACGTGGGAGGGACACAGTTGAGGGTGGGGGGATGCAGGGACTTAGGGGGGAAAAGGAGGGAAATCCGCTCTGGGTGAAGGAGGAGAGAGGAAAAGGGGGGCCCTGGGGAGGGAAGTGAACAAGGCCAGGGTACAGTTGGAAGGAAGGGTACCTGTCAAGGCGAACATCCGGGAGGGGGAGGTGTTGGTAATTGCCCTGATGAAGGAGATGGAGGGTGTGGAGGTGGATGGAGCGAGAGATACACCGATAGAGGCGTAGCAACGTGTGGGGGGCAGAGAGGAAGGAGGAAATTAGAGGGTGGGGGGGATCAAGCCTGCAGATTTTTCTGTCATCGTCAGTCGTGTGAAATACATTCGTGTCGTTTTTACAGAGTGCGGGCACACGTACCCGAACACCATAAAACAACATAATCTGTTCAAAAATGGTTCAAATGGCTCTGAGCACTATGGGACTCAACATCTGAGGTCATCAGTCCCCTAGAACATAGAACTACTTAAACCTAACTAACCTAAGGACATCACACACATCCATGCCTGCGGCAGGATTCTAACCTGCGACTGTAGCAGTCGCGAGGTTCTGGACTGAAGCACCTAGAATCGTTCGGCGACCGCAGCAGGCTACATAATCCGTAAATGGACATGCATTAGACCACTAATCACACATGCATTTGATCACAGTTGCAGACTACTGATGGCAGTCTACTAATAACCGTTTTGGCGCGTAAACTGATTATAGATATTGTTTTACTATCTGTGGAGAGCCATTGGAGTCCAACGACTGTATTAGGAAGCAAATAGTATGCCCTAGTTGCACAATTATGAAGACTGCTATAAAATCCTACGTGACTTATTCTTAAACCATCATAGACATACTAGAGGATTGTACATCAAATTACATACACAAAGGTTATACATCATTTTACATAAAATCTTACGAGATTTATTTTTAAAACAACATGAATAAACGTGAGGATTATACGTCGAATTACATACATAAGTGTTGAACATCGTTGTACAAAACTGTAGGTATTCTTTTTTGCCCATTCTTAGTGTTAAATTTGTACAAGATATATATTATTACATCTCAGCTTTATTGTATTAATACTATATAACCAAACTGACAGAGGCATTGAGATGTCACGCAGTACCTCATGTGCTACCAAATCAGTAGCACGCTCCCATGGAACCACCTTCGCTCAAATTCAACACAGCTGGCGTATCATTTTGTCAGCTTTACATGCATTTTCAGTACATAAATTTATCATAGACGCAGCAAACGAAAGTAATATGAAAATGCAATACAGTACGCCTTCACTGTGTCAATAATATAAAACGCGCTACCGTCATCGCAGAGTAAAATAATAACTCGTCAAAAAGTGTACAATAACTAAGCTGACCGAGGCAGTGAGATGTCACGTAGTACCTAATGCGCTACCAAAGCAGTAGCACGCTCCCATGAAGCCACCATTGCTCAACATTCTATATTTCTAAGCAGCACCTGATAATGGCCTACGGCCGAAATTGCAATAGTGTGTAATAAAAACTTATAACAGTCACTGGCGTAAAGATGATGTCCTTCAAAAAGTTTTGTATGACTCTGAATCCCAGCTACAACAAGTGTAATATTCTACGAGTCGGACCCTGTAAAATCTAAATTTTATAGTGCTAGGAAAGTTACAAAGTCTGAAGAGTGAACTGCAAAGACTCAAACTAAACAATCTGGAGGTCAGTGAAGTGAAATGCTTAAACTCCTTATTTTTATTTTCTCTGTTATTTAATGAGCGTCTTATTAATGTTATTGCGTATTATTAACTGATTTTTATTCATGGTTTGGTTTAGCGATTCCTTTTTATTGTTTGCTCCTTTTATTTAAGTTGAGTCCTTTTAATTATGTTTGCGGTAGTTATGAAGTCTATATTGCTTACTGTTCTCCATAAGTTAAAGAATACGGTAATATCATATGTGTTTCGCAGCAGGAGATCTCGTTGAGTCTTCTTGCTGGAAGTTCTCCACCTGAAATCGCTAAAGATAATTCATCGCTCTAGGGAAAAAGAATCGGTACAGCCAAGTGCTATGCTGCATAATGTGTATGGAATGTAGCGTCCAACTTTATTTCGCGAAATTATTAGGTCTTTGGAGAAATACTGTATTCTCGGCGAGTCCCAAAACCGTGTAAAATTGCAGGTTCGCACCATCAAACCACACAACACTTCCTAACGACTTGCGTCTTTATAATCACTGAATATTTCTTTTGAAATGATTAAGGGTTATGAACTCTACACACCTGATACTCCTTTTGTACTCTTATAGGTATTTTTTTCTTCAATACCATAAAACGTAGGTTACTGCCTTAATGGCGGCTTCCAACAATCTCCTCTCAATCCGACATAGAACATCTCTCTTCCAATGTCCAACATGGAATAACTATCTGTTTGCCGTAGCTTAGTACAGTCTGTATATCTTTGTTATCGAGTTCGCGCGGAGTTGCTTAAATGCCACAGAGGATTGATATCTCGAGCAGGTATTTTACATTTATCGTCGTATTATAGTCCGTCGCACTTTATTTCTGGATTATTGCATCACGAAACGTTACAAATGGAAAACAGATAAAGATATCTGCTCAGACGAATGTGGATAATATCAGAAGCAGCAGTAAATGATATAACACGTGTAGGATTCGTCACGAACCGGAAGTTACGGCTCAGTGATAGGATTGATCACGTCAGAGTATAGAATAAACCAAGGCTAACAACAACGCTTCATGTAAGAATGCCGACGTCACAAGCAGACAATGAATAGTTACAGAAGTTATATGAACATAATGAACAAGTAGTTCCGTATGTAAAAGGAGATAAAAATTTAATAAACCTGTGTGACTGAATTGTTGTAATAGTGGGAGTAGTGGAAGACAGAGTTACGGAAGACTATTTCCACATTAGTAGGAATGAGGGAAGAGAAATATTAAATGAATTTTGCCGTTAATTTCACTTACAAATAACGAATACGCTGTTCAGAAATCCCCAGCGGAGGAGGTACACGTGGGAATAAACAAGGGAAGACTCCAGCTGGATTACATCATTGTCAGACAGAGATTACGAAATGAGATAATGAATTGCAAGGAGTACACGGGAGTAAATGGAGGTAGCCTCGGTTCACATTATACTAATAACGAAGAGTAGACTGAAGAACACAGATACGGTCTGGAAGAATTAAGTGAAAAAAAGAGTGATGCTGAGGTAATGAGTAAAGGTAAGATAAATTTGAAGTTCATTAAAGCTATAGATACTGCAGGTAATGAGGACCACAACAGCAGCTCGTCTGAAGAGGGATGTCCGTATTTGATATGAAAAGTCATATAAGCTGGCCAGGTTACTACAGGTACGAAACCTTAGGTAACGGAAGATACACTTCAGTCTTTCGGAAAAAGAAGTAAATGCAAAATGTTCAGGAAAAGAACACGAACACAGCAATGAAAGTGATTTAGGAATCAAATAAATAACAAGTTCAGGAAAGTCAAGGAGAAATGGTTAAAGCAAACACGAGAAGAAACTGCAGTGAACTGCCCATCTGAAACAATGACTCAACGTACTGAAAATTCAAAACCACCCTCGGAGAAATTAAGAATGCAAGGATAGTTCCACTGTTAAATTAAGGGGAGTGGATGGTTAGGTGGAATTAATACGGGGAACGCCTTTGCGAGAGAAAGATACCGTCTTTTGTGACAGATTAAGCTATGGCAGTCGATGTGGAAGACATAGGACATCCAGTATTACTGTCAAAGTCTAACAGATCTTCGGAAGACTTACAATTATAAAAGGTAATAGTTTTCCACAGCACGAACTGTAGGGATTGATCAACGAGAGGATGCGGAACAAAAGAGGTCTAAGGAATATGTGTCCGGAAAAGCATGGTTTCCATGCTACAGACCTATATTCAATCATAGATTGTTACAGAAACTGCAGTCTAATATGCACTGTATCATGCAACCACAATTACAGTATGTGCTGAAATTGGTTTCCATGTGCCTCGACGCATGTGTGTACACGCCGCAGCATGTTCTGTCTCACACGTTCACTTCGGCCATGCTGCATCCGGACAGTGTCAAAGGCAGCATGAATACATCGCTCCACTGTCTCCCCATGATACTTTTTGAGATGGCCCCCTAACCAGAAATCGGACTGGCTGAGATCCGCTGAACGAGCATGCCATGCAACTGGACCTCCTTGTCCTATCAATCGAGCAGGGAAGATAGATTGAAATGCGTCGGGGCGTTAACGGCGAAGTGGGCTTACGTACCATCATGTAGCAGCCACATAACTCTTCTATCATCAATAGCACTTCTTACCTCAGACCAAAACTTTTCGCTCTTCACAACGGCAAAATTTACTGGATATAACGTCGTCTGCCCTTAATCGCTTCTCTCAGAAAAGGATCAACAAAGCAAACTGTACGCACGTAATTAGAAGGTAGCTTTACCGGAAGCTGAAATAGTCGAAAGTATAAAGTGATTTAAAAACCGAGATGATAATTCCAGAATGAGATTTTCACTCTGCAGCGGAGTGTGCGCTGATATGAAACTTCCTGGCAGATTAAAACTGTGTGCCCGACCGAGACTTGAACTCGGGACCATTGCCTTTCGTGGGCAAGTGCTCTACCATCTGAGCTACCGAAGCACGACTCACGCCCGGTCTCTCAGCTTTGGTGGATATCAGCTTTGGTGGATATCAGGTTTTCTTAGAGTTCGGCCCACTTAACGAGCATTACCCTAGTGCGCCCTGCGATGAACTTGGCTGACATAACGTTTCATAATCATAGAACAGTGCTGCTGCACTGCGAAATTTAAGCAGCCGCTTCAAAAGCCTCCCACCGGATATTAAGGGAGACGCGTAAATATGCAGCTTGCGGTCCCATGGCGGCACGTAGACTAGAACTCTTAGCGCAGACGGCGGTTTGCAGCACAATCCATAGGCCCGGTGGTGAGAGCCCCTCTAACCGCTAAGACTCCCGGTACGACGAAACGTGGCTCCGGAGCTCGTCATTAAAAACACAGTTGCCAACCCAGGTCTCCCAGGTGTTCCGGACGCTCCACGACCTTTCCTGCTGAGTCACACCAGCCTCCTCGGCGGACTACCTGCATTAGAGCACGCTCACCACCTCACTCTTAGAAGCCACCTGTGGACAACTTGTAGCCAAAGATAAGCGTGCACGAAAGCCTGGCGTAATAGGTCGATTAGCGACACGGCTTGGTCGTAAATTTAATATTGATATTGGGATACCATGAAATAGACGAAATGACGGACTTCATTACCTTGGAAGCAAAAAAATAAATGATAGGTGATGAAAATGGAGACATAGAAATCAAACTAGCACAGCGTAGGATGGCATTCCTGTCCAAGAAAAATCTATCAGCATCAAAGGCCAGTCTTAATTTGAGGAAGAAATTTCTGAGGATGTACGTAGACATAAAACCTGACCGCCGACCGACCGCCGCAGAAACGTAAGTACGAGTCGTTCACTTTAGGTGGCCAATAAAACAAGCCGCCCTCCGATTTATAAGCCAAGCCATATGCACAATTTGTAACACTGTAGGATGTGGAAGTGTTTCGAGGAGCCGGCCGTTGTGGCCGCGCGGTTGTAGGCGCTTCAGTCCGGAACCGCGCTGTTGCTACAGTCTCAAGTTTGAATCCTGCCTCAGGCGTGGATGTGTGTAATGGCCATAGATTAGTTACGTTTAAGTAGTTAAGTCTAGGGGACTGATGACCTCAGATGTTAAGTCCCATAGTGCTTGGAGCCATTTGACCTATCTTTTGTTTCGAGGAAGTGTTGTGTCCTTCTCCAGCTTTGACAGAGTGCTGCACGAGGTCATGTTCTAGTGGCGGCAGCATGGTAGCTCAGCATATTCAGTTGGAGGGCTGGCTGCCCTCTATAATAATAATAATAATAATAAAACAGAATGAAGTAATCAACGATAAACTTGAAGGAGTGGCATGTGGTGTCTGCCTAGACCAAACAATGAAAAAATGACGGACTAAATGAAGAAGGTGAAAGAAACGTCACAAACAACGGACATGAAGTCACAGAAGTCACACGTTCGAGTCCATACATTCCCCTATTTTTTAAACCGCACTTCTGCTAATTTATCAGTGTAATTGACCCTCAAAGGTAGTTTGCCTCACTTTATAACCCACCATTAATAGCAAAAACGTACAGAAACATATCTAGGAAACAGCTAGTGGCTGCATCAAGATCAGAACAGTACACTCGTGGTAGCGTGGCGGCTTGTTACTGGCAACCGACCACACGCCACCCGCCACCTCCCATCAAGCACCCTGTCGACCAGGTGCCCGCGTTGCGGCGCGCTGTTGTCAGTGAACTTATCACTCTAGTACTTATCTTGCAGTCACGTATTGGATTTCGAATTGTTAAAACTCATGAAAATAATGTGAGACCTTAACTTTTCCCGGCGAACTGAATGTTCAAAAAACTTCCGGGTTTGCTGCCGGGTGACCACCGCCGATATTTCGACAGGAGCACACTCTGCCATTCTCAAGGCACAACCTGAAAGGAGGAAGCAATGTGCAAGGGAATTAATACCTCGGTTCACAGAGGAGAAACAAGGAAGATACCACACACAAAACGAGTAACCGCAGAGTCAACACACAACCAAAGAAAACCAACATCAGAAATATTGATAGTGACTATTAATCAACAGGTGAGGTAACACCAATTCTGTCCATCTGTTTTTTGATGAGAGACAGAGCCCGATTCCAAGCAGCATTTAAACAAAATCCACCATGACTGTTTATCCATGATGCGAGGCACTGTTGCAAACACTGAATGCTGTGGTTGTTGTCGGCGAGGATAGGTCTCCTGATACAACACTGGTGCCCGCCGCCCATTGTAATTTGCCTTTCCGTATCATATCGACTACAAAGTGAGTTAGCAAGATGAGTGAATCGGACACAACATTACCAATGACTATGGTAGCAGAGGGCGCTAGGTAATGATGTATGAGGAACAGTACTGTCCTCTAGGAGGAAATCAAGCATACTGTAATTGTGATTGCATGGTACTGCGCGTATTACATCGCAGTCTCGGTCACAAAGTAGGATTGAATAAATGGTCTCTGGCATGGAAGCTATGCATTTCCGGACATAAGTTCATTAGACTATTTTCCATCGTAACCTCTCATTGATCAATCCCTAGAGTACGTACACGGTGGAAAAATCACCTTGTATAGTCCACAAACTAGTTTATGGAATCAGTATGTACAAATGTCTAAACACAAGGTAACAAATGAGGCAGTAAGCGTAAGGAAAACTGTCAAAGTTATTTTGCACGTGATCACGGAAAGGTCCTTTGGAAAACGGCAGACAGGGGGCCACCAATCTTAGTTTACTCAAAATAGCAGAAAACCGGGAAGATAAAGCAGTTGTAGCGCTGAAATTTGCTAATTGCTAATCGATAGTGTTTGTGCAAAGAGCTTTCCGTGGCAAGTTCCGCAAGTCACCACAAGTGTCGTTTCCACACTATGAACCCTTCTTCTTCTCTGAGATAACTGTCAATGACATCGCCTATATAGAGATGCTGCAAATTTAGTCCATGTCACGACGAAACTGAAACTGAAACTCACATGAAATCACTAGAAGTTAACTCACATCTCTCACCAAATGCTAATGTCATTATTTTGCCCGCATCTCGTGGTCGTGCGGTAGCGTTCTCGCTTCCCACGCCCGGGTTCCCGGGTTCGATTCCCGGCGGGGTCAGGGATTTTCTTTGCCTCGTGATGGCTGGGTGTTGTGTGCTGTCCTTAGGTTAGTTAGGTTTAAGTAGTTCTAAGTTCTAGGGGACTTATGACCACAGCAGTTGAGTCCCATAGTGCTCAGAGCCATTTGAACCATTTTGTCATTATTTTACAATTGAGGGTTGTTAATGTAATATGTACCAAAGAACCAAGTAAGCTGAAGGAGATATTATTGGGATTTATCACAAAGTCCTACAGAGAAGCTCAGAAACAGATTACCAAAAACGTAGGTTTTGTGTCAACAATCGAAGCAACAACCAAATTGCACCGATATGTTATCGGAAGTCTTAACTCAAAAAAACTATTTTTCCTAAAAGAAGAAAAGAAGAAATAGCAAATATGAATGCTCCAAAGACCTTCACTACTGAGCATTATAGCCAGTTTTCGCCCCATCAGTGGTTGAAACGAGTAAAAAGGTCAATGCAAGAACTCAATCACCAGTATATTTAGAATGAAAAGCGTCGTGCAAACAGAGGAAGTCATAAAGAGGTGAAAGTGAAAAAAATACGAAATTGTACAATTCAGTGAATTAATTACTTCTGTACTACGCAGAAAAATAATTGAAAATAATAAAGAAAGAAAAAGCAACTCCTACTTCAATACTGGTAATTATCTACTCTGTCGTTTAACATACTATAGAAAACAGCAGGTAAAGACTATGACACTCTTGCAGAATATGCTTTTCTAGCAAACGTTAAGGCAATAATTTTCACACAGCAGCTTAAAATATGACCGCTTCTGGAAGTGTGAATGTTTCGAATTACATTTTTCTGAAAGTATATATAATCTCTAGCAGTTTTCATGTGGCCATAAGACACACAAAATCATGCAGTGTTCAAGAAAATGTAAGCTGACGAAACAGATTGTCTAAATGAACGTCGAAAAATATTAAAAACTTTTGGTTCAGCGTTAAAATGCCAAGGAATACTTAGATCAATCCCTAATCTCTTCAAAGTTCAGTTCTGTACAAGGTACTTTGGAACGAAATTCGATTTTCCTTGTCAAATCACCATCAGTATTGCGGCAAGGCCAGTTCTACGCCACTCTGCATTGTTGCCAGATGTATCCAAGATGATACAAGTACCGTTTCCAACATGGCGGCTTTTGGCGGGAATGTGCCACGCCACCTCCCCTCCTCACCCCTCTCCTCCCCTCAATAAATGGCAGGAAGTTCAAATTCCAACAATATAGTGCATCATACGACTGTTATCTCTACTAACCTAAGAAAATCGCGGGAAGATAGGTCACTTGGGCTACCTCCACTAACCTAAGTCATCCGACAGCCACTTCTTTCTGTGAACTGGCGCCAAGTTTGAATTTTGGAGGTAAAGAAAGGTCAATTCGCGTATCTCTTCTAAGCTAAGAAAATGGCGCGAAAGAAAGGACACTTGGACTAACCTCAGTCACTCGACCGCCACCTCCTCCTAAGGATTGGGCTAGGCCTTGGCAGCTGTGCTGCATTTACAAGCAATTTTAGAACATAGAGCTAGATGTTATGTCATGGTCGAGTGGATAGATCTGACATAAAATCGATAGAATTGCGAAAAATCATGTGAGAATAGGTATGGATTGACCGAATATACATCGAAATACGGGGAAATTGAGGAAGTACTTGTGTATCTTCTGGTTCACGCTGAACTATTTGTACATGGGAAGAAATATGCGGGAACAAGAGGAATCCGAGAAAACGTCGATATCGAAACGAAGGGAATCAGGGAAGCAGTTAATTTTCTTTCCGCTAAGGTAGGATTAGGTCTATTGAGTGACAAACTCGAGTTGACTACTCATGCTTTTCAGGACGTAGAACCATTCACCTCTAAATTTACCAGCATCTGCAGTGAAGGATAACAGAGAGTGGACGGTATGATCGATTGAGATGGAGCTGTAATGAGGAGAATATGCTGCAGGTCAATTTTTCCTTTGTTCTGTCTGGATGCATCAGTCGTGTGACATAGCCTGCGTTCTACTATTATACAGCCATGTGTTCTGTATGTGGTTTAAAGTACTGTCTACTTGCGATCGTTAATGGTAAACCTGTTGGTCATCAGAGGACTTATAGCTCATGTGTGATGAAGCTTCACACATTCCTCTAAACGAGCTTTGATTTATGTGATGTACTCCATCCCCCCCTGTCGCATCTTGGGTGTAAAATCGGAACTTCAGCGTCCTAACTAAGTTAGCGATAGGTGCTTGTGAGGCGCTGCAATCCCCATGCACACATTTCCCTGACAGATGTGCTGTTTACTTAGTGACGGAATGAATTGTAATTTTCACATGTCGGGCGCTGCCGCTATGTGTTTATCTCTTTCCTTGTAGAAGGTATCTCCCGTTACTAACGATCAATTTATATAGGTCTGATGCAGGCATCGTATAATTTCTGACCCGTGGTCGGATGGAAACATTGGACACTATACATCTCTGGAAAGCTATATTGTGCTCATACCACGCAGAGAAAATGTTTTATGGAAGTAGTTTTTTCGTTTTACGGTTAGATAACGTAGTTTATCTTAGAGAAACCAGGAAGAAGGATGTATGTCATGAGCTTGAAATGCATTTCAAAAATGGTTCAAATGGCTCTGAGCACTATAGGAGTTAACTTCTGAGGTCATCAGTCCCCTAGAACTTAGATCTACTTAAACCTAACTAACCTAAGAACATCACACACATCAATGCGCGAAGCAGGATTCGAACCTGCGACCGGAGCGGTCACGCTGTTCCCGACTGAAGCGCCTAGAACCGCACGGCCAAACAGGCCGGCGAAATGTATTTCTTACGTTGGAATAGTAACAACGCTGCATTCCATATGACTGATAGGTTGAAAATGCAGGCGATCTAACATTATAACCCGTTTAAATGCAGAACGTTGTAGCCTTAGTGGTGCGTATGTTTTATGTTCTGTCTCACTGATACCTCCCAGGTACCGATCCTAGACTCTAGAACAATACTTTAGAGGTGATAGCTTGGTTTATTTACGTAAAAATGCATCGAACTCAAGCCGTCTGGATCGCCATCACGCATAAAAATCAGTCGTTTATTATTCTTCTTAAGCGTCTGCTATTACATCACGACACTTTGAAATCTGTTACTATACATCGATAAGGAGTGCTAAGCTCCTCGACATGGGCGCATTTAGAGAAATATCATGCACTTGGACGGGTGAGGACTCGGAAAGCTCCATTCATTCACGAGACGTGGAATGTAGTGGTCTTCTTCTGCATGGTTGCAGGTTAATTCGGTAAGGTTCCTGCATGGTGGGTTGGCCAATGACAGTGTAAGGAGGGTCTTTCACTCTCTAACGTTACCCTAAGACAGTGAGAATGCTCTGTGACTCCAATACGTGTAGAGATAGATCGCAAATTAATAACTATGCTCGAGGTGTTAGAAATATGTGGAGTGCTGTCTGGTATACTCTGATGATTTATGTGCTCTAGAATTAACACTGAATGGACGTACTGCACAGTCATCTATCAACGTTCGCAATGATACTCGCAAAGTGGAGAAGGGGTGGTTTAGCTATGATACTGAAATTGGGGAAACATGCTGTCACATTCTTGGCCGGTGTTGAAGTTACTGTAAAATTGCTAAAAATGTTCTCGCTATCAACTGTGATACTTATTATTACAGTACATCGGCGGTGTCTTTTCTATCCCATCCTTGCACTGGCACGCTGTTGGTTACCACATCATGATTGAATGACAGTGCTTGTCTGAGTTGGGGAATGAGTTTTGTGGGTGGGTGACACCTTCTGAGTGTTGCTAGCAGCGAAACAGTCCTCGCGTACATGACTGCAATATGAGAATCAGTCGAAACGTAGAGTTAACAGCTATTCCGTCAGTGTGAGAGACGAGTCTAAATGCAGAGCTCGTGAATCTCCTTCGGACTGTAGTTTGGAAACCTACGCCAACGCTGTAAAACTCGTCCGGTTTCGTTATGTTGTAACTGTCTTTTATTTATAATCAGCCGATGTATGGCATGTTGTGGTATCCGCCGTAAGAACAGGATTCACACCGTGCAATGACTAGTTTCCTGCGAAAGGCCGTGGATCAGAACTTCTTAATGTCAGTTTAGAACCTTGCACAGGACTCGTAGACGTGGCAGAAAAACGATATGTTAGGCATTGTACATAAGTGTGCTAGGAACCAGTGTTTCAAACAACTAAACAGGACCCGGGGGGGAGTCTTTTGCGACTTGGTATAGTCTGTGGGGTAAGATCATTCGCCTATAGGTGATCAAACTTAAAAGTGGCCTCTGCAGTGCCTGTATATTTAATAGGGTCGTGGTGCACAGGCGGCAGTAGCATCGGCAGTTGGAGGTGTAAATTCGGTGAGGGACGGGGCATACCGTTAGGAATGCTTGGAGGGCTGCACGATGCGCTATTCTGGGGAAGCATTGCGAAATCTCTTTCTCCGCACTGGAGTCGCACCGCAGTTTTGCGTCATCCCGCGGGCAATGGTACCTAAATGATTTCTATACTGGATGAATGTAGTGTAACTTCCATAGTTCTTAATTTTTCTCTGTTTGGGGGTAGAGAATAACGATGCTAACATATTGGGGTGATATATTTGAATGGACGCGGATCTGTAGTACTTGTATGTAGTTTGGGGATGCACCACAACGCGCGCATTTCCATCGAATGGTCAAAACATGCTCCTGTCGCACAAACTCAGGTCGCTCTGTTCCTACACGGGTTGCAGAAGGTGGTGGATGTTATTTTCTTCGACTTCTGCTCAGTTCCGACTTGATTTGGATGGTGGTGGTGGTGGTTAGTGTTTAACGTCCCGTCGACAACGAGGTCATTAGAGACGGAGCGCAAGCTCGGGTTAGGGAAGGATTGGGAAGGAAATCGGCCGTGCCCTTTCAAAGGAACAATCCCGGCATTTGCCTGAAATGATTTAGGGAAATCACGGAAAACCTAAATCAGGATGGCCGGAGACGGGATTGAACCGTCGTCCTCCCGAATGCGAGTCCAGTGTGCTAACCACTGCGCCACCTCGCTCGGTACTTGAAATAGAACGATCACATGTGTGAAGATGTAGAAATGGGCGCATCTGCAAGATGCGTAGGGACTGGCTAAAACCAGGTTGTAATTTTACTGTAGCAGACAGGTTCGAGGAAGGTGACTCGTTGCGAGATATGAGAGTGCCAGAAATATGATTCACTTGCGGGTGTGATCCGATGCAGGTATGTGCTTGAATGGAAAGACCTGTTTCCAAATCCCAGATATCATTTCTAGCGGATACCATAACACTAAAGATCTGAGAAGCTAGTGTACATTATCTTACAACCTCAATCAGCACATCGTCTACTACTACTGTTTGTGTTCCTTCTCATTCAGTCATCGCCTGTAACTCAGTGGATATATCGCAGAACCTCTGATATGGTATCGAGGCAGAGTGCGCTACAAATACTATAGAATTTTCTACCTGGGGCAGTGTGAGGGAGTCACAAATACCGCTTACATACCACGTTCCTTAGCCGAATCACTTTCAAAATTCGGTAATTTTATCACGAGGTTGCATCGTGGGCTATGTGTTGGTCTGATAATACACATTCCTACAATCACCAGCACGGTATTTGTCCACAAAAAAGTCACCTCAAATAGTTCAAACGGCTCTGAGCCCTATGGGACTTAATGTCTGGATCATCAGTCCCCTAGAACTTCGAACTACTTAAACCTAACTAACCTATGGACATCACACACATCGATGCACGAGGCAGGATTCGAACCTGCGACTGTAGCGGTCTCGCTGTTCCAGACTGTAAGTCACCTCATTCTGAAGCAATGTCGTACCTCGATTCGTAAAGCGGGTACAGCTTTTAAAATGGATAATTTTGTGCACCTGTAGAACCAAGATCGCTTTTGACAGTAACATGCATTAGTTGTTGCCATTTTTTTTAACATCTGGCTGATTACGTCTCTCTTTCTAAGGCAAAGTGGTAGTACTTGCAAGGAAAAAACCTAAGAGACATGCCCACCCATCGTTGATTTTCGGTCAGTCTTATTTTGTATCTTGTGGAATCATTTATTGGTCAAGTATTATACTTAGTTGTAGTGGGGTGTGCATGGTATGTTCGCATTTGAGCATTAGGCTTGTAATGTATGTGTTTGTGTTCCAACATGTGTAAATGAAATGACTATGTCCAGTCGTACAGATAGTTCCATTTCCAGATCCACAGCCTTCGGCAGAGTGTGTTTCCGATACTTCGCATGTTGTTGAATGCCGTTCAGTTGACACCGCGATCGTAGCATTTATTTGTAAGTATAATGATAAAACATATATGTGACCAGTTTTCTAGAATTATTCCGTGTACGCATCGTCTATGGTGGTAATGATTCACATTTCCTGTTAACGGCAGCAGCCGTCCGAATGCAGAGGCCTGGTGGAGTGTAGGAATGTATCTGAGTTAACTTTGCCGTCTTCTAGACAACAAAATAGCGAACTATTACTTAGTGTGCCAGGGTGCGTGAACTCGTACAATATGTTCGAAGATTATCCGTGAAAATGATTGCAGAAGAACTGAACATCAATCAGGACACAGTTCGTCTAATAGTAACTGAAGATCTTGGTATGAGAAACATTTGTGCAACAATGGTCCCCAAAAATCTCACACCACAACAGCGAGAAACACGAAAAATTGTGGCAGCCGATCTGTTAGAGCAAACAGAAATCAATCCAGAGTAGTTGAACCGTGTTATCACTGGTGACGAAAGTTGGTTTTTTCAGTAGGATCCAGAGACAATACGACAAAGTTCGCAATGATGCTCAAAGGGATCACTCAGACCAAAGAAAGTTCGCATGTCAAAGTCAAAAGTGAAATGCAAGCTTGTGTGCTTCTTTGATTCCAAAGGGAATTGTTCATAAAGAGCGGGGGCCTCCTGGACAAACAGTTAACCAATATTACTACAAAGAAATTTCAGAAAGACTTCTTAAAAGAGTTCTTAGTGTCCGTGCCAATATTGCTGATAATTGGATTATGCATCACGATAATGCACCATCCCATACTCCTCTGACAGTACAGCAATTTTTAACCTCAAAACAAATTTCAGCACTACCACAGCCACATTATTCACCAGATATCGCTCCGTGCTACTTTTTTCTATTTTCAAGAGTCAAAATGGCAGTCAAGGAGCACCATTTTCAAACAACACAAGATATCCAAAAAACTGTGATGAGGGTCTTGGAGGATATTACGCCTCTGAGTTCCAGAAATGTTACCATCAATGGCAGAAGCGCTGGAAAAATTGTGTGCAATCAGAAGGGAACTACTTTGAAGGAGACAACACTAAACTTGACTGAAACGGTAAGTAAAACTTTTTTTCACATCAGTCTCATTACTTTATTGTCGCACCTCGTATATGCTTTCGTTACAGTCGCGAACCGTGGATCAGATCGCTACTTCTCGTGTGACTGATGCTAATGCTAATGAGTCCACCAAAGACATCGAGATGAAAATTTTATGATAGGAGTGCCGTGCTGACATTCGTTGCGCTCACAAAACTTCCAACAGCTGTGTAATTTAGTGTTTTACATGTTAATACCTAAATACTATAGATCAACCATATTTATAAGGTAGCTACGGAGAACAGACGGGGAAAAAAGCTTAATCATAACATCAGTTCAGCTTAGATATAAATATCTACACCACTATACAACGAAACATACTTCAAGAAAAAAAGTATAGGATTATAGAAGTACTTTCACTTGCTAATCGAAGTCCTACATCTTCTGATATTGACTATTACATCATTATATACTAGATTTTTGTACTGTCGGACAAGTTCTCATTTAGGAAGTCGTGGTAACAGTAAACATACTTTTTGTACTGTGGTGTTACACTATTCTCAGAAATCATTACCCATTACAGTTCCTCTCCCCAAACTGCAGAACCTATATGAAATGTTTCTGCGTGATACATTGATGCCAAACAATATAACAGGTGAATAGCTGGCTTGCCGCTGCTGCCTCTTTCGCTATATTAAGACAGCCTCTCCATTTGGACGAAGACAAGTTGCACTGCCGCGCCCCCAGAACGGTTTTCTGGAAGGCCGGAAACAAATTGCCGCTGCGTAGGGTGTCCTCCATTAGGAAGATATATAACAAGAGCTTAAACGGGATTTACATTTTCTCAGTCTCGTTTCTGCCGCAGCATCAACTGAAAAACGGCACTTGAGTGCAAAAGAGGGCGGGGAACGTACTGCCGTCCAGCCTTACACTCCGGAAGTATGGCGGCCGTGAGTTATCCTCGTGCCAGAGGGACGCTCGCGAGCCCACAAGAATCTCACAGGAAATTTCGCGGCCCCAGCAGCCCGGCTATGTATAACGTCAGTCCACTCGCAACAAATGGGGGAATTTGCCAAGACGTTGTGTCTCCCGTGAAGGACTGGCCGAGCGACGGCAGAGTAGTGAGCAGCCGTCGCTTCGAAACAGCGGCAGAAGCTGGGAGCCGCGACCAACTAGTCTGGCATGTCAACCGGAAGCCGTCCGTATTGTAGTGGGCGCAGCCGACCTCATCAGCTGACCAAGTGGTGGGGGAGAGGGACCAGCCACCGAAAGCGTCTGTTATCACGTGATGGGCTTTCCATCACTGGCAGCTTCGTTGTCTTAATTGTAATGTTAGTATATAGTACAATTGCAACCTCTAGATCTATACATCGAAAGCTGTATTCATCGGTAGTGCCTCGTCATGAAATACTCAATATAAAAGCCTTAGCCATGCACGAAATTGAGTGTCAGCTCTACACGCGTGTCCAGTGTTGAACCTGCATCCTGTATTCATGCCTCGGCCTCCCTTTGTACCCTCCACCTCCCCCCCCCCCAATCCTCAAATAGACAAAAGCTTGACGCCTCTTTATATGCACTATCTATTGATATACTTTCTCTTAATAAGTCGTATTTTTGTTTTTTCCTCCGATTCCATTTAGTTCCTCCTCGTTTCTTCTTCGATATACCCATCTAATCGTCAGCATTATTTTATAGCATCAGTTCCCAAAACCTTCTCTTCTTGTCTGAACTCCTTATCGCCCATATTTCACTTTCATACAAGGCTAACACTCCACACAAATACTTTCAGGAACGAGTTCGTACCACTTAGACTCATGTAAGACGTTAACAATTACCCTCTTCCAGGAATACTAGTCATTCTACTGCCAGTGTGCATTTGAGATCCTCTCATCTGACCTTCGGCCCATTTAATCTTCAGCTGAGCAGCAAATTTGACAACCTGTTAATCCCTTCGTGGCTCAACTGCTTATCATCCATGTGTCACTTCCACACGAGGCTACACTCTAGACAAATACTGTCAGAAAATATTGGCTCTGAGCACTATGGGACTTAACATCTATGGTCATCACCCTCCCCTAGAACTTAGAACTACTTAAACCTAACTAACCTAAGGACATCACACAACACCCAGTCATCACGAGGCAGAGAAAATCCCTAACCCCGCCGGGAATCGAACCCTGGAACCCGGGCTTCAGAGAATATTTCCCAACATTTAAAATTTTTTTTTATGTATTAGCAAATTACTATTTTCAGGAAATGTTTCTCTTCCTAGTGCCAGTTTTCATATTACATCCACTTATTTCGGACATGCTGCAAAAGATTTCGCCATATAACAAACTTCGTTTACTAATTCTGGTGTCCCAGTTCCCAGTCTAATTCTCTCATGATCTCTTTGTTAAATACGTTACATTTGATTAACCTTTATTTATTTTTGTTGCTTTTCGTATTATAATCTCTTTTCAAGACACTGTCTATTTATTCAATTTCTCTTCTGTGTCTTTTGCCGTTTCTGAACGAATCGAAATGTAATCGGAAAACGGTAAATATTTATTTCTTCTTCTTAAACTTTGACTCCCTTTCCAAATTTCTCTTCGTTTCCCTTTCAGCTAGATCAATGCACAGATTGAACAACACCGGGTATAAGCTACAATCCTTTCTCACTCTCTTCTCAACTACGTCTTTCATGTCTTTCGACTCCCACAACTGCTGTACTTCAATACAAGTTGTAAATAACTTTTTGCTCCCTCTATTTTGTCTATGCTACCTTCAATATTCTAAACAGTGTAGTCCAGTCAATATTTTCAAAGGCATTCCCTAAATCCACAAATGTTACAAACAGAAGTTTCCTTTTCTTCAACCTATGTTTTCCATTTCTGCTGAAACCAAACTGATATTCCCCGAGATCGGTTTCTAACTATTTCTCCATTCTTCTATGAATAATTTGTGTCTCTATTTTGCAGCTTTACTTATTGGGATAGTGCTAAGCTATATATGTTCCTGGTGGTCTTGCCTCCACGAATCTGAGGAACACCTCGAGCTTTCGTCAAAACCCTCCTCCTGCTGAATGTTGTTCCTGCTAACGTGGTGTTCATCTTAGGCCATAGACGAATTGTGATTGGCTGGTGTACGTCATCATCACTTGATGCTACCATAGATGGTGTCTGCATCGTCCTCACACGAACGTAAACAGTTCAGCTAATTCTTGTGTGTCTTCCCAGCGCCGATAGCTGGCTTCCACGAGCAACAAAGATCACAGCCACTTTCCCGATTGAAACTGTTCCAGAGGAGTGTTGTTTCAAAAACATAAACAGTACTACTTATAAATTACAGCTCGTGTGAAACCATCACGCGAGGGAGTTCCAAAAAATGTACCCTACGGTATGGGTAATCTTGTAGTTGTAGTGCTAGTCTCGGAATGAAATAACGCAGACTCCTTTTCTACTTATGCTTCACATACTACCAGCAAATAGACTTATATTACGCAGAAAGAGCAGATAAGCAGTTGTTATCATCCCACTTAGTAAATGAATCGACTTCGTTTACTTCCGGTACGATGGACGTGGAAAAATTATGGTCAACTTTGAACACATTGTAAATCACGCATTGGACAAGTATGTGCCGAAGAAGTGGTTACGGGCGGAGAAGACCCACCGTGGTTTAACAGCGCAATTCGGAGAATGCTCAGTAAGCAAAGGCAGTTGCACTCGCGGTACGAGAAAGAGTGGGAGAATGAGGACGGGCAAAAGTTAGTAGAGATTCGTGCTGCTGTAAAAAGAGCGATGTGCGAAGCATTCAACCATTACCACCGTCATACCTTAGCAAAAGATCTTGCTGAAAACACAAGGAAATTCTGGTCTTACGTAAAATCGGTAAGTGGGTCGAAGGCTTGTATCCACTCACTCACTGATCAGTCTCGCCTGGCAACGGAAGACAGAGAAACGAAAGCTGAAATTTTATATTTAACATTTTAGAAATATTTCACGCAGGAGGATCGTACAAACATACCGCCGTTTGAGTCTCGGACAGATTTCCGTATGGAGGACATAGTGATAGACATCCCTGGGGTTGTGAAGCAGCTGAATGGGTTGAAAATAAATAAATCGCCAGGTCCTGATGGGATTCCAATTCGGTTTCACAGAGAGTACTATACTGCACTGGCTTGCATTTATCGTGAATCTCTTGCCGAACGTAAAGCCCCGAGCGACTGGAAGAAAGCGCAGGTGACGACTGTATAAAAGAAGGGTAGAAGGACGGATCCTCAAAATTGCAGATCAATATCCTTAACATCGGTTTCTTGCAGGATTCTCGAACATATTCTCAGTTCGAATATAATGAATTTCCTTGAGACAGAGAAGTTGCTGTCCATGCATCAGCACGGTTTAGAAAGCATCGCTCCTGCGACACGCAACTCGCCCTTTTTTCACGTGATATCTTGCGAACCATGGACGAAGGGTATCAGACGGATGCCATATTTCTTGACTTCCAGAAAACGTTTGACTCGGTGCCCCACTGCCGACTCCTAACTAAGGTACTAGCATATGGGATTGGTTCCCAAATATGTGAGTGGCTCGAAGACTTCATAAGTAATAGAACCCAGTACGTTGTCCTCCATGGTGAGTGTTCATCGGAGGTGAGGGTATCATCTGGAGTGCCCCAGGGAAGTGTGGTAGGTCCGCTGTTGTTGTCTATCTACATAAATGATCTTTTGGATAGGGTGGATAGCAATGTGCGGCTGTTTGCTGATGATGCTGTGGTGTACGGGAAGGCGTCGTCGTTGAGTGACTGTACGAGGATACAAGATGATTTGGACAGGATTTGTGATTGGTGTAAAGAGTGGCAGCTAATACGAACTATCCTTGAGTACTGCTCGAGCGTTTGGGATCCCTATCAGGTCGGATTGAGGAAGGACATAGAAGTAACTCAGAGGCGGGCTGCTAGATTTGTTACTGGTAGGTTTGATCATCACGCGAGTGTTCCGGAAATGCTTCAGGAACTCTGGAGGGAGTCTCTAGAGGAAAGGAGGCGTTCTTTTCGTGAATCGCTACTGAGGAAATTTAGAGAACCAGCATTTGAGGCTGACTGCAGTACATTTTTACTGCCGCCCACTTACATTTCACGGAATGACCACAAAGATAAGAGAGATTAGGGCTCGTACAGAGGCATATAGGCAGTCATTTTTCCCTCGTTCTGTTTGGGAGTGGAACAGGGAGAGAAGATGCTAGTTATAACATGATGTAAGTTTGATTACTCACTAAAATTTAATTATTGTACAGGTGTAGTCTATTGCGTGCGTAGGTTTAGTCCTACAATCACCAAACAGGGCAAAAATTGGCCATACATTTTAATTTCATTAAAAAGTCATAACAAATATCCTACTGTGTCTATGTCTTCTATTTTTCTTTCACCTTATAAAGTACTATACTATACTTTGTCTACGGTTGAAGTTTTAAAAACTGCAAATTAAAAATAGAAATTTTATGCCTAAGAAAAGATTTTCCCCTGAGCTGGTACTAAATGCGACCATAATTTTTTGTCTTCCATGTAGCCTCCAAACAAGGGCATTACCGATATATTTTTCTTTTATTAGATTTAATTTGGCAACCTCGAATGTGAGTTTTACAGTGCCTTGTTGAGAGTCTAATTCTTGAGTTTCGTTTCCATTGTTCATTACCAAGTAGTACTATTAGCAGTT
Source organism: Schistocerca nitens (assembly GCF_023898315.1). Taxonomy (NCBI): domain Eukaryota; kingdom Metazoa; phylum Arthropoda; class Insecta; order Orthoptera; family Acrididae; genus Schistocerca; species Schistocerca nitens. The sequence continues at coordinate 88,370,237 of NC_064621.1, read as the reverse complement.
TGTCACAATAGAGCAACAGTACAGTAGATTTTCTAAAATGATTTTTAGAATCTTGAACGACCGAGAAATTTTTGCTTAACTTTTAGTAGACGACGAATTATCAGATTGTAGTGATTTTGAGTTGGATTACACAGACGTAGAAGAGAATTCAAAAGATGAAGCGAAGGAGGATAAAGAAACGAACCGTGCAGGTTACAGTCCATACAACTTTGTTACAAGTTCTGGTAGAGCATATCTTCAGAAGCTCCAAGGCGAGGTAAATGGGGTTTTACCAGCATAGTCCGTGAACATCAGGAATAACAACTTCTGTTTACTTGTGTCTTTGTAATGTTCCGTGAAGTAATGCTGGTTAAATGGCAAAACCGTCATCTACATCATTTTAATAATTAAAGACAACATTTAGTTTTTTCTGTGAACTATTCCATAACAGTTAAGTCCTTACAACTCTTCAGTCTTTTGTCTCCCCATGTATCACCAAAAAGAAAATATTAGTACGAAAATATATTATACAAATGTATGTGTGTATATATATATATTCCACATGTCCTCCTACATCACTGGACCTATTTCACAGAAAAGGATATCTGAGGCGGTAATAACCACATAATTATAAAGAGGGGAGGAGGTGAAGGGATGGGGGTGGAAAAGCTGTGTAGAACACGAGATGCCAATACCCAGACTTTGTTCTCTTGAAACGAACTTCAAATGTATAAACCTTATTTCTCGTTGACAGCTACTACAAAATGATGTGAGGAAAAGTGTTTACCGATTGCAACTATTTCCCTTTTCATGTTTTAAAACAGCCGTATCGGTTATGTCTTTTAAACTTATAACTTCTTTACTACTAGCTGTATTCGCGACACTCTTTGCAGACAGTACTGACATATACAACTAAATGCATCTTCCAAATTATTTTGAGACACACAGTTCAGGGGATATAACATCATTAACACTGAGATGGGTGAAAAACTACCGCATCATTCATGGCGTTTTAATTTATTACTACTTTGCTACTATCTCTAATCGCTGCACATGTCGCAGGTAGTATCCACATATGTCGGTCACGGTACGTTCAAAAATTATATCATAGTACGACTTACAGTTCAGGAAATTTGGTGTGATAAACATTGAGCCGCGTGAAGGCGAAACTGCATGACGAAATTAGGTAGAGATACAGGAGGGAAAGGAGCAGATGGACAGAGGAGGAGCAGTTGGACAGGAGTAGAGATGGCCAGGGATAAGGGAAGGAGGAAATGGACAAGGAAAGGTACGAGAGATGCACAGAAAGAGAGGAAAGAAGGGGATTAATAAAGAGAAGGAGGAAAATTAATTTGACATAGGTGGGGTAAGGAGGAGCTAGAAGTGGAGGAGTAGATTGACTTACAGGGAGGGAGGGAGATAGACAGAGGGTGAAAGAGGGGCTAGGCGAGGTGGGGGAGGAGGAGGAGATTGATATGAAGGTTCAAATGGTTCAAATGGCTCTGAGCACTAGAACTTAGAACTAATTAAACCTAACTAACCTAAGAACATCACACACATTCATGCCCGATGCAGGATTCGAACCCGCGACCGTAGCGGTCGCTCGGCTCCAGACTGAAGCGCCTAGAACCGCACAGCCACTCCGGCCGGCTTGATAGAAAGGGAGGAGAAGGATACGGACAGAGGGGTAAGGAGCAGATGGCTGCGGGGAGATCAGGTAGAGTAGGAAGGAGAAGATGGATACAGAATGGGAGAGAGAGATGCCCAAAGAGAGGAGGAAGAAGGATATGGAGTAATATAAGATTGGAAGAAGTACATATGCGACCAACACCGGGTACTCAGCTATTATACTGATAATTAAATGTATGAATTTGGGTAGCGTGACTCGGATTTGAGGCACGGGTCCTGTCGAACTGGAGTCCACGATCTTAGCACTGAATCACATAGCTGGGGATGAATTTGAAGAATTTAAGTGTAATCAAGAAATTATGGTATGTAAACTGAACGAGACATCGGGTCTCTCTGACACCTGACTGCTACTAATAATAGTGTTACTAATCACGCTGTAGTGGTGTGAGGATAAGATACAAAAATTAGAGACTAGGAATATTCTCATCGTCGTGCACGGGGATACAATGTAAAATTGTTTTCAAATTCATTCTCTAATAGAAGCTAGTAAGTTCATGTCCGGGGGATTGTTGACGCCAGGTAATTGGCCCAGCTTGCCAAACGCGTGTGTCCCGCCATCGTGCAGGAAGTACACGTTCTTTGAAGACAGAGGATCTTCTTTCTAGTAATGCTGAAGGCGGTGAAATCATACACAGTGCTGCAGTAATACAGCAGCCCTTTTGGGATTCAAAGTGCTAGTGGACTGAGGCATGCATCAATGCTACCGGAGGGCAAATTAAACAATGGAGGAGCGTCTTCAGAAAATTCAACAAACGCCATTAACAGAATTTTACAGGAGAGGAATTTTTTGGTTATACTCAATATTCTTGCCACAAAAAATTTCAGAAATATAATACTGGTCATACATATAGACATGGACTGATGAAGGAATAATTTATTTTCATTTATAATATCTTTTATTGAGGAAACAATTACAAATTTTTACACAGCTCATCATATCCAGGTCTTCATGAGTGTTGCTTCTTCATTTCTAAGAATACTTTGACGTTATGATTTGTATCTTCGCAAAGGGGCGCGTGAATTTCAATATTTAGGAGCTCGTTTTACGCAGAAATTTGTGTCTTACGACCTTCATGCATGTCACTTTTCATATGGAGTAGCCATGTTTGAGTTACAAGCGTTGAGACATGAGCATTTTTCCTGCAAACTGATAAAATAATTTTCCTGAAGCAACAGTCTACAGTTGGAAAGTACTTTAAATAATGCATAGCAAACTATTAGTTACGCCGACTACTTTAGTGCCCTCCCAGTTTCGTTTCACAAAACCATCATCACTGGAGGGAAAGCTGGACGTTGGTGATTCGCACAAATCATATCGATACAATGGCACTTCACTATTAACCTGCCTCTATCTTGGCTCACACAAACTTTCCTACTCATTAGAGCAACTTATGTCAAAATATCACTATCACAAAGTTGAAATATTTGTAGGATATGTCGTTTTAGAGTACTAAGCGAAAAACTGAAAAAGCCTCAAAAATATCGTGGGTTTTTGGCCCTCAGAAATTTAGCATAAGCCGGAAATTCTCGCAAGCTCATTTCTTATCTGAGATGCCTGACGTCCATAAAATTATTCCTGGCTTCTGCAGCAAAACTCAAGTTGGCCATACTGTACTGCTCAAAAAATGGCGGTAATAAAACTTAATGTATCTGGTTCTTGTTGATGGTGTTTCAACCTGGAGAACTATGCTTTCTGTGTAGGTGAAGTGGGGAGTGGTGGTTGCCAGGACAGGCCAGGCAATGACGTGGGCATCTGAAGGGAATTATCGCAATGAAAACTTGGTTAAAAGTTTACTCATTGTTTTCAGTGGACGGTATATGCATAAGCATCTGTGAGGTCGTCAGCCAGTGACAGTGACCTCGGAAGATAGTTAATTTCGGTGTTGGAACGAAGTCACGGAAACCGTCCGCCCCCGGTAGCTGAGTGGTCAGCGTGACAGAAGGTCAATCCTAAGGGCCCGGGTTCGATTCCCGGTTGGGTCGGAGATTTTTTGCGCTCAGGGACTGGGTGTTGTCTTATCCTAATCATCATCATTTCATCCCCATCGACGCGCAGGTCGCCGAAGTGGCGTCAACTCGAAAGACCTGCAGCAGGCGATCGGTCTACCCGACGGGAGGCCCTCGTCACACGACATTTCATTTACGGAAAACAAGGAGAGTAGAAGAGGGGCCGCATCATTGTCAGCTGATTGCTGGTTCTATGAAGAGCTAGTACGTGGAGCTGGTGCACTTTGGCTGTGGTCAGAACTGTCCAATGCTTCCTATTGGCTGCCTAGGACGCTGAACATTGCATATGTGTCAGCAGATCACATTCCACAAGAACAAACAGCTGATGTGACAAATTCTTCATTTGTGTGGCCATAGTATTCGTAGTTGCTTTATAATGTTTGAGGATATTTTTGTTTCTGTCGTTGCAACTACAAAAACGTCCGCCCCCGGTAGCTGAGTGGTCAGCGCGACAGACTGTCAATCCTAAGGGCCCGGGTTCAATTCCCGGCTGGGTCGGAGATTTTCTCCGTTCAGGGACTGGGTGTTGTGTTGTCCTTAATCATCATCATTTCATCCACATCGACACGCAAGTCGCCGAAGTGGCGTCAAATCGAAAGACTTGCGCCAGGCGAGCGGTCTACCCGACGGGAGGCCCTCGTCACACAACATTTCATTTCAACTACAAAAACGCGTGGTATTTTCACCAGACGGTTTTCGCTTTATTGAAGTAAAGCATCATCAGTGGTCTGTAATTAAGTTATTTACATTTGAATTTGCTTTTAGATAGAAAAAAAGTTCGTTAAGAATAGGTTGATTTGTAGTTACGGTGAGTTTTTTGGCTGATTTCTCGCATGTATCGGGAAATGTCGTCTGTCATCACAACGTTTTTCCTTAGGTGTTAGACACTGATAATTTTGGTCTAATTTTTAGATGTTCTGCAGCACTATGCATTTATTATGTTTTCACAACACACTTTTGTGCACACCACTGTATTCTATTTGTACTGTGTAAGAATAGAGAAGGAATATCGATAGAGGGTTTTTTTTTTTTCAGGAGAGAGTGAATCATGATGAGTGGACTTAAGTATATAGCACATGGATATGGTGTCAGTTCTTTCGGACATGTCCATTGATGACCTACAGTCGTCTAGATCGAAATTAGAATTATATATTAATACCTTCAGCTGCTGACGGGCGATGATGTGTATCAACGGGGACAGGTGAAAATGTGTGTCCAGACCGGGACTCCAACCCGGGATCTCCTGCTTACATGGCAGACGCTCTATCCATCTACGCCACCGAGGGCAGAGAAGACAGTGCGACTGCAGGGACTATCTCGCGCATGCCTCTCGTGAGACGCACATTCTCACCTTGTATGTCCACACACGACATTCGTAACGTCCATACCCAACACGCTCATTACTCGTGGAAGACATCCCTACCAAGTCTCGTAAGAATTCGGGTAATATGTATGCATCCGCACAGAAGAAGAAGGTCATAGCCACATTGCCAGAACTATATACTTATATGGATATGGTGTCTGTTGTTTCGGACATGTCCGAAACAACAGACACCACATCCATATAAGTATATAGTTCTGGCAATACCGCCCATGACGTACTTCTTCTGTGCGGATGTACACATATTACACAAACTCTTATGGGACTTTGTAAGAATATCTTCCATAAGTAATAAGTGTGTTGGGTGGGGACGCTACGAATGTAGTGAGTGAACATATGAATAGCTTATTACAATAGTGGTACAAGTCAATATTTGCTCATTTTGTGATTCAGAGTCCTAAAGTCAAATGAGCGCTGAAAAATCTGCAGTTGAGATACCAGAAATATTCACGCATATGGCTTCTTGCTAGAGATGAACCTTTCTTTCTGTTTGTTTGGATCATTAATTTCAGAACCATTATAGTCAGAAAAGTGGAGGTAATGGACATGTACCACTACTGAAATAAATCCTTCATAGAAGGTGAGAATGTGGGTCTCGTGGAAGGCGTGTGCGAGATAGTCCCTGCAGTCGCGTTATCCTCTCGGTCCTCGGTGGCTCACATTTATAGAGCGTCTCCCATGAAAGCAGGAGATCACGGGTTCGTGTCCCGGTCGGGGCACACCTTTTCACCTGTTCCCGTTGGTCTATATCAACACCCGTCAGCTGCTGAAGGTATTAGTATATAATTCCAATTTCGTTCTAAGTATATAGCAGTGTGATGGAGAGTGAGTTAGAGAAGGTGAGGAGCGAGAAGTGAAATGAACCTGCGACTGGGGGCGGTGGGGGTGGGATTTGTGGGAGAGAGGGAGGGGGTGAAGGACAGAAAAGGCTCTTTATTATTATTATTTGATTCTGTATAATGTTCATTCAGTTTGATTTTATAGAATGTCCCCCCTTCCCCTCTTAGGACTCCATGTTAGAATCATTTTTGAGATAGCGATTCCTTTGGGCAATTTCAGTTTTATATCGGGTGCGTGACGGAGTGCGTGACGGAGGCTGGGCAGTTTCATCATTCTACATTCACACACTGTTGCGTTTTGCAGTAGTCCTTAGCATCACTCTGTTACAATGGAAACCATTACTTAACCCAGTATATGCACCTACGCCTCAGCCTCCTTTCCCGCACACGCGGCACAGTCACACACTCGCTCTCTCACACACACACATGGTTACTAGTATTTCATACTACGTAATATTAGTTTCACTATTTGCAGTTCGAAAGATGACAGCTCTATATACAAAGGATGGGATGGGTAGGGTACACAGTGGACGTAGGAACGCATAATGTTTTTGCTTCTGTTTTCAGTCTAGTCACTGATTTTAAAAACACAGGTAGTAACGTGTACTGGAGGCCGCCATAACCAGTTTTCCCCATTTCTACAATTATGTTGTTGCTATGCAATATTTTTAAATATTCCGAGTTCTACACCTTTAATTGGTATATAGTATATTAAAGATACTTGCAATACTTTAGTAATTCTTCAGTCATAGAATTTCATGGCAAGTGAAGTCCTACACATTTTTCCAATGTACTTATGTCTAGATGATTAAGCCAGACTTTGTCGGTCATTCACTATTTTGTACTTTTATACAGAAGACGGCCCTTGTCCATTCCACATACGACATTTGCAAATTAAATGAGTTTCGTTAGCATCTGAATAATTTTCCCTGTTTTGAAACAGGAAATATGTGTTAGTTTCCAAAATCTTCAATTTTAAAACGTATTTAACATGTAACTGCTTCTTGATAATACTTCTCCGTAATCTGATTTCGTTTCCTGATTATTGGTGTGTAGCATAGCAGTCATGTAACAGACAGACGACAGACTACAGTACTGACAAAGATTTACTTGACTACAACGCTTTTAAATTTCAATCAATATGATCATGCTTTACCTTGGGACATGTTTTCTTATTAGGAAAAATGGAAATTTTCCAGAGTAGTTTTAGTGATTTGAGAAAAAGCCTGCACCACACAAAAAGTGAGCACCATAATTTAAAACCGAAAAAGAAAATATACAGTGTGAATCACCCAAAATTTGCACTGCAAATATCGCAGAAATAGAAAGTGCTATTGATGTTCGGTTTTCACTGAATGGATTGGTAGTCAGGGGCTAATACTGCCAACCAATAAAGAGACTGAAATAATACTTACACTTTTTTGTCAAACATAGAGGTTTTCAAATGGAACAATGGCTGTTGACACCAGCAAGTTAGAGGCAGGTTAAATTAGAATCTCAGTAGTGTTTCTTTCAGGATTGTAGTGCGTGTCGTTTACGAGGCATCGTAGTTTGAAAATTTTCCACTCGGATAGTTGTCTGTGCCTTTCAACCTGCGTTCTTTCTAAGTATGGTGTTATTATATTTGCTTACGGTGTGCTTGTGTGTTCATTGATTGCATTACGACTTGCTAGTCAGTTACTGTGTGACAGTCCAAGCAGTGGTTCGTGAGTGGACGATGGGATTTACCATTGCAGAAAAAGAAGCCGATTTGCTGATCGTGTATGGAGTGAGTAAAAGAATGCTGTTCGTCCTTATACGGTGTAAGAGGCAAAATATCCCAACAGACGTCTAACCTTTCGGCAGTTATTTATCAACCTTTTCAGTCAGTTACGTGGAAGTGGCAGAGCGATACCTAGACATTGCAAAAGAAGGAAACAAATGACGACCGAAGAAGAGTAAATTAATGTTTTTGCTGCTGTAGCAGTTAATCAGCACGTTAGCTCCAGCGCAGTCACAAGAGGAAGTGGTTTGAGTCAGGGACGTGTCGTAGGTACTCTCCATTGCCATGGGACCATCAGCATCTCTCCATCAAGAGCTGCATGGGAACAGTTATAAGAATCGTGTTAACTTCTCTTCTTAAGCCGGATACCTCAGATATATCACATATCTTGTTGAAGCCAAATTTACCAATCATGGGGAGGTAAATCACTGAAACATGCCTATTTGATAGTACCCATTGGCTTCGTCAGGTGGAACGTCAGCGTCCATGAAGTGTAAACAAGTGGTGTACGGTAGTGAGCCATTATCTCAGAGGCCCATTTTTCAAAGATGGATCACTGAATGCACATAATTATCGCAGCTTCCTAGAAGACCATCTTCCACGGATGTTAGAAGACGTTCCAGTGAAGAGTAGGAGGAGTCTGCGGTACCAACATGGTGGTTGTCCACCCCATAATGCACTTAGTACTACAGCATGTCTGCACTAATTGTTTCCAAATCGTTGGATTGCACGCAGAGGACCTGCATCTTGGCTAGCCTGCTCCCAGATTTGAAGCCTGTAGACATTTTTCTGTGAAGCTGTCTACAAGGACATATCAATTGCTGCCTGCTCGGACATATCCGCTGAAATGCTAGCATGTGTGCAGTTCCATACCAGACTGGAAGCGTGAAGAGTAGGAGGAGTCTGCGGTACCACTGCCGGTGGTCATTTTGAAAACAGCTACTGATGGTCAACTGTCTCGTTACAGGTCAGAATCGATATAAATATTGTGTTCGATTATTTTGTTGTTTAGTGTGTGCTACAACAGGTATTGTACAAATGTAGGCTTGGGAAGTTTTCAAAATGCGATATCTCGCAGACGACTCGTACTGGAATCCTAAAAAAAAAAAAAAAAAAAAAAAAAAAAAAAAAAAAAAAACGCGACTGAGATTCTAATCTACCATAAATTTAGTACGTTAATATTAGTAGGGGTTGCTCCATTTAAAAAATGTATGTTTGTACAAAAAATATATTTTTCAAATATTATTACAATCTCTTGATCGGCTAAGAATAGGAGTCCCTGATTACACATAAGTCTGTGGAAACCATACATTAATACGACTTTTCATTTCCACAATACTTGCAGTGCAAGCTTTAGGTTCTTCACCTTGAGTTCATATAATAGTATAGAGCTTCCTAGACGCGGCTGCCTGAAAAGCTTTACAAATTACAAACACACTTCTCTACATGGTGGTTATACAATGTGCGAAATGTTACTGAAAGTTTTCAGGTGGAGTTCGCAACACAGCATGACTAGAGGTTGTTCACTGCAAATTCTGGCCGCACTTCGAACTTTGAGGTTGAAGAGAGAGTTGTCTGAATGGCAACGAATGCAGAGAGAGTGTTGACGAGGTTGACACAGGTCAACAGAATGGCAAAAATGGGCAGCACGAGTACTTCCAGAAGGACTGCGTTATTAGTTTACGTTTTTCTAATGTGTCTGTCGATTACGATTGTAACGATTGATATCCTGCCAGAGCTCACCATGAGCTGTAGAGAACGGATTACTGAAAGTTGCGTAGATATCTCGAGTTGACATGCGTCGTTTACCGTTATCAACATACCAGACAGAATAGAGTTTGCATGATGTAGAGCCGGAATCAACTGGGACAGTGAGAGGTATTCTGCGGTGTCTGTGTGCGTCAAGAGTACGCCAACGTGTCTGTATGCGACCTGCTGAAAGGTGACAGAAAGCAGCTATTCTCTGTACCTACTCCTTTTCAACCCCACAAATCATAGTGTGGAGAGCATTGGGACAGAAGGACTGGTTGGTAATATCTTAAGGGTGACTGAAGGCTTGGCTGTAAGTAGCACAAATTTCATACTTCTCATGGCAACGGTAACAAACGGTATTTTCCCACAGGATAATGCAAGACCCCAAATGGCTGTTTACCACGAACAATATGAGGAATATACGATCCCTCGTCCGGCCTGCAATCAACCTTGATTTATCACCCGTAGAGCATGTATGGGACATCACAGAAAGATGTATTCTACATCTACATCTACATCCATACTCCGCAAGCCACCTGACGGTGTGTGGCGGAGGGTACCCTGAGTACCTCTATCGGTTCTCCCTTCTATTTCAGTCTCGTATTGTTCGTGCAAAGAAGGATTGTCGGTATGCTTCTGTGTGGGCTCTAATCTCTCTGATTTTATCCCCATGGTCTCTTCGCGAGATATACGTAGGAGGGAACAATATACTGCTTGACTCTTCGGTGAAGGTATCTTCTCGAAACTTTAACAAAAGCCCGTACCGAGCTACTGAGCGTCTCTCCTGCAGAGTCTTCCACTGGAGTTTATCTATCATTTACATAACGCTTTCGCGATTACTAAATGATCCTGTAACGAAGCGCGCTGCTCTCCGTTGGATCTTCTCTATCTCTTCTATCAGCCATATCTGGTACGGATCCCACACTTCTGATTAGTATTCAAGCAGTGGGCGAACAAGCGTACTGTAACCTACTTCCTTTGTTTTCGGATTGCATTTCCTTAGTATTCTTCCAATGAATCTCAGACTGGCATCTGCTTTACCGACGATCAACTTTATATGATCATTCCAATTTAAATCACTCCTAATGCGTACTCTCAGATAATTTATGGAGTTAACTGCTTCCAGTTGCTGACGTGCTATTTTGTAGCTAAATTATAAGGGATCTATCTTTCTATGTACTCGCAGCACATTACACTTGTCTACATTGAGACTCAATTGCCATTCCCTGCACCATGCGTCAATTCGCTGCAGATCCTCCTGCATTTCAGTACAATTTTCCATTGTTACAACCTCTCGATACACCACAGCATCATCTGCAAAAAGCCTCAGTGAACTTCCAATGTCATCCACAAGGTCATTTACGTATATTGTTAATAGCAACGGTCCTATGACACTCCCCTGCGGCACACCTGAAATCACTCTTACTTCGGAAGACTTCTCTCCATTGAGAATGACATGCTGCGTTCTGTTATCTAGGAACTCCTCAATCCAATCACACAATTGGTCTGATAGTCCATATGCTCTTACTTTGTTCATTAAACGACTGTGGGGAATTGTATCGAACGCCTTGCGGAAGTCAAGAAACAAGGCATCTACCTGTGAACCCGTGTCTATGGCCCTCTGAGTCTCGTGGACGAATAGCGCGAGCTGGGTTTCACACGACCGTTTTTTCGAAACCCATGCTCATTCCTATAGAGTAGATTTCTAGTCTCCAGAAAAGTCATTATACTCGAACATAATACGTGTTCCAAAATTCTACAACTGATCGACGTTAGAGATATAGGTCTATAGTTCTGCACATCTGTTCGACGTCCCTTCTTGAAAACGGGGATGACCTGTGCACTTTTCCAATCCTTTGGAACGCTACGCTCTTCTAGAGACCTACGGTACACCGCTGCAAGAAGGGGGGCAAGTTCCTTCGCGTACTCTGTGTAAAATAGAACTGGTATCCCATCAGGTCCAGCGGCCTTTCCTCTTTTGAGCTATTTCAATTGTTTCTCTATCCCTCTGTCGTCTATTTCGATATCTACCATTTTGTCATCTGTGCGACAATATAGAGAAGGAACTACAGTGCAGTCTTCCTCTGTGAAACAGCTTTGGAAAAAGACATTTAGCATTTCGGCCTTTAGTCTGTCATCCTCTGTTTCAGTGCCATTTTGGTCACAGAGTGTCTGGACATTTTGTTTTGATCCTCCTACTGCTTTTACATGAGACCAAAATTTCTTAGGATTTTCTGCCAAGTCAGTACATAGAACTTTACTTTCGAATTCATTGGACACCTCTCGCATAGCCCTCCTCACACTACATTTCGCTTCGCGTAATGTTTGTTTGTCTGCAAGGCTTTGGCTATGTTTATGTTTGCTGTGAAGTTCCCTTTGCTTCCGCTGCAGTTTTCTAACTCTGTTGTTGTACCACGGTGGCTCTTTTCCATCTCTTACGATCTTGCTTGGCACATACTCATCTAACGCATATTGTACGATGGTTTTGAACTTTGTCCACTGATCCTCAACACGATCTGTACTTGAGACAAAACTTTTGTGTTGAGCCGTCATGAAAGTCTCCTGCCAGCAATATTCAATTGACACATAATGTGTTTTAGATAGGGAAGGGATGTCTCAAGACGCCATTCGTAAGCTGCATGCTTTAATGACACAAAGACTATAAATTTTTTTTTCCAAGGGCCAATGTCCTAATATAGGAGATGGACTTCAGTTTCGAATGGAATGAAAGTTTCATCTTTTAATACTCGTTATGCGATGAACACCTCCACAAACTGCGACACATATCCAACTGTGTAAAATTTTACACGGCGGAGTTTCATAAGAGTAAAGTTCTTTGGTTCTACCAAATATGCCGTAAAGTCATAGAATCTACTTTTGTGTTTGAGAGTTTTCGTTTTATCGCTTTCCATTCATTCTGTATGATCTTAATGGATCCGAAATTAACTTTTTAGCATTACAATTTCGCCTAATCGGTTGTGCGGTATAAACTAAGTACCTGAAATCATCCACGTGGTAGCATTAATAGTTTACTGCATGAAAATAAGGCTGTTCATTTGTCTACAACCAGTAATCCCCACACTCCCGATTGCTTAAAGAATCGAATTCACATGTATAATTAAACATCTTTATACTTCTGATTGCTTCACAGTTGAGTTAATGGGTTACATTTTTTGTGTTAAGCATGTAAAACCTCCATGAATGATGACGAAAAACCTTAATTATGTTAATTTTACTAGTTTCGGAGTGTTCATGCTGACACTAATTCAGAAGTTAAAACCAAAACTGAAATTTATAATGTCATATGTACTGAATTATGTGTATACAATTACATAATGTTTAGTGACATTCAGTGGCATTTATTGGTACACTCTCCAAAATGTTTTGCCTATGGAGCTATAGTAGAAAGAGCCGGTAAATGGACACACCTCACGCTGAAGTTGTGGTGGATAAACAGTGAAAATGTATTAAGCTCAGAAGTTGCTACTTTCATTATTTTGTGGGGGGGTATCAGACAGAAAAAGTTTGGAGAAGGCTTGTAGTACGCACGGTCGGAGCTATGCAACCTCAACATAAACCGCATTTTAAGTTCGATCAATAATTACATGAATTACTTGAAACCAGACATTTGTTGCCTCTGAATGCAGTTACATAGGCAGCCCAGAGCTATCATCATCATCATCATCATCATTTAAGACTGATTATGCTGATTATGCCTTCAATCTGGAGCATAGTCCCCCTTACAAAATTCCTCCATGATCCCCTATTGAGTTCTAACATTGGGTCCTCTTCTGATGTTAAGCCTATTACTTCAAAATCATTCCAAACCGAATCCAGGTACCTTCTCCTTGGTTTACCCCGACTCCTCCTACCCTCTACTGCTGAATCCACGAGTCTCTTGGGTAACATTGCTTCTCCCATGCGTGTAACATGACCCCACCATCTAAGCCTGTTCGCCCTGACTGCTACATCTATAGAGTTCATTCCCAGTTTCTCTTTCATTTCCTCATTGTGGACACCCTCCTGCCATTGTTCCCATCTTCTAGTACCTGCAATCATTCTAGCTACTTTCATATCCGTAACCTCCACCTTATTGATAAGGTAACCTTAATCCACCCAGCTTTCGCTCCCATACAACAAAGTTAGTCGAAAGATTGAACGGTGCACACCGCTCACTGCATTAACTTTGATACACCTCGCTTCCAGTTCTTTCACTATGTTGCCATCCTGTGAGAATATGCATCCTAAGTACTTGAAACCGTCCTCCTGTTCTAACTTTGTTCCTCCTATTTGGCACTCAATCGGTTTATATCTCTTTCCCACTGACATTACTTTCGTTTTAGAGATGCTAACCTTCATACCATAGTCCTTACATTTCTGATCTAGCTCTGAAATATTACTTTGCAAAATTTCAATCGAATCTGCCATCACAACTAAGTCATACGCGTATGCGAGACAGCTTATTTTGTGTCCACATATCTTAATTTCACCTTGCCGTTGGTGGGGAGGCTTGCGTGCCTCAACGATACAGATAGCCGTACCGTAGGTGCAACCACAACGGAGGGGTATCTGTTGAGAGGCCAGAAAAACGTGTGGTTCCTGAAGAGGGGCAGCAGCCTTTTCAGTAGTTGCAAGGGCAACAGTCTGGATGTTTGACTGGTTTGGCCTTGTAACGCTAACCAAAACGGCCTTGCTGTGCTGGTACAGCGAACGGCTGAAAGCAAGGGGAAACTACAGCCGTAATTTTTCCCGAGGACATGCAGCTTTACTGTGTGGTCAAATGATGATGGCGTCCTCTTGGGTAAAATATTCCGGAGGTAAAATAGTCCCCCAATCGGATCTCCGGGCGGGGACTACTCAGGAGGATGTCGTTATCAGGAGAAAGAAACTAGCGTTCTACGGATCGGAGCGTGGAATGTCAGATCCCTTAATCGGGCAGGTAGGTAAGAAAATAAAAAAGGGAAATGGATAGGTTAAAGTTCGATATAGTGGGAATTAGTGAAGTTCGGTGGCAGGAGGAACAAGACTTTTTGTCAGGCGAATACAGGGTTATAAACACAAAATCAAATAGGAGTAATGCAGGAGTAGGTTTAATAATGAATAGGAAAATAGGAAAGCGGGTAAGCTACTAGAAACAGCATAATGAACGCATTATTGTGGCAAAGATAGATACGAAGCCCACGCCTACTACAGTAGTACAGGTTTATATGCCAACTAGCTCTGCAGATGACGAAGAAATTGAAGAAATGTACGATGAAATAAAAGAAATTAATCAGATAGTGAAGGGCGACGAAAATTTAATACTCATGAGTGACTGGAATTCGGTAGTAGGAAAAGGGAGAGAAGGAAACGTAGTAGGTGAATAAGGATTGGAGCTAAGAAATGAAAGAGGAAGTCGCCTGGTAAAATTTTGCACAGAGCACAACTTAATCATAGCTAACACTTGATTCAAGAATCATAAAATAAGGCTGTATACATGGAAGAACCCTGGAGATACTGACAGGTTTCAGATTATATAATGGTAAGACAGAGATTTACGAACCAGGTTTTAAATTGTAAGACATTTCCAGTGCCAGATGTGGACTCTGACCACAATCTATTGATTATGATCTGTAGATTAAAACGGAGGAAACTGCAAAAAGGTGAGAATTTAAGGAGATGGGACCTGGATAAACTCAAAGAGCCAGAGGTTGTACAGAGTTTCAGGGAGAGCGTAAGGGAACAATTGACAGGAATGGGGGAAAGATATACAGTAGAAGAAGAGTGGGTAGCTCTGATGGATGAAGTAGTGAAGGCAGCAGAGGATAAAGTAGGTAAAAAGATGAGGGCTAGTAGAAATCCTTGGGTAACAGAAGAAATATTGAATTTAATTGATGAAAGGAGAAAATATAAAAATGCAGTAAATGAAGCAGGCAAAAAGGAATACCAATGTCTCAAAAATGAGATCGACAGGAAGTGCAAAATGGCTAAGCAGGGATGGCTAGAGGACAAATGTAAGGGTGTAGAGGCTTATCTCACTAGGGGTAAGATAGATACTGCCTACAGGAAAATTAGAGAGACTTTTGGAGATAAGAGAACGACTTGCATGAACATCAAGAACTCAGATGGAAACCCAAACCAAAGAAGGGAAAGCAGAAAGGCGGAAGGAGTATATAGAGGGTCTATACAAGGGCGACGTACTTGAGGACAATATTATGGAAATGGAAGAGGATGTAGATGAGATGAAATGGGAGACACAATATTGCGTGAAGATTTTGACAGAGCACTGAAAGACCTGAGTCGAAACGAGGCCCCCGGAGTAGACAACATTCCATTAGAACTACTGACGGCCTTGGGAGAGCCAGTCCTGACAAAACTCTACCATATGGTGAGCAAGATGTATGAAACAGGCGAAATACCCTCAGACGTCAAGAAGAATATAATAATTCCAATCCCAAAGAAAGCAGGTGTTGACAGATGTGAAAATTACCGAACTATCAGTTTAATAAATCACAGCTGCAAAATACTAACGCGAATTCTTTACAGACGAATGGAAAAACAGGTAGAAGCCGACCTCTGGGAAGATCAGTTTGGATTCCGTAGAAATGTTGGAACACGTGAGGCAATACTAAGCCTACGACTTATCTTAGAATCTAGATTAAGGGAGGGCAAACCTATGTTTCTAGCATTTGTAGACTTAGAGAAGGCTTTTGAAAATGTAGAATGGAATACTCTCTTTCAAATTCTGAAAGTGGGAGGGGTAAAATACAGGGAGCGAAAAGCTATTTACAATTTGCACAGAAAACAGATGGCAGTTATAAGAGTAGAGGGGCATGAAAGAGAAGTAGTGGTTGGGACGGGAGTGAGACAGGGTTGTAGTCTCTCCCCGATGTTATTCAATCTGTATATTGAGCAAGCAGTGAAGGAAACAAAAGAAAAATTCGGAGTAGGTATTAAAATCCATGGAGAAGAAATAAAAACTTTGAGGTTCGCCGATGACATTGTAATTCTGTCAGAGCCAGCAAAGAACTTGGAAGAGCAGTTGAACGGAGTGGATAGTGTCTTGAAAGGAGGGTATAAGATGAACATCAACAAAAGCAAAACGAGGATAATGGAATGTAGTCAAATTAAGTCGGGTGATGCTGAGGGAATTAGATTAGGAAATGAGACAGTTAAAGTAGTAAATGAGTTTTCTATTTGGGGAGCTAAATAACTGATGATGGTCGTAGTAGAGAGGATATAAAATGTAGACTGGCAATGGCAAGGAAAGCGTTTCTGAAGAAGAAAAATTTGTTAACATCGAGTATAGATTTAAATGTCAGGAAGTCGTTTCTGAAAGTATTTGTATGTAGCCATGTATGGAAGTGAAACATGGACGGTAAATAGTTTGGATAAAAAGAGAATAGAAGCTGTCGAAATGTGGTGCTACAGAAGAATGCTGAAGATTAGATGGGTAGATCACATAACTAATGAGGAAGTATTGAATAGGATTGGGGAGAAGATACGTTTGTGGCACAACTTGAGTAGAAGAAGGGATCGGTTGGTAGGATATGTTCTGATGCATCAAGGGATCATCAATTTAGTATTGGAGGGCAGCGTAGAGGGTAAAAATCGTAGAGGGAGACCAAGAGATGAATACACTAAGCAGATTCAGAAGAATGTCGGGAGATGAAGCAGCTTGCACAGGATAGAGTAGCATGGAGAGCTGCATCAAACCAGTCTCCGGACTGAAGATCACAACAACAACAACAATCTCACCCAGCCAGTCTATTGTTTTCAACATATGATCCATAAATAATATGAACAACCGTGGAGACAGGTTGCAGCCTTGTCTTGCCCTGAAACTCCTCTGAACCATGAACTCAATTTACCGTGATCTCTAACTGCTGCCTCAATATCTGTGCCTTTTCTAGATCTATAAAGGATAGATACAATTCCCTGTTTCACTCGTAACACTTCTCCATTATTTGCCGTAAGCTAAAGATCTGGTCCTGAGAACCTCTAAGAGACTAGTACTATAGACAGAGTTAATACTATTCGATGTCGGAGTTGTGTAGAATACGTAAGACGTGTGGCTCACCGCCACGTACCTCTATCCACTTGCCGCCAGCTTAAACGAAGCAGCCGAGACGCACCCGCTTCCCCGGTAAAGGGTGGTACAAAGGCAAATTTGAATTTAGTCTGGCAGCGCGCCGTGCTTCGCTCGCACGCGAGCCGGCGGGTTTCACAGACACGGCTCATATAGCGACTGCCAGCCGCCAGGCGCTCGTTGCGCCAATCGGATTCCGCAGCCGTACAAACGCAATATAGCGGGCTTCCCGCTCGCAGACAAGGCTATTCTTCTTCGTCTGAGCCGCGCCGCGGAAATGGCAAATCTGCGTCGTTGCGGGGCAGCGGGTCCGCCGTATCCATCAGGACGCGGCCCCAGCAGCACATCTATCACGCCGAACAAGTGGCGGCGCCGGCAGCTGGCCCGGACGGACGCATCTCTCCTGTGGCCTGTATCGGGCCGTCGCGGCAGCGAAACCCTCAACCCCATCTCCAGAACCCATGGGGTTACTCCACTAACGGCGAAAAATCCCGGTTCGCATCGTCTGAAAGGTGACTCTGAATGGCAGTCTGCAATGGGAAGTCGTTATACAGAAAGTCCGTCACTAAAACAAAGACACAAAGTGATGTTTCGAAAAATCAGCCAACGGTTTTAGAACCACTGTGCCGTACCTGGATTAATAAAGTCCTTCCTAACACTGTTTATGCGTACAGTAGAAGGACTTCACACAGCGAATGGTAGACCTGTTGAGGCACTTAGATATTTCTACCTTGAAGCTCCTTCAGAAGACAAATCACTGAACTGATTAGAAATTATTATATCAATTTAAGTTCTGTATTTCTTAATAAATGAAAATACTAACTGTCAAATACTGGATCACAATTTTGTAACAAAATAAATTTTTTTATTTTTATTTTGATTCACTAATCGCATGGAAATACGAGTGTTCATGAGGAACTAAAACTTACAACATGAATATGGAATGTCAAATGAAAAAAAAAACTTTTTTATTCCTATAGATGGAACAGTATAATTGGTGTACATAGGTCTTCATTCAACAATAAGGCATTTGTTATGTCTGCGTCAAATTTTAATTTATTTTCGTTTTATCAGTAAGCAAAGATAAAAAGATGTTATTCGTTTTAAAGTTAATAAATATTTAAAAGTAGAATGCTGTTACATTTATTAAGAAATTATTATTCGGTATATCTTATTACAACCATCATTTCATAATAAATCCAGAAGTTAAATAAAAGAAAAGAAATAGTTACTACTAATAATATTCCAAATACTGACTTCAAAAGCATCAGATTTTGGCGCTAAGCATTCTGTTTCTTTAGTTTTCACTTTTACATTCGTCTTCGTAGCTCCTCTTATAGCCGTTCCACTCGCAGATCTTACTTGCAGTCTCAGTCTGGCTCTTATTTTGTTTGACATAAGGTATTAACTCTCCTGGACGAGGAAAGAAATTAATGGATGTACCTATTTCTTTAAAAAGGCAATCTCTTTTGTTTATTTTTCGTTTGAATTAAATTTCTTCTCAATTCTAAATTAAAATGCAAGAAAAATTTTTAATTGCATTGAATTGAAAAAATTCAGTAGCTGTAGTAAAGCGCCTTTACTTAGCTATGTCCCTTCGCTCTGTAATTGTGATTCCCTTTCTTCTGAGCCTTTATTCTGCTTTGTTGCAAAACTGAAATTTTTATTTCTTTATAAATGCATGAGTTCTGATACTTTGTCGAAATCTAGTCACTTCGACTTCTACATAAACGAAGTTATTTTCTTGTGTAAAGTAAAATAAAATTCTTCTCCTTCGTCGTAGCCTTTTTTTCCTTTTCTATCGCCTTCGTCTTACTTTGACTGCGTAAGTTGCATTTAGAATACAAGTAACGTAATGGAAATCGTATTAATCGTGAACACGAAGTCAAAACTAGAGGCTGCATCAGTCTATACACTGGTCGGATTATCTCAGATGCAAGGATACCATGCTGCTGCGTAGTTAGCAAAGCTGGTTTGATAATTCCGTTTCTTCTGCAGTTCATGGCCTTATGTTATTAGTCTACACACAAAAGTCGTTGTTTCCGATGTTATCACGTCTCGCAGGAATTAACTCAATAGATAAAAATATTATTTTCTCTAGCCGCGGTACACTATCACTTTTGGTACTGTATCTGAAGTTCGCGTATCCTGTCTCACAGCATAGCGATTCTCAGTAATGATGCAAGTTTTTGTTGTATGTTTTCCCAGTTTCTGCGTACGCTTTCATATGTAGATTGATGCATATGTGTATTCTCTGTATTGCACCTGTCACAAATGGGCTAATCCGCAAGCTGGGTAGACTATAGCCTTACACCCAGTTGCACTGTTTCACTGGCGACTTATTACAATGTTGTCACATATGATGTAAGATGAGTGTTTTGCATGTACTTCTACACCGCAGGAGAATTGACACGTGGGTATTTAGCTTCCATTCTGTTAGGACTTGACTTTTCCTTAATATGCGTTACACATTTTGTCTCCCAGGGTTACCTACCTATTCTCAACTACGGTGGTTATGAGAAAGCTAAGCTTTGTATTTGCTATGGCAACAATGTCAAGTGCTGCTTGGCTTTATGGCTAAACTGCTTTTATAAGTACTCTTTCAGTTTGGTATCTCGAACATTGATGTCTTAAGGACATCATGTTTTATTAATGTTTTGTATTTCTTTTTAAATATGTTAATTCGATCTCATATTCTGCAAATGGCTGTGTTCGTCCATTGTATTTCAATTGAAAGTATTTCTATGGCATACGAAGCATCCAGTGGCTGATCGTAGACTTTTGACTATTGGTGCGTCTACAGGCGAAATGCACTTTAGATATGTAGAACTCGTTCATTCGCATGACATTTTTGATCATGTAGGAAATTCGATTGGAACGTAGCTGTATACTGTCTCTAATTATGTTCAACACTGAGCGCCAGTTGGTAGCATTTTTTGTGGGTCAGACGCCAGATCAAGCACTAAACCTCGCAACTTCTTTCCTGTGAGTAAGCACTGCCGTTCGTTCAGCGATAACCCCTTCCTTGTGTTCATTGTCTTCGGTATGTCCAAGTTAATCACGTCTCCTGTTGCTAGGTATTCGACAGTTTTTTCAACTGTGCTTTCTGGTCGTCAGTGAAAGTCTGTTTCATATAAACAGAAGATGGCGTCGAAGGGATTACTTAGACCAGTTTACAGGTGAGCTATCTGGACTACGGGACGAATAGCTTAAGATACTCTTAGTTGCATAGCGAATGGAAGGCGAAACTGGTATTAGGAAATGAGAATTGGACAAGAATATATGCTGACATCGAAAAACTATTTCTGAAACATTACTCGTCCACGTCAAAGTAGAATGATATGGAAACACTTTACACCAAGATAGAAAGCTTTATAGAGAATGCGGCCAGAACCTAAAGAACCTTATCATAGTTTATTATAAAGGAACCTGTACATGGCTGAAATAATAAAACAGGAGACGATAGTGTCTTTGAACATATGCAAACTGCCGGTATCAGTTTAGGAGAAGTTGCTGGCGACCCCCAGATTTTATGAGAAACTTATAAAGTCAACGTTTTGACACCTCGTCACGTTGTACGAACATCGTGGAAAGCACGAATCAGAGTACGATTGAATACACGAAACGGCAGGAAACTGTGAAAAGAATACTGGTAAGTAATGGCGCAGTGACAGTGAATAAAATGACAGCAGTTGGAATGGAGAGGACGACGGAAGATTTGAAAGACAATTTCGGGGTAGCCAAAGCTACCGTGGACAGCGCAGTGGCGATGCGCTCCATGAAACGAACTGCTCAACAGTACAGGATTTTTTTTTTTTTTGGTCATCAGTCTACTGACTGGTTTGATGCGGCACGCCACGAGTTCCTTTCCTGTGCTAACCTCTTCATCTCAGAGTAGCACTTGCAACCTACGTCCTCAATTATTTGTTTGACGTATTCCACTCTCTGTCTTCCTCTACAGTTTTTGCCCTCTACAGCTCCCTCTAGTACCATGGAAGTCATGCCCTCATGTCTTAACAGATGTCCTATCAACCTGTCCCTTCTCCTTATCAGTGTTTCCCACATATTCCTTTCCTCTCAGATTCTGCATAGAACCTCCTCATTCCTTACCTTATCAGTCCACCTCATTTTCAACATTCGTCTATAGCACCACATCTCAAATGCTTCGATTCTCTTCTGTTCCGGTTTTCCCACAGTCCATGTTAAACTACCATACAATGCTGTACTCCAGACGTACATCCTCATAAATTTCTTCCTCAAATTAAGGCCGGTATTTGATATTAGTAGACTTCTCTTAGCCAGAAATGCCTTTTTTGCCATAGCGAGTCTGCTTTTGATGTCCTCCTTGCTCCGTCCGTCATTGGTTATTTTACTGCCTAGGTAGAAGAATTCCTTAACTGAATTATAATTCCTTGACTTCCTGACCATCAGTCCTGATGTTAAGTTTCTCGCTGTTCTCATTTCTACTACTTCTCATTACCTTCGTCTTTCTCCGATTTACTCTCAAACCATACTGTGTACTCATTAGACTGTTCATTCCGTTCAGCAGATCATTTAATTCTTCTTCACTTTCACTCAGGATAGCAATGTCATCAGCGAATCGTTTGATTGATATCCTTTCACCTTGTATTTTAATTCCACTCCTGAACCTCTCTTTTATTTCCGTCATTGCTTCCTCGATGTAAAGATTGAAGAGTAGGGGCGAAAGGCTACAGCCTTGTCTTACACCCTTCTTAATACGAGCACTTCGTTCTTCATCGTCCACTCTTATTATTCCCTCTTGGTTGTTGTACATATTGTATATGACCCGTCTCTCCCTATAGCTTAACCCTACTTTTTTCAGAATCTCGAACAGCTTGCACCATTTTATATTGTCGAACGCTTTTTCCAG
This sequence comes from Schistocerca nitens, assembly GCF_023898315.1. NCBI lineage: Eukaryota > Metazoa > Arthropoda > Insecta > Orthoptera > Acrididae > Schistocerca > Schistocerca nitens. The sequence continues at coordinate 88,347,869 of NC_064621.1, read as the reverse complement.
GTCGACAAATCCTATGAAAGTGTCTTGATTTTTCTTTAGCCTTGCTTCCATTATTAGCCGTAACGTCAGAATTGCCTCTCTCGTCCCTTTACTTTTCCTGAAGCCAAACTGATCGTCACCTAGCGCATTCTCAATTTTCTTTTCCATTCTTCTGTATATTATTCTTGTAAGCAGTTTCGATGGATTAGCTGTTAAGCTGATTGTGCGATAATTCTTGCACTTGTCAGCTCTTGCCGTCTTCGGAATTGTGTGGATCATGATTTTCCGAAAGTCAGATGGTATATCACCAGACTCATATATTCTACACACCAACGTGAATATTCGTTTTGTTGCCACTTCCCCCAATGATTTTAGAAATTCTGATGGAATGTTATCTATCCCTTCTGGCTTATTTGACCGTGAGTCCTCCAAAGCTCTTTTAAATTCCGATTCTAATACTGGATCCCCTATCTATTTCTAAATCGACTCCTGTTTCTTCTTCTATCACATCAGACAAATCTTCACCCTCATAGAGGCTTTCAATGTATTCTTTCCACCTATTTGCTCTCTCCTCTGCATTTAACAGTGGAATTCCCGTTGCACTCTTAATGTTACCACCGTTGCTTTTAATGTCACCAAAGGTTGTTTTGACTTTCCTGTATGCTGAGCCTGTCCCTCCGACAATTTTATCTTTTTCGATGTGTTCACATTTTTCCTGCAGCCATTTCATCTTAGCTTCCCTCAGTGACTTGTATTACTGTATTCCTGATATTCCCGGAACGTATTTGTACTTCCTCCTTTCATCAATCAACTGAAGTATTTCTTGTGGTGTCACCGCCAGACACCACACTTGCTAGGTGGTAGCCATTAAATCGGCCGCGGTCCATTAGTATACGTCGGACCCGTGTGTCGCCACTGTCAGTGATCGCAGACCGAGCGCCGCCACACGGCAGGTCTAGAGAGACTTACTAGCACTCGCTCCAGTTGTACAGCCTACGTTCATAGGAATGGTTCACTCACAATCACGCTCTCATTTGCCGAGACGATAGTTAGCATAGCCTTCAGCTACTTCATTTGCTACGACCTAGCAAGGCGCCGTATTCAATAGATATATAACTTGTGATGCCTGTACCGTCAGACCGATGTACACCACTTCTGGATTAAAGTTAAGTATTGTACCAGTTACCTCCTGTTTTGCTAGTCTTATTTCTCTGACCTTGTTCCAGACCTCACGCCAATCTACGTGAGCTTAAAAGCGTGCATTTCGGCCTCCTCTAGCAACACGGTGTTGGCTCTTCTGCCAACACTTCATATGGCGACGAGGATGGGATTTAACGGTCGTATTGCCCTAATTTACATGTGTCATGGCTTCGCCACAATCTCCAGATGTACTGTCCGAATTTTATCGCTTGCAGAATCAGCAGACGTAGGCCTTATTAGGGATTGTGCTTTTGAGTGTGAATGTGGACTCCCTTATTCAGATACTATGGTGCATGATGCAATTGCACAGAACGTTTCTGATGTTCGTATCAGGGAACAGATTTTGAAACTAGTCAATCCCTCCCTTCAACAAGTGATAGACATATTGGATAGGCAAGACACACTTTGCTCAGGAATCATTTGCAACTTCGCCAGCCGTGTGTCACGTTAACCGGCCCGCCGGGCGCGCTGTATGGAACAGTCAACAGCCCTCGCGCCCGTCCGCACAGCTGCCGCCAAGCTCTCCAAAACGTGAGCCGCGGCAGCAAGCAAATGCAATGAAGTCATGCCCGCGGTGTGCTACTAGACATTCACGTGAGAATTGCCCGTCGCGCCAAGGTATATGCTTTTTCTGTAATAAAAAAGGACATGTTCAAAGTGTTTGCCAGAAAAAACTTAGATCGGACGCTACCAACCATTCCAGGCCCTTTGCTTCGCGCTGGAATCGAACCAAGAATACTCAGGCTCATGAACCTTCGCCCATGGACATTCATGTAGTTCATTCCACTCCGCCCAGTGCCGCTCTTTCTAACAGTGACTGTGTTCGTCCCACAAATAGTGTGCGTCGACATCGCCGGAATTCGCGTCAAGTCGCAAGTGCTTCTGTACCAGTGTCAGTTCACGTTCCACGAGACAGTCGCTCTTGTCATCAGCAGGACAATAAACTTTTTGTAGACTTGGACATTCATGGCCACGTAATACCATTCCAGCTCGATACCGGAGCTGCAGTTTCATTGATCAATAACGACACGTACAAACAGCTGGGCAAACCTCCGTTGCGTGCCGCAAATGTTAAGCTAACTACATATTTTGGACAAGCTATCCCTGTGTTAGGACAGTGCAGCCTTCTTGCAACATACAAGGGACAAACAAAACTTGTGTCATTTTACGTCCTTCGTTCTTCTTCTGCGGTGAACTTGTTTGGTTTAGATTTATTTCAGTTGTTTAACTTGTCTATAGTCAATCAGGTCCTATCAGTAACCAGACTGTGCCTTCAGCCAGTGTTTCTCGTCTATGTGAAGAATTTGCTGACATTTTTGCACCGGGCCTTGGTTGGGCTAAGACCTATCAAGCACATTTGGAACTGAAAGTCAACGCGCAACCGAAATTTATCAGAGCGCGCAATGTTCCCCACGCATTGCGTGATGAGGTCGCAAAAACATTACACGATTTGGAATCACAAGGTGTGATTGAACGTGTGCAGGCTTCTCTCTGGGCCTCACCCTTAGTAATTTTGCCAAAACCTTCCGGACAATTGAGACTTTGTGTGGACTTCAAAGCTACAGTGAATCCACAACTAGTGACTGCAACTTTTCCTTTACCCCGCCCGGAAGATCTTTTTGACAAACTGTGCCCGGGTAAATATTTTTCGAAGTTGGACCTGGCAGATGCGTACTTGCAAATACCAGTGGACGATGAATCCCAGCGCGCCTTGGTGGTTAACACGCATCTTGGTTTGTACCGATTCAAAAGACTTTCATTCGGGTGTGCATCCGCCCCTGCATTGTTTCAGCAATATCTGCAAACTGTTTGTGCCTCGGTCCCTACTGCAGCAAACTATCTGGACGATATTGTGATCTGCGGAAAGACAGAAGCAGAACATTTAGCCAATCTCAGAACATTATTTCAGGTCTTGCGACAAAATGGTCTTCGCTTGTGGAAGGACAAATGTGTGTTTTTTGCTCGTGACTTACCCTATTTGGGACATGTAATCAATGCCCAAGGCATACATCCCAGTCCCGAGCACCTCCGTGCCATACAAGACTGCCTTCGCCGCAGAATTTGCAGCAGCTACAGAGTGTGCTGGGAAAAATGAATTACTATAAGACATATGTGCGCAACGCCTCTTCCATTTCAGCTCCGCTTCATCGCTTACGCCGTAACGGTGTTCCGTTCGTCTGGACGACGGAATGCGAACGCGCCGTTCGCCAGTTGAAATTGGCGTTGCTTTCCAATACTTGCCTTAAGCCATTCGATCCCCAGAAACCCCTTTTGTTGATGGTCGATGCATCGGATTTCGGGATCTGTGGTGTGCTTGCGCACAAAGTTGGATTGCATGATCGCCCTATTGCCTTTGCGTCCAAATTGCTCTCGTCTGCGCAAAGAAATTATTCACAGATAGAGAAAGAAGCTTTGGCTCTCGTATTTGGTGTTACAAAGTTTCACGATTTCTTGTATGGTCGTCACTTTACCATCATCACAGACCACAAACCTTTGACATCGCTTTTTCATCCGAACAAGCCTGTACCTCCATGTACAGCGCAGAAATTCATTCGCTGGTCTATTTTCCTCTCACAGTACCGATACGATATCTTGTATCGGTCCATGGCTAAGCACGGAAACGCCGAAGCGTTGTCCCGTTTGCCTGTTGCTGAGGATAGAGCATTTGATTCTTCCGAACTTGCTTGCACGTTCATTGATGATGAAACCGCTGACGTGGTCGAATCGTTTCCGATTGATTTTCGTCGTGTAGCTACAGCCACAACTGCTGACCCTGTCCTTGCTACCGTTCTGCGTTTTGTTGCTACGCAATGGCCCTTGTCAAAGTCACGGATCGAGGATCCGTTGGTTCGCCGATTTTTTGCTCACAAGGAGAGACTTTTTGTACGACGTGGTGTTTTGCTGTTGCGTTCTGATAATGATCAGTCCAGGGTCGTGGTCCCACGTTCGTTACAGTCCTCTGTCTTACGGCTTCTCCACCAAGGACATTGGGGTATAGTGCGAACGAAACAACTTGCTCGTCAGCACTGTACTTGGTTCGGAATCGATGCTGCGATTACGGATAAGTGCTCCTCTTGCATGGCGTGTGCCGAACAACAATCCGCACCATCGCGGAAATTCTTTGCATGGCCGAAAGCCACTTCCCCTTGGCAACGCTTACACATTGATTTTGCTGGTCCATTCTGAAATGCTAGATGGTTGGTTCTGGTCGATTCATTCAGTAATTTTCCTTTTGTTGTCAAGATGCCTTCCACGACGTCTTCTGCCACCATCCAAGCGTTATCCGCTATCTTTTGCATCGGAGCTCTTCCACAGACTATTGTTTCCGACAATGGCCCACAATTCATGTCCGCAGAATTTCAGTCATTCTGCAAGGCCAATCGTATTCAACATCTGACATCCGCGCCGTTTTCGCCTTAGTCAAACAGTGCCGCTGAACCTTTGGTTCGGATGTCAAATCACAGATGTTGAAGCTGAAAGAGTCGCATTCTCGGGAGGACGCGTTATTGCTCTTCTTGTCCTCGTATCGCTCTCAGCCCTGAGATGGTCGCTCGCCGGCTGAGTTGCTCCACGGTCGTCATCATCGAACCTTGATGTCTTTGTTACATCTGCCGCATCAGGTTCCTGTGCAGCGGCAGCCACCTGCTTTTGCCCCAGGCGACGTTGTCTACTATCGCAACTATCGAGGTTCACGGCGTTGGCTCCCAGGGCGCATTCTTCGCTGTCTCGGCCGCGCTATGTATCAGGTTTTGGGGGCCTCTGCTAAGGTGCGTCGGCATCTCAATCAGCTGCGCCTCTGTCGTCGCACGGGTTCTGCCGCTTCCCGTCTGCTTTCAGCGACGGTGCCGTCCGGTCAGCGCCCAGGGGACCCATCTACTGGCTCGCCTCATCCCCAGGTGTTACCGACGCTGCCTTCCATTTTGCCCCATGGCGGCACGCCGACGCCGCCGCCGGTCCTCCCGCCGGCGCCGCCCGCAGTGGACGCGTCGCTGCAGCCGCCGGGCGCCTCCCTGGGTCACGCGCCGCCGATCGCTTCCCGTGACCAGCTGTCCTCCGCAATGGAACTCGTGCCCGCTCCGGACCAGATGTCTTCGCCCGTTGGGTATCCCGACGCGATGGAGGTCGACCCTTCGGCCCTTCCTGTCTCTCTACGGGCGCATACACTGCATGTTGGCGTGCACCCTGGACTAGGTTTTCAGGCGTTTCCTAGCTCCCTTCGGACCGAATGGCCGGGTGCGGGTGGCACAGCCTCGCCTGTTAGGCTCCCCACCTCGTCGCATACGTCAACATGGGATCCCCCCCCACAGCGGGCGGAAGCCTTATAACACAGCCGTCCGCCGATTTGCGGGAGAGGAATGTGGTGTCGCCGCCAGACACCACGCTTGCTAGGTGGTAGCCTTTAAATCGGCCGCGGTCCGTTATTATACGTCGGACCCGCGTGTCGCCACTGTCAGTGATCGCAGACCGAGCGCCGCCACACGGCAGGTCTACAGAGACTTACTAGCACTCGCCCCAGTTGTACAGCCGACGTTCATAGGAATGGTTCACTCACAATCACGCTCTCATTTGCCGAGACGATAGTTAGCGTAGCCTTCAGCTACGTCATTTGCTACGACCTAGCAAGGCGCCGTATTCAATAGATATGTAACTTGTGATGCCTGTACCGTCAGACCGATGTACACCACTTCTGGATTAAAGTTGAGTATTCTACCAGTTACCTCCTGTTTTGCTAGTCTTATTTCTCTGACCTTGTTCCAGACCTCACGCCAATCTACGTGAGCTGAAAAGCGTGCAATTCGGCCTCCTCTAGCAACACGGTGTTGGCTCTTCTGCCAACACTTCATTTCTTCTGTTACCCATGGTTTCTTCGCAGCTAACTTCTTTGTACCTATGTTTTCCTTCCGAACTTCTGTTATGGCTCTTTTTAGAGATGTCCATTCCTCTTCAACTGCACTGCCTACTTCGCTATTCCTTATTTCTGTATCTATAGCGTTAGAGAACTTCAAACGTATCTCGTCATTCCTTCGTACTTCCGTATCCCACTTCTTTGCGTATTGATTCTTCCTAATGTCTTGAACTTCAGCCTACTCTTCATCACTACTATATTGTGATCTGTGTCTATATCTTCTCCTGGGTACGCCTTACAGTCCAGTATCTGATTTCGGAATCTCTGTCTGACCATGAGGTAATCTAATTGAAATCTTCCCGTATCTCCCGGCCTTTTCAAAGAATACCTCCTCCTCTTGTGATTCTTGAACAGGGTATTCGCTATTACTAGCTGAGTCTTGTTACAGAACTTAATTAGTCTTTCGCCTCTTTCATTCCTTGTCCCAAGCCCATATTCTCCTGTAACCTTTTCTTCTACTCCTTCCCCTACAACTGCATTGCAGTCGACCTTGACTATTAGATTTTCGTCCCCCTTTGCATACTGCATTACCCTTTCAATATCCTCATGCACTTTCTCTATCTGTTCATCTTCAGCTTGCGACGTCGGCATGTATACCTGAACTATCGTTGTCTGTGTTGGTCTGCTGTCGATTCTGATTACAACAACCCGGTCACTGAACTGTTCACAGTAACACACCCTCTGCCCTACCTTTCCTATTCATAACGAATCCTACACCTGTTATACCATTTTCTGCTGCTGTAGATATTACCCGATACTCATCTGACCAGAAATCCTTGTCTTCCTTCCACTTCACTTCACTGACCCCTACTATATCTAGATTGAGCCTTTGCATTTCCCTTTTCAGATTTTCTAGTTTCCCTACCAAGTTCAAGCTTCTGACATTCCACGCGCCGACTCGTAGAACGTTATCCTTTCGTTGGTTATTCAATTTTTTTCTCATGGTAATCTCCCCCTAGGCAGTCCCCTCCCGGAGATCCGAATGGGGGACTATTCCGGAATCTTTTACCAATGGAGAGATCACCATGACACTTCTTCAATTACAGGCCACATGTCCTGTGTATACACGTTACAGGATAGTGAGTTGTATGACAGAGAGCGGAATGTAGGAAACAAATGTGGCCTGCTGGGAATTATGTGAGCGAGGAAAACTAGGTCAGGTCCTGACGCAGTCCTATCAGAGACAGCTGATGTAGGACCAGTGATTGAGCATGTGAGATAGAAGATGCGACTAACGTGACTGGGAAAACGGTGAACAGTCTGCCGAGACTATGCACCCTCTGATAGAAATAGGCATCTTTGGAATCGGAATATTTATTTTAGTTGACGCAGGTAGGTTAATGCAGAGTCGCAGAAGCTGTATACCAAGTCTTTACAGCAGGGAGGAAGGATATCAAACATCCCTGTTCGTGCTGTGTATATTACAGATGCAGTGGAAGCAGAAAGCAAAATAATTAAAGAGAAAATCTCAGTGAATTTATGATGTGTCCACACTTGTGGTGCTTGGGTTAGCATTACTGTGATTATCAGATATAAACTGATTAACGAAGCATAGAGATCGCCTGAATATTAGAAAAGTTTGTGTGGAAGCTCAGCAGGATGTAAAGTAAGCCACTAATTATTTTAGTTGAACAATGAATGCTAGGGTAGTAATTGGAGTGACTAAGTTATGATGTCTACCCAAATTGCAATTGGCAGCACAGGATAACGCAAAGGCGGACTCTGCAGCATTGTACAAGTAACAATGGAGTTGGAAAGGCAAGGCAGCATAAAAATCTGTGAATCTATAGCCGAGCAAAAACTCACATCCCTCGAAGAGCAAAACCAGGTGGAAATAAAAGATCCGATAGAGACTTTGAGAAGGCATAGCAGGTTTCATCGAGAAAGCTAAGGTTGATGAAGATGGTAAAATGTGAGCTTCAAGTGAGGAGAACGTGAACCACCTATTATACAACCATACCCAATCCCGTATTCAAAGTATGAAGCAATGGAAGAAGAAATTCGGAATATTGTAGACGAATAAGGCAGGATGAGAACTAATAACTGAATATGAGCCTGTATCTAATCCTGCAGCAAGAATTGTGAGGAAGATTCAGAAGAAGGCAAACATATTGCCACTGAAAACAGTAGATGGAGGTAATGCACTATGGAGTGATACACATCATGCCACGCTGCAACAGAATTCGCGGCCGGCCGCTGTGGCCGAGCGGTTCTAGGGCCTCAGTCTGGAACCGTGCGACCACTATGGTCGCAGGTTCGAATTCTGCCTCGGGGAAGAACGTGTGTGATGTCCTTAGGTTAGTTAGGTTTAAGTAGTTCTAAGTTCTAGGGGACTGATGACCTCCGATGTTAAGTCCCATAGTGCTTAGAGCCATTTGAACCATTTGAAAAGATTTCGCATCATCTAAAATTCTACTGTCAGGCACCTGAAAGTATATTTCCGGAGATTTTGAGTAATTCTCCAATAAAGAGGCCGAAGATGGGATGAAAAGATATAGTTGTTCATGGAACGATCAAGTGAGAAGCCTCAGCGGAGAAAACAACACCAAGACAGTATAGTGAGACTCACTAATAACGAGAAAGAGAACTCACTCGTTTGAGAAAGGTAGGCTAAAAGATATAGAAATTACTTCGTGAGCACAAGGGTCCATAACGCAGTGTAGGGTGTGAGTGTCCGGATACTGTCGAGCTAGGAGCTATGAAATGCGGTGCACATGAGGGCAAACACCATGTGGAGAATATCAGGTCATATCATTTTGAACAACTGCAGTAACTGCTGTGTCATGGATTCCAGGCACTGTACAGTGTGTTTTAAGTCTGCATCTCATATGACATTGTAAATAGCCAGTTCCATGCACTGACAAAATATATCCAGCGTTAATGTTAAATTATACGTGATCATTTAGTAAATTTTCCCCTCCTGTGTTATCATCAATGGAATGCGGACGCTCAAATAGCGTGCTACTTGGTGTAATACTGAGAAGCTCTGTACTTGCGTGTAAAATGATTTTATGCCAATGCTTTGTGTATACAGGGTGATCCATTGATCGTGACCGGTCGAAATATCTCACGAAATAAGCGTCAAACAAAAAAATTGCAAAGAACGAAACTTGTCTAGCTTGAAGCGGGAAACCAGATAGCGTTATGTTTGGCCCGCTAGGAGGCACTGCCATAGGTCAAACGGATATCAACTGCGTTTTTGAAATAGGAACCCCCATTTTTATTACAAATTCCCGTAGTACGTAAAGAAATTTGAATGTTGTAGTTGGACCAATTTTTTTTTCCTTTGTGATGGATATTTTAAAGAAAACGCAGTTGATATCCGTTTGACCTATGGCAGCACCATCTAGCGGGCCAGCCATAGCGCCATCTGGTTTCCCCCTTCAAGCTGGACGAGTTTCGTTCTTTGTAATTTTTTCGTTTGATGCTTATTTCGTGAGATATTTGGGCCGGTCACTATCAATGGACCATCCTTTATAATAAGATTTGTTTCATGCATGTATTTTGGTTTGGAGTAATAAGATGGCTACTGTTTCCATTTTGTAACTAAACTCTCATTATATGCTTGCATCTTGAAGGGTTTCTCTAACATAGAGATTAATCCATAAATATGTTAAAAAGGGTTTGGTCTGGTTTTGCTGTAGGGTGCAAAAAACAATTGCGGTCATACGCGTCCAGGTCAAAAGTATAGAACACGAAGATAGAGAGTAGTTAAGAAATGACTATACGTCAGTCCCAATTAATATAAGAGAAGACAGCTAAAAACAGGGGCATGGAGAAAGGGCTATAAAAGAAACCATACAGAAACGGAAGTTCAAAACTAAAAAATAAACTGCCTTCGCCTTATGGCTTTGGCGGATAAAAAGTAAAACGCAGTCGACAGCGGCACGTCATTTGCTACAACGGCCGATAACTCAGTCTTCAAATACAAGCGGGAACGTACACGGATGTGGCGGACAATTAAAACTTGGGCGAAATGTGTACAATCTACTTAAACTAACTTTACCTAACTTCTGCTAACAACAACACACCCACACCCATGCCCGAAGGAGGACTCGATCCTCCGGCGGGAGGGACCGCGCACTCTGTGACATGGTGATTCAAACCGTGCGGCCACTCCGCGCGGCCCGAGAGGAGGTCGTCCAAGCCACTGGGAGAGGCTTCATAAGCCGAAGCTTATACATGTAAAGGGAGGACCATTGGCGATGCCTAAGGTACACCACCACCTGACAGATGGCAACACGTACGTATTTATGCGAGTGTGTATGTTCCACATCTCCTCCTGAATCACCAGACCTACTTGAACCAAATTTGGTACACAAATTACTTACTGCCAGGCGAAAATCGCTGTGGGGGTAAGAACCACCTACTTATCGTTGTTCAGAAGATATAACGTCATAAACACTGACATCCGTGAAAAAATGACGAGTTGTGTGTGAAGTTTTAATACATTTACTACTAAGACACTCCTACAGTTGAGTCAACGTAAGGAAATGCATTACACGTGACAGCGGTTTTGGCAGCCTATTCTATATAAAAACAGCAAAGATTTCTCTACCTTTTTCCACATATCTTTCCCCTATAGTTCTTAACAGGCCAATAGTATCTCTTGTTCCTTTTCCTCTTCTAAATCCAAACTGCTCCTCTGCAGTCCCTCTATCCAGCTTGCCATATAGCCTTCTATTCCATTAAGGTTTGTTGAATGGAAAAGTACGTACCAGCCGATGTCCCCTGGCCACAATGGGTCAAAAGGAATTAAAATTATCTCTTGTGTGAAAAAACTGACAGACTTCAGGTTTGGAGTGGATGAAAATGTATTTTTAAACTATCGTTGTATTATATGTTCACGTAACTTCAGTACCAAAAGTTTCCCGCATGTCGAAAATTCTGTAACATCGCCAGAAAATGTATTTTGTAAGTTGCCCTTGTGTGACTCAATAATTTGTTGCCGCATATAAAACTGAAATCGAAGCGTCGTGCAGCTCTTCTATAACACTCTGATGCCAGCTCCATACTTGCCCTTTGAATATTTGCCTGTTAAAGCGAGTTTAATGAAGTATGAGGTTACGTGGCTGTTCTGCGAGGTACGCGGCAGACGACACACACAGGGAGAACCTTCTCAAGAAGGTCAAGTACTGAAGAAATCCGTCCCCAGAGAATATGCTTCAGATATTTTATTCATGCAAAATTGAGAACTATCTCAGAGAATACGCTTTTGCTTTGAGAATCTTCTCCGTATAATGTTGTATTTTTCTTTCATACGACTGTCACAGAAATGACACGCCAATTGGCATGTCAATCATTAAAACAGAGACGTTTTCATTGCTGCGAGATCTTGTCACGAAATTTTCGTCTCTAACTCTCTCCAATAATACGAAAATATTTTCTTGACATCCATCTACATACGGAGAAATGATCATCGTAATAAAATTAGAGAAATCTGAGCACGCACGGAAAAAATTTGTGTGTTCGTTTCTCCCGTGGGCTATTCGAGAGCGAAGCGGTAGACACACAGTGTGAAAGTGGTTCGACGAACCATTTGCCTGACACTTATGCATGCATTGCAGAGCAGCCATGTAAATGATGAATTTGCTAATGCACTTCATCGCATGTTACATCAATTTATATAGAGAATATCACAATATTATTAATCCTATTGTTGCCTCACATATTACAATATAAGAAAATGACGTCTTAGTTTTACTTACACGTAAATTATTTAGTTAAATATCCTGCCTTCTGAAATACGTTAACAAATCAGTAGGTAATGTAACTAAATTCACCTTTTTTAAAAAAAAATTCTGATATCCATTTGATGATTAGAATAACTCCACGAAACAATCACAAACTTGGTAACTGAACAATTAAAAGACTGGCTCCCAAAACCAATTATTTACCTGGGCTTATGCTGTCTAAGCCGTTGCGGTGTGTACGTCTTTCTTGCCGACGGCGTTTGGAATATTTGTAGCCGTAAACGGAAAGCATTAACCCGCCGCTCTCGTGCTGACGGGAATGTGTTATGACTCTTGTCCACATGACGTCATTAAGGAATGTTTGGTGCAGTTGCTGTATGTAGAAAGGCATTCACAGTTTACCAGTGTTGTTTTTGTTTTTCATTGTCTCAGGTATTTCGTTGCTGGGGATAATTTCTATGTAAAGGTGATCGTAGAGTCCTACGCAATGCTGGCCAGTGCTTTTCTGCTTTTCTAAGCTGTAATGTTCACGATAGTAACAAGAAAGGAACTGAAATTTTACTTCATATTTCTCTAGCATCCAAGGTTAGAAGGACTATTATTGTCGAAATTATGCAGAAAAGAGTACCTGAATGTAGGAAACAGTCGTATTTTCTCTTATCATTTCCAAGAGTCTGGTTAGGTAAGAAACTTTCGTTGGTTATAAGCGATGACTTTATTGGCTGAAAGAGTGTTTCAAATGTACACATTCCATCAAGAACTTTCCCACGCAGTAGTGCTCGAACCCTCAGAAAAGTGGCTTTGAACTAGCGTTTGTTCTTGTGCGTAAACGCTGTAACTAATTCTGAGAATGGATTTGCTTTAGAAACGTGTGTGCAGCACCTACTGAGTGGTTCTCCTCTATTCATCCAAAAATAATAAAAATTACTGCATAATGCGGACATTCATCCTTCATGCTGTCGTCAAAAACAGGTGAAAAAAGCATCTCACCTACGAGGTGAAAACATTGTATATTTATCCCGTTAATAGAGAATAGCTGAATAAAAACTTGGGAAAATAAAAGTGCTGTAGGGAACAGTATTGAAAACAGTTATATAAAATAACTGAAACGGGTCATGGGCAAAATAAAGCTTTAAATGGAAATAGGAGGTGTGGGGGGAGATGCCTCCCCCTCCCCCCATGACCCTCGCCGGGTCCACTCATGTCACAGAGTACATCACTGAAACAGGATCGCTGCTCAACTGTCGCATGGCGAAAGTTACTAGAGAAATTGTTGACATATAGTGCCTCTAGAGGTCTCTTGTAATTATAAAAAAACTGTAGAAATTGGTACATAACTGCAAAAATTTGATTTGTAGAAAGTAGAAGCTGAAATATTTTCTAGAGCAGAAAGAACATGTCATTTTCAATTCCAAATATAAATATGCAATTTGACATGCCAATGTAACCTTTATTAGCATCCGGCTAAGTAAAATATGGAGTACATTTATTGCTCTAACTGGGCACTTCTATTACCTATACCTCGGAAGGTGTACAATTCACTCTATTTATTACAGTACTGGCCATTAAAATTGCTACACCAAGAAGAAATGCAGATGATAAATGGGTATTCTTTGGACAAATATATTAAACTAGAACTGTCATGTGATTATATTTTCATGCAATTTGGGTGCACAGATCCTGAAAAATCAGTACCCAGAACAACCACCTCTGGCCGCAATAGCGGTCTTGATACGCCTGGGCATTGAGTCAAACACAGCTTGGATGGCGTGTACAGGTACAGCTGCCCATGCAGCTTCAACACAGTACCACAGTTCATCAAGAGTATTGACTGGCGTATTGTGGCGAGCCAGTTGCCCGGCCTCCATTGACCAGACGTTTTCAATTGGAGAGAGATCTGGAGAATGTGCTGGCCAGGGCAGAAGCCGAACATTTTCTGTATCCAGAAAGGCCCGTAAAGGACCTGCAACATGCGGTCGTGCATTATCCTGCTGAAATGTAGGATTTCGCCGGGATCGAATGAAGGGTAAAGCCACGGGTCGTAACACATCTGAAATGTAACGTCCACTGTTCAAAGTGCTGTCAATGCGAACAAGAGGTGACCGAGACGTGTAACCAATGGTACCCCATACCACCACGCCGGATGATACGCCAGTATGGCGATGACGAATACACGCTTCCAATGTGCGTTCACCGCGATGTCTCCAAACACGGATACGACCATCATGATGTTGTAAACAGAGCCTGGATTCATCCGAAAAAAATGACGTTTTGTTATTCGTGCACGCAGGTTCGTCGTTGAGTACACCATCGCAGGCGCTCCTACCTGTGATGCAGCGTCAAGGGTAACCGCAGAGATGGTCTCCGAGCTAATAATCCATGATGATGCAAACGTTGTGGAACTGTTCGTGCAGATGGTTGTTGTCTTGGAAACGTCTCCATCTGTTGACTCAGGGATCGAGACGTGGCTGCACGATCCGTTACAGCCATGCGGATAAGATGCCTGTCATATCGATTGCTAGTGATAAGAGGCCGTTGGGATCCAGCACAGCGTTCCGTATTACCCTCCTGAATCCACCGATTCCATATTCTGCTATTGGATCTCGACCAACGCGAGCAGCAATGTCGCGATACGATAAGCCGCAATCACGATAGGCTACAATCCGACCTTTATCAAAGTCGGAAACGTGATGGTAAGCATTTCTCCTCCTTACACGAGGCATTACAACAACGTTTCACCAGGCAACGCCGGTCAACTGCTGTTTGTGTGTGAGAAATCGGTTGGAAACTTTCCTCATGTCAGCACGTTGTAGGAGTCGCCACCGGCGCCAACCTTGTGTGAATGCTCTGAAAAGCTAATTATTTGCATATCACAGCATCTTCTTCCTTTCGGTTAAATTTCGTGTCTGTAGCACGTCATCTTTGTGGTGTAGCAATTTTAATGGCCAGTAGTGTATATAGGGTGTTTCCATAAGATCGTGCAGAGGTGTAACACGACATAGAGAATGCTCCACTGAACAATTTAAGGTAGGGAACCTGGGGTCGGAGCAGTCAGCTTAAGGAGATATGAAAGTAAACTTGTCTACCGCTTTGTGTACCTTCACTGTTTTCCAGGTTATTTATAATTAACATACGTACAAGTTTACACGTACTGTGCTGTTTATTTACATGTACATTCATTATTTCTTGCAAACCTGTTTACTAGGAAGTTACGATGCTGTATTGGAAGGGGAGGTCCTATCTCATGGCCTGCGAGGTCAGCTGACCTGTATGCCCTTGATTATTTACTGTGAGGACACCTAAAGTCACTTGTGTATGAGACCACACTGGATGCGGAGATGGAAATGGTTGCCAGAATTTTAGCTGCCTTTGATGTGATTCGAAACACACCACCTATATTTGCCAGGGTGCGTCAGAATTTTGTTCACCAGTGTCATGATGCATTGAGGTTGATGGCCGTCAGTTTCAGCACATTTCGTAAGATACAGTACAAAGCTTACTTTCATTGTGTCAGTGATGATATTTGCAGTTAACTATAAATAACTGTTTGCAGTTAACTATAAATACCTGTAAACAAAAAAGTACACAGTAATGCGGTTTTATTCCTATTATCTCCTTAATCTGGCTTCTGCCGGCCCAGGTTCCCTACTTCAAATTGGTCAATGGAGCATCCTCTATGTACTGTTTATTTTTGGAAGCTCTTACGGAAACACCCTGGATTTATAAAACTGTTCGCCGTTTTTCGTAATCTAATATGCTTCCTTCAAGTAGAATATTTGCAGATCGACTCTCATGATTTAGTAAGAGCAAGTTAACTGACTTACCTTTGCATAATTCGTAAATGTGAAAGTCATTTACAAACTTTGTTTTGAAGATGGGTGCAGCTTAGAGATCGCTAAGTTTCAGACCACACATTACTGCGAGTGACATACAGCTAAAAGTACAAAAGAGTTTTTCAAATGGTCGTAACACTAATACCTGTATTCGCGATATTAAATAACGTCATTGCTGCGATAGTAAGCCATGGGTGTTCGCAAGATCTTAGCGAACTGCAAACACTGCAGGAGCAAAAAACTGATTACTAGCGACCAGTACAGAACCAGTATCAGACCCTAGTGTAATTTTAATCGTTCATGGTCGGAAAACTCCAAATATACACGAATACTGTCCTCGGCGATAATCGATGACCCTGGAGAATCATCTGTTACGGCCTTATCGTAATCTACGCATTATACCATATACGTCGTTAATTCTCGTCATTTTCTTAAGATGTTGCAAACAGAAATCCATCCGAGCACTTCTTGCCTTTTCCTTATCAAACGGGTGCTGTAAATCACTCCTCGAAGCTGACCGAGACGCGATTTGACGCAGGTCACGACAAGAAAAGCATGAAATTACTCTTTTATGAGAAGTAGATAGGACACCAGCCGATTTTGCAGTTCTGAACCTAATACAAGTTTTCTTACAATTTTTCATGAAATTGTTTTGAAGAAGAAACTGCAAATTCGTAACGTCAATCGGGAAACGTAAAAAATTTTACCGGACTTCAATGCCCATTTAGTTTAATCCCTCACTGCACGAACCGCCTTAGTCATATTTGTTTCGTCCCATTCTTCTTTTTTTCCCTGCGGGATATATTCCGGCTTTGTTCTCGGCAGTCTAAAACGAAAACGGCACAGCTTAGTCATATCGACAAAGTGTCTAATAGCAGGCGGTAGCCCAGTTTAAGGTCATACTCGATAGTCCGAATTTAGACCGTTACTATTATAAGGTCTACAACTTTGCTTCTGCCGTTTTGCAATAGTCCGCAGTAGTGGTGCAAGTCGTTCGCAGCAAGAGTCATACAGCAAGCTTAGGCATCTGAGAACATAACTCCATCGAAATATCACTCGATTTTTGATTGCATCATAAAGTTATTGTCGACTGAATACATAAACTTACGAGCCCAATTCTCGTCATTTGTTGAAGGTTTTAATATTCTGCTTTGATATGAAGAAATCTGTGCCTGAGGCTCATAAAAAGTTGGATAAGACCTACGACGAGACCCCTGTTAGTGACAGAACTTCGCAGAAATTAGTTTCCATGCTTCAAGAATGGTAATTTTTACGTTGGAGACCGGCATGGTTGTGAAAGAGAGAAAGCTTTCGATGCTACTGCAACCGACGGGAACAATCACAGGACATCGTTATCGAAAGCAATTCATGTGTTTGAGCAGAGCACTGAGAGAAAAACGGCCACACTATAGCAACAGACATGAAAAATTATTTTGCAGCATGACACTGCAAGACCCCATGTCGAAAACCCCGTCAAAACGTACTTGCAAACGTTGAAATGGGATGTTCTGCCCCACCCGCTGTATCTGACTGCCACCTTTCTCGATCTGAGACAAACGACCTAGCTGACTAGTACTTGCTGCCATATGAACAAGTGCAGAATTGGATCGATTCATGGTTTCCCTCAAAAGATGCCCAGTTAATACACTGCGGGATTCGTCGACTGCCCTAAACTTAGGTGAAAGCAGTGTCCAACGATGGCCAATACTTTGAATCGTACATTTTTGTTTTTCACAATAAAGTCTCGAACTTCGAGAAAGATGGCAGAAGCAAAGTTCTAGACTTAGTACGTTAATTTTAGGTTAATTACAAAACGAAGAAATTAGTAGCTTTTGAAACTAAACGAGTTCTAAAGGGTAAAATTAGCCTTAGCGCAACAAAGTAGATACAGAAGTATTCGTAAACACAGAAACTGCACTAAAAATAATGAATGCGTACCTGAAAAAGATTTATGGTGATTGCAACTGAGTTTATGTTGACACAATCGCATGCGACAATGACCTGATCTGGGGGTTTACAGAAAAACTGACGTGATCTGCACGTCCGTCTTATCGTTTCCGAATTTTGTTTGTTGTTTAAAACACTAAAAGCTACCATGCACGAATCCACTGATCAGCCGACTTCCATTTCGATGTTGGATGCCGCCTGGTCGCGTTGTTGACACCTGAGGTGGTAACAAAAGTATGCAAGCGCAGCAGGTACGGACGAGGCATCGCCTTAGCGAAGATCTACATCTACATCTACATACATACTCCGTAATCCACCATACGGTGCTTGGCGGAGGGTACCTCGTACCACAACTAGCATCTTCTCTCCCTGTCCCACTCCCAAACAGAACGAGGGAAAAATGACAACCTACATAACTCTGTACGAGCCGTAATCTCTCTTACCTTATCTCCGTGGTCTTTCCGCGAAATATAAGTTGGCGGCGGTAAAATTGTACTGCAGTCAGCCTCAAGTGCTGGTTCTCTAAATTTTCTCAGTAGCGATTCACGAAAAGAACGCCTCCTTTCCTCTAGAGCAGGGGCGGGCAGGAATTCTGCACGTGTGCGGTGCACATGCACGTGTGCAGTTAACAGGTGTTCTGCGTGCACACAGGGGCAAGCTGGCCACCCGCTTCTCTCCCCTCCCCACCATACCGTCTCTCCGCTTCTTCATCTGTAATGCATTTTGTTTCCTGGCCTGCTTTATTGAATGAAGGAATAAGGGTAGTAGGAGTGCTTGCAAGTAATCATCGTTTGGAAGAGTACCTATTACCTACGATACGTTTTATTTAATTATCACAGGTGGAGTTTACAATACGTTTAATGTCTGGAACAAAAGTTCTACATACAGACAAACGCAAACAGTTACGCAAATTTTCATTACTGATGTTTGCTCTTAACCGAGACTTATTAATTTTCATAACAGAAAAAAATCTCTCACAAACGTATGTCGAGCCAAACATTGACATTATCTTCGCGGCTTCACGATGGAGACGAGGAAACTTGCTGTGGAAAGTCGTGATACAAATCTATCACACATCTTGCCAAAAGGATCCTGTCTCTCAGAAGAGAATTACGCTGTAGACCTATTAATTCCATTTGCAAACTGGGATGAATATCATCTACAGAAACAGCAGATTGTCTCGAGAACTATTCAAAACCTTGGGATAAGTAAGATATATCCCCAAATCGCTTGAGAAATTCCTCTTTTATTGCACTAAGAACGGCAACATACTGAAATTTATTATAATGGCGTTCAATATTAAACTTCCGCTGACCAGCGAGAATACTGTCACATATTAAACATTTCCAATTTTCACGTTTTTGCACAGAGAAAAAATGATTCTTCCATTCCTTTTTAAAAGACAGCAAATCTCCAATTCTCCGTTTCCTTGATTAACTCTGCATTTTCCGGTTACTGAAATTCACTACGTCGTGGTCGCTTCGCTTCAACGTCCGCAGCTTAGCCTGGAACTACACTGCGGCAACCTGCCGGCTGTCGCCACTGTTCCGTTTGACGATTGCACGCGACCAGCACACGTGCAGCGCTGTGTGCTCATGAGCCGCGTGCAACGTTTGCCCACCCCTGCTCTAGAGACTCCCACCCGAGTTCCTGAAGCATTTCCGTAACACTCGCGTGATGATCAAACCTACTAGTAACAAATCTAGCAGTCCGCCTCTGAATTGCTTCTATGTCATCCCTCAATCCGACCTGAAAGGGATCGCAAACGCTCGAGCAGTACTCAAGAATAGGTCGTATTAGTGTTTTATAAGCGGCCTCCTTTACAGATGAACCACATCATCCCAAAATTCTACCAATGAACGGAAGACGACTATCCGCCTTCCCCACAACTGCCATTACGTGCTTGTTCCACTTCATATCGCTCTGCAATGTTAAGCCCAAATATTTAATCGACGTGACTGTGTCAAGCGCTACACTACTAATGGAGTATTCAAACATTACAGGATTCTTTTCCTATTCATCTGCATTAATTTACATTTATCTATATTTAGAGTTAGCTGCCATTCTTTACACCGATCACAAATCCTGTCCAAGTCATCTTGTATCTTCCTACAGTCACTCAACGACGATACCTTCCCGTACACCACAGCATCATCATCAAACAGCCGCACATTGCTATCTACCCTATCCAAAAGATCATTTATGTAGATAGAAAACAACAGCGGACCTACCACACTTCCCTGGGGCACTCCAGATGATACATTCACCTGCGATGAACACTCACAATCGAGGACAACGTACTGGCTTCTATTACTTCAGAAGTCTTCGAGCCACTCACATACTTGGGAACCAATCCCACATGCTCGTACCTTAGTTAGGAGTCTGCAATGGGGCACCGAGTCAAACGCTTTCCGGAAGTCAAGGAATATGGCATCCGTCTGATACCCTTCATCCATGGTTCGCAAGATATCATTTGAAAAAATTTCGAATTGCGTTTCGCAGGAGCGATGCTTTCTAAAGCCGTGCTGATGCATGGACAGCAACTTCTCTGTCTCAAGGAAATTCATTATATTCGAACTGAGAATATGTTCCAGAATCTTGCAAGAAACCGATGTTAAGGATATTGGTCTGCAATTTTGAGGATCGGTCCTTCTACCCTTCTTTTATACAGTCGTCACCTGCGCTTTTTTCCAGTCGCTCGGGACTTTACATTGGGCAAGAGATTCGCGATAAATACAAGCGTAGTAAGGAGCCAGTGTAGTATAGTACTATCTGTAAAACCGAATTGGAATCCCATCAGGCCCTGGCAATTTATTTATTTTCAACCCATTCAGTTGCTTCACAACCCCAGGGATGTCTATCACTATGTCCTCAATACGGGAATCTGTACGAGACTCAAACGGCGGTATGTTTGTACGATCCTCCTACGTGAAAGGTTTCTCAAATGCTAAATATAAAATGTCAGCTTTCGTTTTGCTGTCTTCCGTTGCCAGGCCAGACAGATCAGTGAGTGAGTGGATGCAAGCCTTCGACCCGCTTACCGATTTACGTAAGACCAGAATTTCCTTGTGTTTTCAGCAAGATCTTTTGCTAAGGTATGAGGGTGGTAGTGGTTGAATGCTTCGCGCATCGCTCTTTTTACAGCAGCACGAATCTCTACTAACTTTTGCTTGTCCTCATTCTCCTGATCTTTCTTGTTACGCGACTGCAACTGCCTTTGCTTCCTGAGAATTCTCCGAATTGCGTTGTTAAACCACGGTGGGTCTTTTCCGTCCGTAACCCACTTTTTCGGCACATACTTATCCAATGCGTGATTTACAATGTATTTAAAATTTGCCCATAATTCTTCCACGTCCATCGTATCGTAAGTAAATGTAGTGGATTCATTTACTAAGTGGGATGCTAACAATTTATCTGTTCTTTCTAGTGAGAATACTCTCCTAGCCTTCTTGACCGACTTTCTAACTTTCGTAATCATAGTCGTAATGACAAAATCATGATCACTAATCCCTGTCTCAACACTGACACAGTCGATGACGTCTGGTCTGTTCGTGGCTACATCTAAAATATATCCGTTACGCGTTGGCTGTCGATTTAGCTTCTCAAGACAGTTTTCGGATAATGTGTTCAAAAGTAATTCACACGACGGCTTGTCTGTACCACCTGTAATGAATCCGTAGACATCCCAGTGTATATTAGGTAGGTTGAAGTCGCCTCCGACTAATATAGCATGATCCGGGTACTTTTGCGATACAGAATGTAGACTCCCTTTTGCATAATTCTAGAACTGTCACGGTGAAACCTGATGGCCGTAATAACACCCAACAATTAACTTTATTTCCCCTAGCCCTGTTATACGTGTCCAGATAACTTCACAAACACACTCTACTTCGACCTCAGTAGACACTATATTTTTGTCAACTGCAATGAAGATATGGGATGCAAATGGGGAAACCCATTGAGATAAGCAACTCTGACAAGGGGCAGCTTACTATTAGGTAAATCCTGTGAACGAGTACTCGAAAACGGTGAAGCTGGTATAATGTTCAGGTGCGACTGTCGTTAGCATCTGTGAAAAGAGGTAAAACGACAGTGAAATTACCACTAGGCACTAAATGGTTGGGCATTCCTGACTCTTCACAGAACGTGGGGTTCGGAGGCTTATCTGCTCTGTAAAATAGAATAGATGGTGACGTGTCGCATCTCTACCGAAAGAGCATAATGCTGGTGCACGCACAAGTGTTTCGCAGCAAACCGTTCATCCAACATTGTTGAACATGGAGCGCCGCAGAATAGGTGTTCACATGTTCACCCAACGATATTGTCAATTAAGACTGCAGCGGGCACAGGATTAAAGGGATTCGGCAGTCGATCAATGGAAACGTGTAAACTCTTAGGTTGAATCGTACTTTTGCTTCAGTAGATCGATGGTCGTATCGACAAACGCCCACATCGAGGTACAGCGCGCCATGGACGCTGGATAGTGGTGGCAGTATTACGCTATGGAAGACATTCTCCTGCGTGTGACCTGTGATAGCAATCGAAGACACGCCGCCAGCTGCGAACCGCCTGCATCCCTTCACGCTTGATTTCTCCCCGACGGGGATGTAATCTTTCAGCAGTATAACTGACCTTGTCTCGAAGCCAGAATCGTGCTAAAGTGGTCTGACGAACTTTGTAGTGAAATCACATTGATGTCTTCGGCGACCAAATTCGCCTGATATAAATTCTATGGGACCCATCTTGGTCACTGCCGGGCACCATCACCGCATACACCAGCCAGCGCCATGTTACTTACGCGAAATACATGAGCTGTCAGAAGTCATCTAATGCCACATACCTTCAACAAAATGTCTAACCCCTGATACCAAAATCAGTGCTGTATCTCGTTCCAAAGGCGGACAAGCAAGCTATTAAACAGGTGGTCATAATGATATGAGTGCTATCAGCTGGTTGAAAAACATCGCGCAAGCCCGCATATACACAGAGCTGCTATGACACCCGCAACAGCAGAGCGAAAAGGATGTCATTCCCGACGGCGTCCGTCCTCTCCTCGCCACAAAGTCTTGTTCACCGCTGTCTGTCCGTCCCGAGCATTTATACTTGAACAAGCCATGTCCAAAGACGGCGCAATCGATCTACTATGAGCGAGCAAAATTCCTAGTGTGAAGACCGCTGACAAGAACCATACCAACAAATCTATTTTTCACATCCATTCTCCTAACACCGATTTTACGTAGTTGTCCCATTATCTGTCACCTCTTAATGTTATCATTATGTAAGACTTGACATACTCTAGACGTTACCCACTAACTTCGTACACAAATACCGGGTACTTATAATTAAAGTGCAGCTACTGATAATGGTCCAGTGTAGGCTGCAATTATCATATGGCAGGAAAACTGGGTGGATATGCCATAGTGTTAATGCGGAAACGGTATTCTCTGGAAAACAGTAATTCCATTTTTAGCCATCAGGTGTAAATCTGGTGCTGCACACTTATTGTATGGCGGTATCACATCCACGCTCTCGTTTGCCAATCCGTAATGGGAGTGAAGAGTATGGTTATAGAGAACAGAGGCCGTGCACTCTTAGTGAAACTGTTTTGTGAGATCGGAAGCAGATAGACGGTCGCTGTGAGAGAGCATCGCCCACCGAAGTTCTGAGGGGAAGCCCAATGTCATTCAGTGCTTTAAAGGAGGTGATAATGAAACTGTAAAACACGGCTGGGCTTGGTGTGGCATCCGGAAGAGCAAAACATCCTATCCCGGTGGACGTTATTGCCGTGGTTGCTTTTTCTGTACGAGCTGACCATGCAGCAGGTGTCCCAGCTAGTGTCAATGCCCGTGCAGCACGAGAAGTTTTAAGATCTATTTCATACTGGTACCCGTACAAGATCCAGATGGTGCAGCAAGTGAAACCTCATGATCCGAAGCAACTTTCCCATTATGCTCTTCGGATCCTCGCAAGGATCGGAGCTGATGAAGCGTGGCCGGGCAGTATGGGGTGATGAGGAACAGTTTACTCTACAGGACGTACTGAATGCCCAAAACTGCGAATCTGGGGTACTGTTAAGCTGCGTGTTATGCTTGAGGAGCCATTGCATTCGCCGTATGTGACTGTGTGCTGTGAATTCACAAGTACTCTCGGTTCGTTCTTCTCTGACGCGAATACACCGAGATGACCTGTCAGGTGTACTGTGCCGTCTGCATGCTACCGAGACCATCTTTTACTGCATATGATTGCTGCTCTGCAAGACAGCAACTGTGTAGAAGCTATAAGTAGGCTGTCTAGGTTTTCATGTTGGTAACGCCGCGTAGCGCTCTGTATGAAAATCACTGACTGTGCTGTGTGCAGTCTGTGGCTGGTTGGCATTGTTGGAATATTTGCTATTGTAGTGTTGGGCAGTTGGATGAGAACAGCGCGTAGCGTTGCGCAGTTGGAGGTTAGCCGCCAGCAGTGGTGGATGTGGGGAGAGAGATGGCAGAATTTTGAGAACGGACGATCTGGAAGTGTGTCCATCAGAAAGAGTAAATTTATAATACTGGATATCATGAATTGATATATGTATGATGACTTTTGAACATTGTTAAGGTAAATACATTGTTTGTTCTCTATCAGATTCATTTACTAACTATGCCTATCAGTCGTTAGTGCCTTCAGAAGTTAGAATCTTTTATTTAGCTGGCAGTATTGGCGCTCGCTGTATTGCAGTAGTTCGAATAACGAAGATTTTTGTGAGGTAACTGATTCATGAAAGGTATAGGTTATTGTTAGTCAGGGCCAATCTTTTGTAGGGATTATTGAAAGTCAGATGGCGTTGCGCTAAACATATTGTGTGTCAGTTTAGTGATGATCAGAATAAGTAAAGAGAGAAATGTCTGAGTACTTTCAGTTTTGCTCAGCTGTTTGAAAAAACGTTGAGGTTTGCCAGCACAGTAAAATATAAATTTTCCTAAGGGGATGTTTCAAAGCCACTGATTTTAGGCAAGATGGGACAATCTCATGTTGCACTCCCTGGGAAAGATGTGCTTAATGCAACATGCCACGTACCTGTGACCTCCAGAGGTCTGCAAGATCTGCTGATCTGACACCATGTAACTTTTGGTTAAAAAAAATAGCTCTCAACACTATGGGACTTAACAGCGGAGGTCATCAGTCCCTTAGAACTTAAAACTACTTAAACCTAACTAACCTAAGGGCATCACACACATCCATGCCCGAGGCAGGATTAGAACCTGCGACCGCAACGGTCGCGCGGTTCCAGACTGAAGCGCATAGAACCGCTCGACCACTCCGGCCCCCTGTAACTTTTGGCTCTGAAGATATCTAAAAGAAAGCATTTACGAGAGACACTTTCAGTCTCTACCTCATCTAAAGGGCAGTATACAGGAACACTTTGCTCAGATTCCTCTGGAACTGCTGCGAGCAACTGTCGATCACGTCGTTTTAAGGATGCAGCAACACGTCGGCGTCTCCGGTGCTCATATTGAACAAACTGTGTAAGTGGCAGTCAGTAATTTCAGTTTCTTGACAAGTTCCTTCGCGTGAATTTACATACTATCACTGTCTTAGCTTCCAAGACACGTATTTGGTAACTGTTTAGGAATTTGTTACGGTGAAATATATAGTTGTGTTCATAATTACAAGGAAGGGAAATTTTTGGTCCATTGGAGATGCTGCGTACCATATGGTGGCTTTTGAGAACCAAGTCCTTCGCTTTGCCAGGTAATGATTAAATATGCCAGAAATTATAAAATGACGACGTTCTCTCATTTTGTACGCAGCTCGTGGTCTAGTGGCTTGTGTTACTACCTCTGGATCACAGGGTCCCGGGTTCGATTTCCGACCGGGTTGGATATTTTCTCTGCCCGGGGACTGGATATTTGTGTTGTCCTCATCATTTCATCATCATCATTTGTGATAATGGCCAGATTGGATTGTGCAAAACTTGGATTGCGAAAAAATTGAGACTTTGTACGGGCGCTGATGACCGCGCAGTTGACCGCCCCACAAATCCATCATCGCATGCTCTGTCATTTTGTGTTGGAATTTACGGTTATTTGAGTGAGTTTTGGAGTATTGGCATTTGATCGTGGGAAATCGTACGAACCATATGTTCATTATAACACAGTGTCTGGATCTCGGTTTGTGTGATTAGACACATACTACCTCTAGCCCGTGGTGTTACCCACGGATAAAGAGCTGCTAATAAAAAAAATGCTCGTCTATGTATGTATACCCATCTTCTGTTAGTCCTTCTGTCTCATTCCGTTCCCTCCTCCCACTTCTCACTACCCTACTCCCCTTTCTCTGTCCATCTCCTCCTGCCCCCTCCCTGTCCATCCCCTAATCACCTAACCCCCTCTCAGCGTTCATCGCCTCCCCCTCCTGTCACTGCTCATCTGCTGCTTCCTCTTTCTTCTCTCCCCTATCCCTCCCCATCTCTTCCCTTCGTATGTTCGTTTCCTCGTCTCCCTCGCTCCTTCCATCTCCTCCTCCCCATATCTGATTCCATCTCCACCTAACCCCTCTCTCTATCTTCTTCTCCCTCCCTATCTCTCCATATTAGCACCCCCACCCCAATAACAGAAGTGGCTCTGAGGACTATGGGACTTAACACCCAATAATAGAAGGATGCTTCTTATGACCACAGTATTTCTTTCCAAATTTGGCTGAAATCGTTTCAGGGGTTTAGAAAGAGCTTTGGCCATGTACGCATTTTTCAAATGCATGTCGCATGTATTTAACAAATTTATCACGTATGTGTACACATATTTAACCTGTATCACTGGTGAAATACGCCCTGAAGTTTCATCTTAACGCAGCTCAATTCTTGTGTCGTTGTATCTCCTCAAATATGTCTTACAACGACATAGTTCAGCAAGTACATCGAGTGGTATATGTGGATACTGTCTGCGAAATATTGTGAACAGAGTCAGTTGTAAAGAAGTAACAAATTAAAATGTCATGCATGACGGGACAGTGTTTCAAGCATCTCAAGACTTGACGTCATATCTCCTGAACTTTCGAAGTACGTTCAGCGATATATGTGGATACTACAAGTCAAACGTGTCACGAATAGAGTTAGTAGCACAGACGTAATAAATTTAAAAGTCGTACATTATCTGACATTTTTTGACGTATCACACTGTTCGTGTCACATCTCCTGCACAATTTGTAGAACAATGATAAAATTTTGCTGATGCATTCAGTGGTATATATAAATTCGACTGCAAAATGTGTCACGAATACAGTTAGTGGTAAATGAGTAATAAATCAGTACGTCATGCTTCATGCGACAGTTTCCTTCTTCGTTACGTGAGGGCTGTCAGCGTGGAAAAGTTTGATATTATCTGTAAAGTTTGTGGCAAGTTTGTAAGTGCTGTCATTCTCAGATACTGGATGGCTAACATATGGGTATTCGGCGTCGTGGGCGACACTTCCTTTTCATCCACTCCCTCGCCCCTTGGAGTGGTAGGTATCTACATTAAAAGGTAGCTCATGTCTTAATTCACAAAATTCAACCAAACTGGTCCAGCTACATCCTCGTAAAGGAGTAACAAACATACTCTTTCTCTCTCTTTATGTCTTTTTCACTTCCTCTCTCTCTCTTTCTCTCTCTCTCTCCCTCTCTCTCACGCACATACACACATACATACACACAAACACACACACACATAAACTTTCGCATTTATGTACACAGAAGTGTAGAGCAATTACAAGACGTATTGTTTGGAATGAAAAGTTTAATAAGTGCAGTTTGTGATGGATGATAAAGAGAAAAAGTAATTAGGAGCACCAGCAGAATGAGTTTAGCGACAGCAAAATTGGAAATCATTAAGTAGACGGATTTAACCCCTTCGCTGCTGCGGGTGTGCATAGACGACATGCTACGACGTTCCCCAGGTGTTCTGAAGTGTATACGCACGACGCCTAGATTTTCCTGCTGTGGTATGGATGTCGGAATGTACCCTGAACCAACGCCCTCTCACTGCTGCGTTACTTCCATATCTCGGTGAGCAAGAAACCTTCGAATAATTATCACAAAACATACGTGCCTTATTACGTACTATCATTTACGGTAAACCTCGTTTTGATATCTGGAATCGTTTATGAGACATGACGATTGTCTTGACCACATGGTTCGAGATGCGCTAAGACGTCAAGAGGCGCATCGCTCGAGGCGTCCTTAGGACATAAAACCCATTAACTCGAGAATGAAATGCGATGTCCTTCTACCCTCAGCTTTAAATAAAATTTGGGTACCTTGTCTACTTTTCATTCGCAGCATTGCACAGCTAAAATCAACCATACATACAGTTTACATAATGCGTTTTTAACCTCTGCAAGAATTTTAAAACTTTGCGCAATGTTTTACTTGATTTTATGCAGCACAGTAACTATGGTATATAATGAAAAGAAATTGAGTCCTCTACCAAGCGACGATGATAGGCTGCAAGGTGTGAAAAAATCAAAATTTTTACCTAATAATTTTCGAAAAATTGTATAATAAGTATTTCATATCGGCCGGAGCACAGTCTCTCAGCTCATGCACCAGCACATGACGAACAGTTGAGCCATAACAAGAGCAGCCTTAGCACGGGATGCAAAGAGCACGTCTGTAGCAGCGAAAGGGTTTTAAGGAATTCTGCTCCCTTGGAAGGAAAATAACATTTGATAGTCGAAGCATGATGGACATAAAAATAGACAAAAGGGGCATTCCGAGCCAAGAGAAGTCTGTTAATAACAAATATTGGCCTTAATCTGAAGAAGACATTTCTGTGAATGTACGTTTGGACCACAACATTGTGTGGTAGTGAGACGTGGACTGAGGGAAAACAGGAAAAGAGGACAATAGAAGCGTTTCAGATGATTTACGACAGAGAAATGTTGAAAATTAGAAGACTGTTATAGAATTTAGAAAGTGTATTGTATTGCAAACATCCACTTTTCAAATGGTACAATCCCAGTGACATTAACAAACTAAAAGTAGGATATATTGGAATATTATGAATGTTTGTTGCATGAGTCTGATGCGAGTCGTTTAAGAGTATTTGTAAAAGTTTCCACACCAACACCTGTTTGTGCCATTGAACTGTGTGGTTTCTAGGCACGAGGTTGTTACGTTTGCTCAGAGAGTGCTTATTTGTTCCTTGACTGGACTGCGACCTGCTAGTCATTACTGTGTGGCAGTCCGAACAGCAGGTCGTAAAACTTTTCAGTGCAGAAAAAGCCGACATGGTCACGGTGTATGGATTGTGTAGGAAGAATGTAGTTCATTCGTGTACAGTGTATGCGGCAAGGTATCCCAATAGACGCCAACCATCTCGGCAATTATTTATCAATATCTGCAACAAGTTACGTGAATGTGGTAGTATAAGACCTAGACAACGTAACAAAAGGAAACAAGTGGTGGGGGAAGAGGGGGGATTTAATGTTCTTGCTGCTGTTGCTGTTGATCTGCACGTTAGCTCCCGTGAAATCGCACAAGGAAGTGTGATGGGTCAGTATCCTAAGCGTTTTCCATCGACACAGCTTCCATCCCTGTCACATACCTCTCAATCAAGAGCTGCATCGAAACGATTATGAGAATCGTGTTAACATCTGTACAGGGGCATTAAGACAAGATACTCCGTATGTACCTTCTTTAGCGATGAACCCACATTTACCGATCATGGCCAGGCAGACCGTCGAATCATGCACTATTGGGGTACTGACAAACCCCATTCGCTTCGTCAGGTGAAACGTCAACGTCTGTGGAGTGTAAACGTGTGGTGTGTGACATTGAGTCATTAGCTCATAGGCCTGTTTTTCGTAGACGGAAGACTGAACACGCACAATTATCGCTCGCAGCCTTCTAACAGACCATCGTCCACGGATGCTAGAAGACATTCCCCTGCAGAGTTGGAGGAACCTGTGCTAGCAACATGATGGCTGTCCAGCCCGTAGTGTTCGAAGTACTATTACATGTGTCCGTGAATTTTTTTCCTGATTGATTGGATGCAGAGGGCTTGTACCTTGGCCTGTAGATACCCCGAATTTGACGTCTGTGGATTTTTTTCCTGTGGGATAAGCTGAAAGAGGCTGTCTACAAGGACGTAGTAGCTACACCTCATTATATTCAACAATATATTACTGCAGAATGCTCGGACATCTACGCTGGAATGCTAGCGCTTGTGCAGTAGTCGTTCCATTCCAGACTAGAAGCGCGTATTTCCGCTACCGGTTGTCATTTTGAACATAGCCTGTGATGCACTGTTGTCTCCTTACTGAATGTTACCACATGTATTGTAAAATTGTCTGTATGGGAACTTTTGAAATACGACATCTCATAAATGAGTCACACTGGAATTCTGCAAGAAACGCCACTGACATTCTAATTTACCCTACTGTTAGTTTGTTAACGTCAGTATACATTATTCCATTTAATAAGTGTATTTTTGCACAAAAATACGCTTTCTCAGTGTTATTATAATCTGATTATTGGCTAACAAAAAAGTGGTTCAAATGGCTCTAAGCACATCTGAGGTCGTCAGTCCCCTGTAATTAGAACTATTTAAACGTAACTAACCTAAGAACATCACACACATCCATGCCCGAGGCAGGATTCGAACCTGCGACCGTAGCAGTCGCGCGGTTCCGGACTGAAGCGCCTAGAAACGCTTAGCCACAGCGGCCGGCTACTGTCTAACAATACGAGCCCCCGACAACCAATCCGTCACATCAACAGCACTTTCTATTTCTGCAAGGTATGCAGTGCAGTGATCCACCCTGTATATCCAAGAAATAATTGAGGGCAGGGAGTGCAGGTGCTACTCTGACATGAAGAGACTGGAACACGAGAGGAATCCGCGGCGAGCTGCATCGTACCAGTCAGAAGACTGATGAATGAAAAAAGAAAATAATGTTAATGAATACATAAATACAAACAGATTTCGTTGTTTTATTTATAGGATGTATGTCGTTTATTGCCGAACGCATAGTCATCAGGTGCATTCAATATTGCATATGACGAACGAGTGTGCATACAGTTAAAAATAATACCATAACGAATCTGTTGGGCGGGAATAATGTAATCCTGATTTCCTTCCTTGTGACTCACTAATCATTCTTATCATTCTTGAAGATTAACATCCCAATTTTTCGTCACGTTATGTTTACGATCGCAGCTTTGTTTACTTTTACTTAAAATGGACATTCACTCTGAAGGTCAGACATGTGTTTTGACGAAAGATTTAGCAAAACATTCACAATAAAAGTGCGAAAGCTTTGGTGTCGAAGAAGTCAGAACTATGTCAGAAGATTAAAGGTGGGTGCCAGTTATCCACTTAGTGCACGGGGTTACTAGATTGCTAAAGCGTTGTTGGATACTCAACAATGGAGCAGTTGGTTTGGATCTCTTGTTCGGTCAGAAATTTATGTGTTTGCGTGTTTTTCATTCTTATTGGGATGTGCCTAAATATCACTGTTAATGAGTTGAACTTAAATGTTCACTTAGTTGAAATAACAATGTAGCAATTCCTGCCATTAACAACAATGAATGAAACATTCAATGCTGTGAGTAGCCTTTCGCCTAGATCACGAAGTATCCAGACATTACCATCGACCTGGCGTGACAAGAAACGTGATTTCCACAGATACACTGTCCAATTTCTATCATCCGTAGCTCGCTGCAGCAATAATTCAGGATGTCTTTGTGTCAGCGTGGGAACATACAGTATTTTTTACTTTTTAAACAAATAATTTCATTAACAAAAAAAATGGTTCAAATGAATCTAAGCACTATGGGACTCAACTGCTGAGGTCATAAGTCTCCTAGAACTGAGAACTACTTAAACCTAACCTAAGGACATCACACACATCCATGCCCGAGGCAGGATTCGAACCTGCGACCGTAGCGGTCACGCGGTTCCAGACTGTAGCGCCTAGAACCGCTCCGCCA
The DNA here is from genome assembly GCF_023898315.1 of Schistocerca nitens. Lineage (NCBI taxonomy): Eukaryota > Metazoa > Arthropoda > Insecta > Orthoptera > Acrididae > Schistocerca > Schistocerca nitens. Next base: position 88,316,366 of record NC_064621.1, on the reverse strand, counting down.
CTCCGGTCGGCAATTTCATTAACAGATGATGATTATATACATGAGAAATCAATTCATGTGATAATGATTTAAAGACGAAGAACGTAACAGTAAGAAAAACGTTATTGGGTTGTAAAATTAGTATGTTTTCAAAGTTAAATTTCACGTAAAATATATTTATTGTTCTATTCCCTGTCTTGCATCAGTCCTTCATCGGATTACCCTATCCAAAGTTTCTCAGGTGTTATTTCCAGCATGTTGCCAAACAACTTTTGTCCGTTGACGAACCTATAGCTTTTCCTGCACATAATTCCATGTAGGTAAATTTTTGTCATCTCCTCTGATGTTACTTATATAAAAAATTGTCTCAGTAACCACATTACAGTGTTATTTTTTCTGGTAGTATGCAGTCTGGATGCAGCCCAATGTAGAATGTCCGTGGTATATCGTGTAGTTGGTTTGGGAATTCTTTTTCGCCTGGACAAGTCTATAGCGGTAATGTGCTGAGAAACCCAATGTTAAAGAATGTGTACTGATCGATGTGATATAAACCTTTCGTGCCTGGCCTGCACCTGTTCTGTACTCTGTCGTCAGGTGAGCGCAGATCACCGCATGTCATGCTTTACATAGTGAAATGGGACAAACAGCTTTCGTGAGATTATCACCTTCCTTGCCCACGTCATAGATGTATTGTACGTAAAGATTGTGCATGTTTTAGCTAATAAGATTTGTTCATATTTAATGTAATCCTCACCAGTGAACTACAAAGGATGTTGTTTGTTTCGTAATCAGAGCAGAAAATGGATGGTGACAACGGCAGTCTTCGGCGTCCCAGTCAACCATTGCAGGCACTGGACGCGTTCGCCGCGTGGTCAACAGCCACAGGGACAAAGAAGATTGCCGGGATTTTTGAGAAATAAAAAATGAAATAATGAACTGCAAATTTGCTTTGTATCGAACCAGTCTCGATGAGTTTGTACCACGAACTACAACTGTCCCTGTCGAGTACCGTGCATACTGTAATCACACGTTGAAGTTATATAACAATTATTTATACAAGAAGATGAAAATAAAATGTTGTGAAGGTTTTTAAAATTTATTTGAGGAGCCTTGAGATGTGTTTTTTGCAAATCTGTACACTGAATACATTCACCAAATTTCTGAAAGAGTATAATTAACTTAGAACTCGGATATCTGAATGAAAAGTCAAGTTATCAGTTGGTAAAAAAAGGTCTCTCAAATTAAATAATACGCAAGATGGTTCTAGAAGCGACGATAATGGAGGCTGATTTTGCGTGAATTAAATCGGACTAATATGAAGGGCCCAACTTTAAACAATTTGGTGAAAGCTTGAATTGTGCTTTTATTTACTTGCCTTGAGGTGAATAGTTAAATTTTGGAGCAGATTTTAATATATCGCGTCAGCTCTCACATTGCTACTCGGAGGTGCAACCACGCTGAGATACCGATCAAATGTAGGATCTCTGTTGAATTCTTGTTAAGTGAGTCTACTCGCCAGCCGATATTAAAATATAGCATTTAGATCTGAGAGTCCAAGCACACGTTAGTATATACAGACTAAAAGATGGATTGAGTTACTCCTTCGGTTGCATCCAGAGGTAACGAAAGATACAAAAAGGTATTTTATCTCGAATGTGGGACATTAAGATATGAACATTTAAAAAGATCGCTGGTGGCGATAGCAACAAGGTTTAACCAGATTACTACGACAGAGAACTGAATTGAATTGAAGATCGGCTTACCTTTCTGGTTTCCATATACTCTCCACTGCCTACATGTAAAGTGCGAAGCATCAAGAACGTATTTATATTGATAAGCATCTTCGGATGCAAGTGACTTGCGATCATAGAAGGTGTATCGGGCGTATGTTACGAGAGGTAGTCACGCTACATCAATCAGTACTTTTCGTCTCATGACGCATTTATCCTATCGGGGAATGTGGTATCACTGCAGTAGTAGAAAAGCCACCGAACTCCCCGTTCTGTGCAAAGACGTGGACGTCCAGCACACTGTTTTTCGTTGTTTCCGCCACTTTTCATATTTGTTCGTGGCAGTCACACGCTAACATCGTACCAGCCTTAACGTTTGCAATATCTTCCTTGCCAGTCATTGGGCCATAACAAGCTGCCCATAGTCAAACTTGTATGTGTTAATGGGTTGCATCACTTGTGGCCGATGTAGTTGCTCCGCTTATTTATTTTTCTTGGAGCGTCACCGCGAAAATTACTGGCGGTGTTACATATCTCGGTGGACAGTTATCATAACTTCTTGCTCAATAGCATCTTAGCTAGGAAAGGAGAAGATTTCGCGGCATATTGAGTGTACGATGTAACTGGAAATCCGTTTTGAGCAGACTTATTTTTTATTTTTTTATTTTTTATTTTTTATTTATTTATTTATTTATTTATTTTGTAGAACGTGGGTCCTAAAATCGATATTGCACGTTTCTGAGTCTATGTGGCAAGATTTACATATATAATGAATGTACTTACCTGCCTATTTGGCGGTGATCTGGCTTGTTTGCACATGTCTTCTAAAAGTTTCATTTAGTGCTGTTCCTCGCTTCCTCATGTGTATGAGACTCCTCATGAGATTCCTACGTCAACCGATGGATGTATAACACTGTTTATCATTTCTTACATCTTCTCTCATGATGTAAGATTGTTGTCATTCCTCACTGGCTTTCCTTCAGAGAAGTTTTGCCAAGAGTGGCGGGTTACCTCGAGTCGTTTGTCAAGTTCGCACCGAAGAGTTTCTTGATATACTGGCTCAATGATACCACTGAATCATTACTAGTGATATTTTCGCCGGAAGATGAAAGGAATTTCACAGTCGTATTTCAGTTCCTTTAGGGGGCAAAGGAGTAATAATTTTCTATAATTTGATAGACAGAGTGAATTTATGACTATAAGCGGTAATTACAACGTAAACAATACAGCTAAATTCAAGACAAACACACGATTGACTCTAGGAGCGCTGTTGACTCAAATTCCACACATTAGGACTACATTAGCACTCCTCTGTACTCAGCTTATTGTACTTCTTGCATTCGGAATTTTTAAGCATTTATAGTGAAGACGATACCCGTTTGATGTCACTAATTATCAACAACGGCTCTATGTGGTTATTCTAAAGATAATCTGTTTCATTCGTACTACTCGTAGACTACTTTGTTATATTTTGTTATAATTAACAATCGATTATTTTATGGGATGTATATGAAACCCATCCCTGATTGCAAACATTAATTTTTAAGAAAGTGTGCGAGATACAGCTTTGTGGTTTATTGTTAGTGAAAGCTGAACTCATCATGTTTTTGTGGATATATTTCCAGACGTGCTTCTTTCGTTTCCGTAAAACGTCTAGATGATCGTAAATCCTACGTCTTTGCCAACGTCTCTTCTGTCACCGCCACTTTAGCATTTCATTTTTGTGGCTTAAGAATACGCACATCAGGAATTGCTGAACTGAGCACTTTATGCTTAATGTGACCGTACAAATAAGACATCAACTGCGAGTTATGTGTGGTGCACTTGATGTGGCATTTACGTTCGACCATAGGTCTGGACAGATTTCTTCCAAGAACTGACGAACAAATAAATGTGAATGTGAAGGTTCACCGTCTTGCTGAAACACTGCCCATGGCCGAAATTACTGCAATTGAGGTGCAACGCAATGTTACAACGTGCGTTGGTTGGTTGAGTGACTGGAAGAAGGGGATCACACAGAGACATCATCAGTCCCATCAAATTAGGGAAGGATGGGGAAGGAAGTCCGCCGTGCCTTTTTCAAAGGAACCGTCCCAGGATTTGCCTGAACCGATTTTGTGATATCATTGAAAACCTAAATAAGGATTGCCGGTCGCGGGTTTGAACCGTCGTCCTCCAGAAAACGAGTCCAGTGTGCCAACCACTGTACCAACTCATTCGGTGTTACAACGTGTCTAGGTGAAATGCTACCATAATGGTAGATTTAGTGAATAATAACTTTCCGCCGGCCGAAGTGGCCGTGCGGTTAAAGGCGCTGCAGTCTGGAACCGCGAGACCGCTACGGTCGCAGGTTCGAATCCTGCCTCGGGCATGGATGTTTGTGATGTCCTTAGGTTAGTTAGGTTTAACTAGTTCTAAGTTCTAGGGGACTAATGACCTCAGCAGTTGAGTCCCATAGTGCTCAGAGCCATTTGAACCATTTGTAATAACTTTCCAATGTCCAATAAGTGTGTTGTGCGTTGCCGGCCGCGGTGGTCTCGCGGTTCTAGGCGCGCAGTCCGGAACCGGGCGACTGCTACGGTCGCAGGTTCGAATACTGCCTCGGGCATGCATGTGTGTGATGTCCTTAGGTTAGTTAGGTTTAAGTAGTTCTAAGTTCTAGGGGACTTATGACCACAGCAGTTGACTCCCATAGTGCTCAGAGCCATTTTTTTTTTTTTTTTTTTTTGTGTTGTGCGTTAAGCTACACCGCATATTCAGTTTTGGGCAGTCCGTTGTCTTCTGTGGGCTCTTCGACAGCATGTTCCTAGAAATGTCATTAAGTCTGGGTCTATAATCTGGCTCCAAAGTTTGCAGGAGCTACGTTTTGTACGCGTGGAAATGCAGCCATTTCCGTAAAATGTCCAGGACACAACTTAAAGGTATGCCCGTGTCTCAGGGAACACGCAGCGTTGATTTTCGCGGACGGCGTTGAAATTAGACCTGTTGATATTTTTAAAAACAACGTCAATCCGATACGTTTATGGTAAAAAATATCATTATCGGCCCCAGATAAATCGCAAAAAACCATGCCAGTGGCCTTTGGGTACTACAGAGCCAGAATGCGGGCCAGAAAGTTCTCCTCCATGACATCAAACATCTCCTGCTTCGATCGGGATAAGCTCCGTTTGCATGAACCACATTTTGTCGAAATCAGTGTCACTTTGAATAATGGGGATGATATCACCTTCCAGAGTCTTCAAGTACCGTTCGGTAGTCACCGTGCCATCAAGGAATGCAACACCGATTATTCCGTGATTGGACACCGCACACCACACAGGCACCTGTTGAGGTTGAAGAGACTTCTCGATCCCGAAATGCGGATTCTCAGTCCACCAAATATCCCAATTTTGCGTATTGACGAAGCGATCGAAATGAAAGTCGGCAAACCAAACCACGCATTCGCATACTGATTTCCATCACGGCCCGCGGCCAATTACGAAGCCTGAACGTCCCAAGGCAAACCGTTATGATGATTTTATTTCAGATTGTTCAATAATTGTCGCCCTGTATACTAACCAGAAAGGTGCTACTTCCAGCAGTTTTGAGAGAAAGTCAACTACAAGAAGTCGCAGAACCCAGGGCACCCTTTCTTGAATAATCAGCTGTGCACAGTTTAAACAAGTCCCTTTATCCTAGTGGATGAATTTTAGTTGTTTTCTTGCTAGCGGTTCACTGCAGTAGTAACGAATGCAAAACGCTGAGGTTGAGTTTATCGTCGTACGTGTTATGACGAACATAGGAGAACCTTAGAGCTTGAATTTTATTGGTTGTCACGTACCAGTAATAATGAATAATCCTCACTTTTACATCAAAATTTATATTCTTTCAACAATTTCCAGCTGATGGCTGCAACGTTTCCGAGGCCCAGGACGATCCGGGTGTAATTTCTTGGATTCGATTATCCGTAATATTTGACCAATAATTGTACACTTAGTATTTACTAGTATGCTGTTCGTCGATCTACTATGTTTTTATGTTCTTTAGTTGCCCATAATGTAAGGTTTTCCTTCGTAGTTTAAGCGATGATATTAACATTTGTAATACTTCAGTGGTGCAAAGATTCAGAACTTGCATTAAATGGACGTACATGTAAAACTGTGCATATCACAAAACGAATAAATGCAGCACCCTTTTTTGTGAGTCATACGTCTTCTGAAAGATTTGATGCGCCCCGCCACGAATTCCTCTCGTCTACCAATGTCTTCATCTCAGAGCAGCTCTTGCATCCTATTCCCTCAATTATTTGCTGGATGCACTCCAATCTCTATCTTACTCTATAGGTTTTGCCCTCTACAGCTCCCTCTAGTACCATGGAAGTCACCCCCTGATGTCTTAACACTTGTCCTATCATCCTGTCACTTCTCCTAGTCAGTGTTTTCCAATATTCCTTTCCTCTCCGATTCTGCGCAGAACCTCCTCACTCCTTAATTTATCAGTCCACTTATTTTCCACATTCGTCTGTAGTAGTACACTCATTCCGACAATCCATGTTTCACTACCATACAATGCTGTGCGCCAAACGTAAATTCTCAGAAGTTTCTTTCTCTAATTAAGGACTATGTTAGAAACTAGTAGACTTCTCTTGGGCAGGGTTGCCCTTTTTGCCAGTGATAATCTGCTTTTGATGTCCCCCTTGCTACTTCCGTCATTGGTTTTTTTCTGCCTACGTAGCATCAATCCTGATGTTAAGTTTCTCGATGTTCTCATTTCAGCTTCTTCCCATTGCTTTCGTCTTTCTTCGATTTACTCTCAGTCCACATTCTGAACTCATTAGACTGCTTACTCCATTCAGCAGATGGTGTAATTCTTCTTCACTTCCACTCAGCATAGAAATGTCATCAGCGAATCTTATCATTGACATCCTTTCACCTTGAGTTTTTAACTGACTCCTGAACCTTCCATTTATTTCCATCGTTGCTTCTTCTATGTACAGATTAAACAGTAGGAGCTAAAGACTACACACCTATATTACACTTTCTTTAATCGGCACACGTCGTTCTTGCTCGTCCACTCTTATTATACCGTCTTGGCTCTTGCACATATGGTATATTACCTGTCTCTCCCTATCGATTACCCCTATTTTTCTTAGAATTTCGAACATCTTGCTCCATTTAACACTGTCGAATGCATTTCCCAGATCGACAAATCCTATGAACGTGTTTTGATTTTTCTATGGTCTTGCTTCAATTATCAACCGCAACGTCAGAATTGCCTCTCTCGTCCTTTTATCTTTTCCAAGGCCTTTTATAAAGCTATCTTCTGGCACATCCTCAATTTCCTCTTCCATTCTTCTGTATACTATTCTTGACAGAAACTTGGATGCGTGAGCTCTAAAACTGACTGTGCGATAATTGTCGCAATTGTCAGCTCTTGCAGTCTTCGAAATTTTGTGGATGATTTCTTTCCGAAAGTGAGACGGTATGTCGCCAGACTCATATATTCTACACACCAACGTCAATAGTCGTTTTCTTGCCACTTTCTCCAACGACTTTAGAAGCTCTGATGGAATCTTATGTATCCCTTCTGCCTTATTTGATCTCAAGTCCTTTTAAATCCTTGTTTAACACTGGACCCTCTAGCTCTTCTAAATCCACTCCTATTGCGTCTTCTATCGCATTAGAAAATTTAACCCAACATACTGGTCTTTAGTGTACTGTTTCCACCTATCCGCTATATCCTCTGCATTTGAAAGTGAAATCACCGTTGCACTGTTAATATTATCACCCTTGCTTTTAATTTAACCGAAGGTCGTTTTGACTTACCTTTATGCTTAGTCAGGCCTTCCGACAATCATTTCTTTTTCGATATCTTCATATTTTTCATGCAGTCTTAGCTTCTCTGCACTTCCTTTTTATTTTGTTTTTCAGTGACTTTTATTTCTGTATTCCCGAATGTCCCAGAACATTACTGTACTTCCTTTCTTCATCAATCAATTGAGATATTTCTTCTGTTACCCACTGTTACTTCGCACTTACCTTCTTTGTGCCGATGGTTTTCTTTCCAACGTCAGTGATTCCCCTTTTTAGAGACGTCCATTCCTCTTCAAACGTACTGGCTACTGAGCTATTCCCCATAGCTGTATCTATAGCCTTAGAGAACTCCAAGTGTGTCTCGTCACTCCTTAGAACTGCCGTATCCCCCTTCATTGCATATTGAGTCTTCCTGACTAATCTCTTAGACTTCAACCTACGCTTCATCACTACTAAATTGTGATCCGTAGTCTATGACTACAATATCAATGAAACACAATTGATATCATTTTAAAAAATACAACTGGTATCGTTCCACTCGGACAAGTACCTGGGTAAAAAAGTTTTTAGGTATATGAAATAGAACAGATTTATAAAAAGCAAATGTCAGATTTTGGTGCATTGTTTGAAAACTAAGGAAACGCAATAAACCCCGAAAGGAGATAACTTAGAATACAGTCGTAAAAACAAATTTTGCGGTATTGCTTCAATGTGTGCTACCCACTCCAAAAGGACTATCAGGGGTTACAGATCAGGTACGGGTAAAGCCAAAGTGAATGGTCTGAGATTTTTGCCACCCACAGGAGAGCTAACAGAGGTGCTAAAAAACTGACATTTCACACGCTTAAAGATAGACGGAAACTATCCCTACAGCGCTTATTTACAACGAATCAAGTACGACCTTTAAGTGAAGAATCTTGGAATATACTACAGCTCCCTACGTTTCACGCCAGGTGATATGCCGGGTACAAGATAAGATTAACTACACCATGATCAGAAATGATTAATTACTAATTCTTTCAGCGCTTCACATGTAACTGGAACGGGAAGAGACCCCAATAACTACCTTCTACCACATACATCACACTAGATTGCAGATTATAGACGTACATGTAGATGTAAGTATATAAACCAGGACAGTATAGAACACATAGAAAAAATAGTTGAATAAAAGTAATAGTCCAGACAGCAAACATTTCTTCACATTGAACACAATATACGAGGGAATATCGGAAAGTAATGCACAATAATTTTACTATCAAAAAGTGTAAAATATAAGAACAAAAAAATCACAAACGAACTTACATCTTTTACCTACTTTCCTACATAGCCACCAACGTTCTTAAAATATGTCTCTCATCGAATACCAGTTTCAATTTGCCCAGTTCGTGGAAGTTCGTTTGGTTGGAGTATAGCTATATGCAGACTGCTGATGTCACAAAGCGATGGCCGACCAGAAATTTCTTCATGCGACCATACAGATGAAAGTCCGGTGGTGCAAGGTCTGGACTGTATGCTGGATGCTTGAGCGCATCCCACCCAAATTTGGCGATGTTCTCATGAACAGGAGCAGCAACATTCGGGCGGGCATTGTCACGAATAAGTTTGACACCGTCAGCAGTAATGTTGTGGCATTTGTCACGAAGAGCATGACGCAACTTAGTGAAAGTTTTAATGTAGGCTGTTGTATTCACTGTGGTCTTGTGCCCAGCAAAGTCCACCAGTAAGAGACCATGCCCATCCCAAAACAGTCACAAGCGCTTTCCTAGCAGACGGACTCACTCCGAATTCTTTTCGTAATGGAGAACCAGCATGTTCCCACTCCACAGAGGTCTACTTAGTTTCGTGCGTGTAGTAGTGCGCCAACGAGTCATCACCACTGCAAGGGAACGTGTTATCAAAGCATCTTATCATTCGCTGGCCTTTGTGGCTGTCTGCCATCCGGCGAAGCACAAAATTTAAGAAATTTTAACGTGTCAGGAACAATATTGTGCACTGCACTATAAGAAACGTTGGTCTACTGCAATAAGGTTCGGAGTTGCGCACGCTGATCGTTCAAAATTTCTGCCTCCATTGCTCCGTCATTCTGCGGTGTTGCAGCTGTTACCGACCGCCCGATGTGTGACGTATGACTTAGGTTCACCCGGCCCTCTTGGAAGAATGCACCCCTACGGTCCATACAGTCGCCACGCACGCCCCTCTGAATTTCGCTTGTTTATGTCTTTTAGCCTACACATCGAACTACACTCCACTGCTCTTTTCAAACTGACGACAGTAACAAATGGTTCAAATGGCTCTGAGCACTATGGGACTTAACATCTGAGGTCATCAGTCCCCTAGAACTTAGAACTACTTAAACCTACTAACCTAAGGACATCACACAACACCCAGTCATCACGAGGCAGAGAAAATCCCTGACCCCGCCGGGAATCGAACCCGGGAACCCGGGCGTGGGAAGCGAGAACGCCACAGCACGACCGGACAGTAACATGCTCGCCATTTTTGTTTCGTAGTTTAGGCTTATCTCACTAGAGCTGCACGTGCAAACTTTAAACTATATATTACAGCTGCAATACCGGTGGAGAAAAGAATTGTGGGTTCTTTCCAATCATCCCTTGTATGTATTTTATTTTTATATCTACTTTGCCTGATGTGATTCGGGCCGTCAGGCGATCTCTTACATTACACGACGGTTTCACACATGCGATACCTCTTTTATATCATAGTCACCTAACAAATAACTATTTTAATACAAGTAGTATTAAAATAATTAATGTGTCTCAAGTGTTAATGTGAGTAGATAATACTGATTACGAAAGAACCAAGTTGATATTGGCAATATTTGTACTACTGCGGCTGCTGCCATTAATAGTGATAATAATGACAGTAATAACAACGGTAATAGAGGCAGATGTAAGAAGAATTTATAGGTGTTCAGGATAGATGTTTTATGATATAGCAAGTTCTAGGCAAAAGAAAATTATCCCCTCATACCCCCATCCGCTTGATATAATTTGAAACGACACTCGTCGGACCAGGCAACATGTTTCGAGTCATCAACATCCCAATGTCGGTGTAGACGAGCCCAGGCGAGGCGTAAAGCTTTGTGTCGTGTAATCATCAAGGGTAGACGAGTGGGACTTCAGCTCCTAAAGGCAATATCGATGATGTTTCGTTGAATGGTTCGCACTCTGACACTTATTGATGGCCCAGCATTGAAACCTGAAGCAATTTGCGGAAGGATTGCACTGCACTCACGTTGAACTATTCTCTTCAGACGCCGGCCGTTGTGGCCGAGCGGTTCTAGGCGCTTCAGTCTGGAACCACGCGACCGTTACGGTCGCAGGTTTGAATCCTGCCTCCGGCATGGATGTGTGTGATGTCCTTAGGTTAGTTGGGTTTAAGTAGTTCTAAGTTCTACGGGACTGATGACCTCAGATGTTAAGTCCCATAGTGGTCAGAGCCATTTGAACCATTTTTTTCTCTTCAGACGTCGTTGTTCCCGGTCTTGAAGACTGTTTTCCTGGCCGCAAAGACTTCGGCGATTTAATGTTCTAAGGGATTCCTGATATTCACGTTACACCCGTGAAACGGTCGTGCGGGAAAATCCCAACTTCCTCGCTACCTCGGAGAAGCTGTGTCCCACCGCACGTGCGGCGACTATAACACCACGTCAAAACTCTCTTAAATCCTAATAATCTGCCATTGTAGTAGCAGTATCTAACAACTGCACCAGACATTTGTTGTATTATACAGGGGTTGCCGGCCGCAGCGCCGTATGCTGCCTGTTTATATATCTCTGTATTTGAATACTCAGGCCTATTCGAGTTTTCTTGGCGCTTCAGTGTATAAGTCTCTTTCTTACTTCATGAGGAAAGAGCTTTATAAACTTTCGTAGATCATGGAGACATGCCAATGCCTTCTTGCTCGTTGAAGTTACATGCTCACAAGGGAACCTCCCCATCGCACCCCCCTCAGATTTAGTTATAAGTTGCCACAGTGGATAGGCCTTGAAAAACGTAACACAGATCAATCGAGAAAACAGGAAGAAGTTGTGTGGAACTATGGAAAAAAATAAACAAAATATACAAACTGAGTAGTCCATGTGCAAGATAGGCAACATCAAGGACTATATGAGATAAGGAGCGCCGTGGTCCCGTGGTTAGCGTGAGCGGCTGCGGAATGTGAGGTTGTTGGTTCAAGTCTTACCTCGAGTGAAAATTTTAATTTTTTATTTTCAGAAAATTATTATCTGTCCGTCCGTTATGTTTTCATCACTTTTATCGAGTGTTTATCATATCCACAAGAAAACCTAAATCGGGCAAGGTAGAAGAATCTTTCTACCCATTCGGCAACATATTCCTGTCATGTGACGCACATGCCGTCACCAGTGTCGTATAGAATATATCAGACGTGTTTTCCTGTGGAGGAATCGGTTGACCTATGACCTTGCGATCAAATGTTTTCAGTTCCCATTGGAGAGGCACGTCCTTTCGTCTACTAATCGCATGGTTTTGCGGTGCGGTCGCAAAACACAGACACTAAACTTATTACAGTGAATAGAGACGTCAATGAACGAACGGACAGATCATAACTTTGCGAAGATAAAAAAAAAGTAAACTTTTCACTAGAGGAAGGACTTGATCCAAGGACCTCTCGTTCCGCAGCCACTCACGCTAACCACAGGACCACGGCGCTCCTTGGAACATATTCTCCCTGATGTTGCCTATCTTGCGCATGGACTACTCACTTTGTATATTTTGCTTATTTTGTTCATAGTTCCACACAACTTCTTCCTGTTTTCTCGACTGATCTGTGTTCCGTTTTTCAAGGCCTATCCACTATGCCAACTTATAACTAAATCTGAGGGGGGTGCGATGGGGAGGTTCAAATGGCTCTGAGCACTATGGGACTCAACTGCTGAGGTCATTAGTCCCCTAGAACTTAGAACTAGTTAAACCTAACTAACCTAAGGACATCACAAACATCCATGCCCGAGGCAGGATTCGAACCTGCGACCGTAGCGGTCTTGCGGTTCCAGACTGCAGCGCCTTTAACCGCACGGCCACTTCGGCCGGCGTGGGGAGGTTCCCTTGTCAGTACAGGAAGGAGACAGATTGATTTTTGTCCAATTGACAGGTTGAATTTTGTCCAATTTAGTGCTAAGGATGTCATGGGTTCCCTATGTTTTGGACTAATGAGCCTAGAATATCTAACTAGTAGCCCTTGGCTTTTATATGCAGGGTGCGCAAAATAAACTGGGCCAGAAAATATTGTATGCTTCTAAAGCAGGCCTCTTACGCAATTCTCTCTGGGTGCGGATGATATAAGTTGGGTTGCCTATCATCAGTTGGTTAAAGCACTTTTTGTGCACCGGTTTTACCTTCCCTACCGCGTATTATGCGAAAACCCTAATATTGTTATCTCTGTTTCTGGAAGTCTCACAGGTACCTTATAGCTTCTAAGTAAGTATCTCAGGTCGTTTCTCGTCTCTTAAATGTCGTTCTAGCCGCGGAATGCCTGCACTCTACGTAAGTAGGCCGATTGAAATGGCCGGAAACGCACGAGGGCACGGAAACATCCCAAGACATGGAGCGGTGTCGCGTTCTTTATGCCGGTGCCATTGTCGCCGCGGAACCTTCTGTGCGCGCGGACTGCGGCGCTGCATTTTCCAAAGAGACCCCGCCGGGCTATCACATCAGAGGCGCCGGGCCGGAAGGCTCCACAGCTGGTCGTAGCCGCTACTGGCACAATGGCGCACCCGGGGCCCCGTTGCCGTCGTCGCGTTTCGTCGAGCTTTGCTTGTAACCATTCCTGAGGCTACGTAGCTCCGTACAGAATCGTCACACCTGAACACAGCAGCAGTGCGCGCCAGCATGAAGCCGTGTTATTGAAGGCGGAGCCACGAAAATTTACCCCTGTACCAGATGTCTCGCTGCCACAGGTCCATCAGGAGAATGGAGAAGACTGGTTTTTGTTGATGTAATTAGCTGTAGCAGCGTGTTACCGTAAACTCAAAAGTATATGAGATCTCAAAAGAAGCGGTAAAAATACGAGGTCAAGAGAAACGAATTTCATTGTCTAGAGTCTAATAACCGATGGAAACTTAAAAGGAAGTCGGTGTTGGTAAATGGCAGTGGATCGTGGTGGTGGATTTACCCAAAAAAAATTACGTTCCATTGAAAACCCATTTATATTTCCCATGAAGCTCTAACTACCTGTTTACAGCTTTCATAGTTGCAAGTAAGGTGACACCTAAGCTCAATAACCTTTAGGAAATACAATGTTTCGTAAAGATGGTTTTGTTGCATGTGTAATACTTAATAACATCTTCTGAATACTCTAGAACTTACATCCAATACATTGGTACGAACACAGCTTAACAATATTAAAATAAGTAATAAAACGATTCAGCACACTATCGTTGTGCCACGAACTTGTATAACACTTCTGACAACTTCCCTTCTTCAGCCGTAACTTAAACGCTGAAGCATAAAGGAATATTTATTTAACTACCCACAAGTCTCTCATAAAAACAAACACACAATAACTATAACAATCGACCCAGTGCCTAAGGTGACATATTCAGTCTAAATGATTACAAAATAATTAGAGAAATGATCGTTTGAATACAGGTGATTGCAAACAACTGACGTTACACCAAAGACTATCAGATAGGTCAGCCATATTCCGAAAACTGTGCAAGATAGGTAAGTCTCACGTTTTAGTTGGACACGTACAGTGATTTTCAGGGCTGCCATGGATGTGCTTGGTCGACCGTGTGCTTGTTTACTACGGTGAACTACAGGGTGGGGCAAACTCCTACAGTTGTGGAGGAATATTAACGTGGTGAGAGAAGGCAAGAGGAGGTGTTAGACAGGGGAGGAGATGCGCAGCGAAAGGAAAAAAAGAGGGACTGGGCAGAGAGAGGGGGAGGAGGACATGGACAGAGAAAAGGAAGAGAGAAATAGGGGTGAAGAATAGATGATCTTAGAGGGAATAAGGAGGAGATAGCGAGTAGGAGGAGGAGATTGACAAAGAAGGAAGGACCAGCTGCACAGTGGGGCCAGCTACATATGGCCAGAGAAAGGGGTGAGAGCAGAGGGAAAGATAGGGACGATCCGAGGTGAAATAATAGAACTCGAATAAATACGTATCTGGGGAACGCCAGGTATCAGGTAGCTATTCAAATAAGTGGATAACTTAATATTGCGGCAAATGAAGTGCTTATAATTCGACCAAATGGTTGAAATAGCTCTGAGCACTATGCGACTTACCTTCTGAGGTCATCAGTCGCCTAGAACTTAGAACTAGTTAAACGTAACTAACCTACGGACCTCACACACACCCATGACCGAGGCAAGATTCGAACCTGCGACCGTAGCGGTCGCCCGGCTCCAGACTGCAGCGCCTAGAGCCGCACGGCCACTCCGGCCGGCAAATTCGACCAAAAACGCGAGTACATGCTGACTAAAGGGACAAATATCTATTGGGTTTCCATACAGTCATCATTTGATAGCTTAATTAAGATGGTGGAAAAGTGATTTCGGTGGGTTGTCCTTCTCGGTCTGTAACATAATTTCTTGAACCGCTCTTGTAAACAATCTCATATACAGGAAATACAGATACGACGATGATCCGAAACATTATGATCACTGGCCACCACGATATTCAAAGCCTCCTGTAATCCTTCCGAGGAAATGAGGCGGTAAGAAATGGCCTGATCAACGCAGATCGAAAAATGTAGACTAGGGGAAAAAATTGGCCAGTGTGGCCGAGCGGTTCTAGGCGCTACATTCTGGAACAGTGCAGGTTCGAATCCTGCCTCGGGCATGGATGTGTGTGATGTCCTTAGGTTAGATAGGTTTAAGTTCTAGGGGACTGATGACCTCAGATGTTAAGTCCCATAGTGCTCAGAGCCATTTGAACCAAAAATTCGTGTAGTCGCAACTATTTGTACTGTGGTAGGCTGCAGAACCATAAGCAACATGCTGAAGACCCCTACCGGTGGGGTGTGAATATGGTGGCGTTCAAAGTTAACTTCTTTATGATTTTCTGAAATATGTCGGAAACGACGACTCCCATCGAAAATTTTTCCCAGTAAAAAATTCAAATTCCTTCAAAAAAGGCCGGATTCATTTTTCTCTAGAACAAATATCTTCCGCTCTGCAAGGCATGGAAGAAACACAGATTATTAAAATTAATATTTTGGTGCTAATAATGTAGTATTTAGTTTTAAATGAAATAGGTTAATAACAAATAAGTAAGTTGTGTATTAGGTGTAAGTGCAACAGATTCGTATTTAGGGATAAACTGTGTTTCGCGGGTGTTAAGAAAATGGAAAGTATAGATGATGTAATGAGATCCTCTAATTACAAAATATGTATGATTCTTGAGTTTCTCCCGGCGTATTTGAT
The DNA here is from genome assembly GCF_023898315.1 of Schistocerca nitens. Classification (NCBI taxonomy): domain Eukaryota; kingdom Metazoa; phylum Arthropoda; class Insecta; order Orthoptera; family Acrididae; genus Schistocerca; species Schistocerca nitens. The sequence continues at coordinate 88,300,448 of NC_064621.1, read as the reverse complement.
AATCAAAATATCCACGGGTGTACTGCCGGTCTACAGTGTCCAACGGGCACAATATTTCGGCGATCATACATGTCGCCATCATCAGGTGAACTGACGGACTGAGCTCCTGTGAACGTGCCGGCACGGAGATCCGTACACTATGGCTGCTCAGGTGGAACTGGGTTCGGTCGCGGCGGCGGCGGATTTAAATACCCTCCGCCCGCGGCGCGCTCACTCCGCCGTCCGCGCCCCGCGCCACGGTCGCGCGGTGGAACAGATTGCGACGGCGTCTGAGATGACGTCGGTGTGATGGCTCCGTCCGCCGTGGTCGTCACAACTATACATTTGCTCGATTTACTCTTGATTAACCCAATCGCTGGTTCCCAAGCCTTGCTAAGATTATAGCCACAGTCACGATTTATGAGGTCGTCATTGGTGCGAATTTCGATGGCCTCTCTAACAACGCTGTCCCAGTATCTCGACGTCTGTACCAGAATCCTCGTGTGTTCATACTCCATAGCGTGATTTTCCGACAAACAATGTTCAGCGACCGCCGACTTGCTCGGATACATCAGTCGAGTGTGCCTCTGGTGTTCACGGCATCGATCCTCGACGGTACGCATCGTCTGACCAATATACGACTTGCCACATTGGCACGGAATCTGGTACACGCCGGCCTTCCTCAAACCGAGGTCATCTTTGGCGCTCCCCACCAGTGCACGAGTTTTATTCGGAGGACAAAACACCGTTCCGACCCGGTGTTTCTTCAAAATGCGGGCGATCTTTCCTGAGAGTGCGCCTGTATATGGGATAAACGCAGTGCCTACCTCCTTCCCTCGTGATTTCATCCATATCCACAGGTTGTGCTGTAGTGGTTGGGCGGAGAGCACGTTAAATCTGCCACTCTGAGTACCCATTTTTTCGAAATACAGTTCTCAGATGTTCCAATTCCTGCGTTAGACTCTCTGCGTCAGAGATAGTGCGTGCCCTATGTACTAGAGTTTTAAGTACCCCATTCCTCTGTGAAGGGTGGTGGCAGCTGTCTGCGTGCAAATACAGATCAGTGTGCGTTGTCTTCCGATACACCCCATGACCTAGGGTGCCGTCAGGCCTTCTCTTGACCAAGACGTCAAGAAAAGGTAGTTTACCCTCCGTTTCAGTCTCCATAGTGAATTTGATGTTGGGGTGTATGGAGTTTAGATGTGTAAGGAAGTCAAGGAGTTTATCCATACCATGTGGCCAGATGACGAAAGTGTCGTCCACGTAACGGAAAAAGCAAGTAGGTTTCCATTCGGATGACGACAGGGCTTCCTCCTCGAAGTTCTCCATGTACAAATTCGCTACCACCGGTGAGAGTGGGCTACCCATGGCGACTCCCTCCGTCTGTTCGTAGTATTCTCCATTAAAAAGAAAATACGTGGAAGTCAAGACATGCCTAAAAAGTTCAGTGGTCTTCTCGTCAAACTTCTGACTAATCAATTCTAGTGACTCTCGCAGGGGTACCCTCGTGAACAAGGAAACGACGTCAAAACTCACCATGATATCTGACTCACCCAACGTGAAGCTATCAAGGCGTTTAACAAAATCCACGGAATTACGGATGTGATGAGGGCATTTACCCACGTAAGGACTTAATATTCCCGTCAGGTATTTGGCCAACAAATATGTAGGTGCCCTGATGTTGCTGACAATGGGGCGTAATGGTACCCCCTCTTTGTGAACCTTCGGGAGTCCATATAGTCTAGGCGGTACCGGACCTTGGGGTAACAATTTATTAGCGTCACCCTCCGGTAAATCTGCGTCCTTGAGAAGCGACCTCGTCTTGTTGTCCACCTTCTTTGTAGGGTCAACGCTGATCTTCCGGTAGGAATCGTCATTTAGCAGGCTCTGCATCTTATCAGTGTAGTCCTTATGGGAGACAACAACTGTAGCATTGCCTTTGTCGGCCGGTAAGACAACAATTTCAGAGCGCTCCCTCAGATCACGAATGGCCGCCCGTTGGACACTGTAGACCGGCAGTACACCCGTGGATATTTTGATTATCAAATACGCCGGGAGAAACTCAAGAATCACATCATACACCTTTACGGGGAGGAGATGTATCGCAGCATGAAGAAATTTGAAAAGTTGCGCCACCGTAGATGTCGTTTGCTAAGTACTCTTGCCTTTCTAAAGAGATGTCGTTCCGTGAACGTCGTTCCAAATTTTGCTAAGGTTATGCATCACATCGATTCTGCAGCAGCTAAGAGAATCAAGAAACGAGCCAGCCTCGCATTGGTACGTGAGAGAGTGCAATTCACCCGCCGGAGCCTTGAGTTTATCTCACAGGAATTACTCAAACTACATTTGCAACTGGCTAGTAATTTCACTTCTTTTACCTGGGATTGGATTGATGGTGTCACCTGGGTTGCAGCTGTTTCCGCCCATAAGACGGCAACGGGACGTAAAACAGCTAAGTTCTCACGTCTCCTTGACAAACCATCACTGCAGGTTCCGGGCAAGACTGTCATCAATTTGAGTGGCATGGTGTTGAGTGATGATGCGGTCTCGGTTTTGCAGAAAGGTCTCAACTTCGCTCCCACCCCCAAGTTCACTCCGGTCGCAGAAATTGTTAGTGCTGTTGAACAGGTTGCAGCTCGACTTCCGCCTGAATCAGCTGAGGAAATACGTCGTGAAACTTGTCGTGCGTTGACGAAATCCAAGCCGATGAAGTCAAATATCACTAGTAAAGACAGGGCGGCCATTCGTGATCTGAGGGAGCGCTCTGAAATTGTTGTCTTACCGGCCGACAAAGGCAATGCTACAGTTGTTGTCTCCCATAAGGACTACACTGATAAGATGCAGAGCCTGCTAAAGGACGATTCCTACCGGAAGATCAGCGTTGACCCTACAAAGAAGGTGGACAACAAGACGAGGTCGCTTCTCAAGGACGCAGATTTACCGGAGGGTGACGCTAATAAATTGTTACCCCAAGGTCCGGTACCGCCTAGACTATATGGACTCCCGAAGGTTCACAAAGAGGGGGTACCATTACGCCCCATTGTCAGCAACATCAGGGCACCTACATATTTGTTGGCCAAATACCTGACGGGAATATTAAGTCCTTACGTGGGTAAATGCCCTCATCACATCCGTAATTCCGTGGATTTTGTTAAACGCCTTGATAGCTTCACGTTGGGTGAGTCAGATATCATGGTGAGTTTTGACGTCGTTTCCTTGTTCACGAGGGTACCCCTGCGAGAGTCACTAGAATTGATTAGTCAGAAGTTTGACGAGAAGACCACTGAACTTTTTAGGCATGTCTTGACTTCCACGTATTTTCTTTTTAATGGAGAATACTACGAACAGACGGAGGGAGTCGCCATGGGTAGCCCACTCTCACCGGTGGTAGCGAATTTGTACATGGAGAACTTCGAGGAGGAAGCCCTGTCGTCATCCGAATGGAAACCTACTTGCTTTTTCCGTTACGTGGACGACACTTTCGTCATCTGGCCACATGATATGGATAAACTCCTTGACTTCCTTACACATCTAAACTCCATACACCCCAACATCAAATTCACTATGGAGACTGAAACGGAGGGTAAACTACCTTTTCTTGACGTCTTGGTCAAGAGAAGGCCTGACGGCACCCTAGGTCATGGGGTGTATCGGAAGACAACGCACACTGATCTGTATTTGCACGCAGACAGCTGCCACCACCCTTCACAGAGGAATGGGGTACTTAAAACTCTAGTACATAGGGCACGCACTATCTCTGACGCAGAGAGTCTAACGCAGGAATTGGAACATCTGAGAACTGTATTTCGAAAAAATGGGTACTCAGAGTGGCAGATTTAACGTGCTCTCCGCCCAACCACTACAGCACAACCTGTGGATATGGATGAAATCACGAGGGAGGAGGTAGGCACTGCGTTTATCCCATATACAGGCGCACTCTCGGGAAAGATCGCCCGCATTTTGAAGAAACACCGGGTCGGAACGGTGTTTTGTCCTCCGAATAAAACTCGTGCACTGGTGGGGAGCGCCAAAGATGACCTCGGTTTGAGGAAGGCCGGCGTGTACCAGATTCCGTGCCAATGTGGCAAGTCGTATATTGGTCAGACGATGCGTACCGTCGAGGATCGATGCCGTGAACACCAGATGCACACTCGACTGATGTATCCGAGCAAGTCGGCGGTCGCTGAACATTGTTTGTCGGAAAATCACGCTATGGAGTATGAACACACGAGGATTCTGGTACAGACGTCGAGATACTGGGACAGCGTTGTTAGAGAGGCCATCGAAATTCGCACCAATGACGACCTCATAAATCGTGACTGTGGCTATAATCTTAGCAAGGCTTGGGAACCAGCGATTGGGTTAATCAAGAGTAAATCGAGCAAATGTATAGTTGTGACGACCACGGCGGACGGAGCCATCACACCGACGTCATCTCAGACGCCGTCGCAATCTGTTCCACCGCGCGACCGTGGCGCGGGGCGCGGACGGCGGAGTGAGCGCGCCGCGGGCGGAGGGTATTTAAATCCGCCGCCGCCGCGACCGAACCCAGTTCCACCTGAGCAGCCATAGTGTACGGATCTCCGTGCCGGCACGTTCACAGGAGCTCAGTCCGTCAGTTCACCTGATGATGGCGACATGTATGATCGCCGAAATATTGTGCCCGTTGGACACTGTAGACCGGCAGTACACCCGTGGATATTTTGATTACAAAATATGTAGCTTCAAATCCCAGCCCTCAGTGCTAATTAAGTTTGACAGAGGTATAAAAAACAAAGAAGTTAGAAGAAAGTTAATGAACAACAAAGAAAGCAGTGAAACAAAAGGCAGGATTTCAGGAAAAAGAATGGTCCGAAAAATGAAAGAACTGGATCAACGAGATTATCTAAAGATACTTTCGAACGGTGAAGTGTGGGAGTAAAAGATATTAAACTCAAACAAGCATACACTGGACCTGATTTACCAAACTCTCCACCATTTTGTTTGAATAAACTATATTAAAAAGTAATTCGAAAAGCGAAGTGGATGTAATTCTTACAATCGACGGTCTGAGTATATTAGCATATATTATATCTGATTGCCAGTATTCTTTACAGAATTAGCTTACAGCGAGGGCTGCTGCCACTTGATGTGTTACTTGAAGCGTCCCACTTGCCTTAAGCTTTACTTTATGGAAGCTCCGAAACACTATCTGTACGTAACATATTGAGTACTGGCGTCGCGAAAATAACGACTTACCTGTTTTCTCTTATACTTGTCTAAGTTTATATAGGTACATTCACATGTTATTAACCTCTCTACGTTCGTAGAGCCCCACGGTCCTGCAACTGTGTATTCAGTCAATGAAAGACAGAGCCAATTTCTGCCCACCACCGGTTCGGCGTTCACATCAAGGCCATTATGAAGTGGATCTGAAACTGCTAAATTAATGTATATTGTGATGGATACATAAGTATTTTACGTAATAGAATATTAAAACAAGGCTTAAACGTATACAGTGTTAGTACAAAAATGAGTACTTCCCTGGTTGTGCCACTATGAAGAAACGTCAGATGATAAGAAAAGATAAAAGAATGACGTGCTAAGAAATAATAAGTCCAATAGTATAGTGAGGAAATGGGTCTGTCATGATTATAAAAACTTTATAAATCGACAGATTAAAATCATTGGCTTGCTTTAACAGTAAGAGGATTTACATTCAGACATACTCGACATATCCGATTGTATGCTTATCAGTAAAAGCTCTTTAGGTACAACAAAGGTGTAAAATGAATGTTGAGGATCTTCCGTCCACGTCGAGTGGAAAGTTAGGCGTTAGCAAGCAAATGTTAAATTACGACAATCTAGTAGAGGTCGCTAACGTGTCTTGGAAGCAACTTCGACCTCCAAAGAATAGATTGAGAAGTAACTGACCTATAATATCTATTTTTAAATTTATGTTTCAGATGTGGTAATATCTGCTTCACAGAAATGTTGAGTAGTAGTTGCTACTTGCGTTATGCACACATAAGTCGCAGCTACCATTATTGTCGCCGCGGTCGTAAGAGTAGGTCAGGCAGTGTGTCTTCGATAGCTGCTTCATTACCAAGACTACATGGGAGTGTAGAAGGCCGAGAATTTTTTCACGAGTTCATAGTGCCTGCCTGGCGCCATGGTCAGCGTGGCCGCACCTACCGATACGGCGCGGTTCACTGTGTCCACCAATCACGGCGGCCGGCGTGTTGACACACAGCCGCCGGACCTGCAGCACTAATACTGGACTTTTTTATTTTTCCATTAGCTCGCTTTTTTCCGGGTGTTTTTCCGCCAGCGCTTATCTAGCGTGGGTTATCGCACTCCGTCTGTCCGTTAACCGCCTGGGCTGCCATTAGCAGTACCATCAACACTGTGGAAACCGCTGACACAGTTCTCACCCATACACACACGCAGATTAGCACGTGCAAACACACACACAGACACACACACACATGACGATGTAGTGAGTCTGGCACCCGCTCAAACTCGTGCCTGACCTCAGCGGAAAATCTGAGGCGTCACACATTTGCAGTTTTCATTTTTTTATCACCTGCTTCTCATTTTTATGTGCAGTAATCCTGCTGGACAGATGCAATATTCTGTGTCTGCGTAGCTGTTTAGGCGTACCAGAGATACACAGGATTTATTATATTTAACCGCGAGAATGGCTCGAATGAAAGTACATGATAACAGCAGCAAGAACGTTCCATTAAACATGGGACTCCAACCGAGCCACTTGCGACTTAATAAGTAACGAGTGGCTGTGAGTCGCGACTAACTTCACGACGAAATATTGTCCTATTAGGTTCAGTATCTGTAATATAAACTGTTGCTTTTTTCAGTCTTGGGTCACCACGAAAGTGATGTGGATAACTTTCACAAAGTACAGCAGAAAATTCTCAAGTCTTATAAACATTTTGTAGGGTGATCTGGAGGTGTTTGACATAATTCCTAACTCGTTGCAGAGACTATTGCAATATTGGTTCCAAATGCCGAGATGACACATGGAACATCTATAGCAACAGTAAGGGTGTACTTCCTGAAGAGCTATTGAACATCTAGTTAAGGTAGCATATGGATGAAATTTGAGCACGGTAAAGCGCAAAGAATAAACAGTAGTCCTGCGGCGACTGCGCAGAGCTGCTGCACAGCTGTAACAGTCAGCGTCATACAGGACGATGCTATCACTGAAGAAATATTGCTTATTCTTCGTGTTTTAGTGTTCCTATAATACATATGGATAAAACAAATATGAAGCTAACCTAATCTGAGACCGTTCTAACGAATGGGGACGTAAAATTCCACTTTAAAATAATCTTGCTTCCTGTTGGGAAACGAATCGACAGTTGAAATCGATACTGGACGCGATGAGCAGTATTTATCTTGGCTAATTCCATGGCACTGAAAGACTTGAGTCGAAACAAGACTCCCGGAGCAGATAACATTCCATTGGAACTACTGACGGCCTTGGGAGAGCCATTCCTGACAAAACTCTACCGTCTGGTGAGCAAGATGTATGAGACAGGCGAAATACCTTCAGACTTCAAGAATAATATAATAATTCCAATCCCAAAGGAAGCAGGTGTTGACAGATGTGAAAATTACCGAAAAATCAGTTTAATAAGTCACAGCTGCAAAATACTAAAGCGAATTCTTTACAGACGAATGAAAGAACTGGTAGAAGCCGACCTCGGGGAAGATCAGTTTGGATTCCGTAGAAATGTTGGAACACGTGAGGTAATACTGACCCTACGACTTATCTTAGAAGAAAGATTAAGGAAAGGCAAACCTACGTTTCTAGCATTTGTAGACTTAGAGAAAGCTTTGACAATGTTAACTGGAATACTCTCTTTCAAATTCTGAAGGTGGCAGCGGTAAAATACAGGGAGCGAAAAGCTATTTACAATTTGTACAGAAAGCAGATGGCAGTTATAAGAGTCGAGGGGCATGAAAGGGAAGCAGTGGTTGGGAAGGGAGTCGACAGGGTTGTAGCCTATCCCCAATGTTATTCAACCTGTATATTGAGCAAGCAGCAAAGGAAACAAAAGAAAAGTTATGAGTAGTTATTAAAACCCATGGAAAAGAAATAAAAACTTTGAGGTTCGCCGATGACATTTTAATTCTGTCAGAAACAGCAAGGGACTTGGATGAGCAGTTGAACGGAATGGACAGTGTCTTAAAAGGAGGGTATAAGATGAACATCAACAAAAGCAAAACGAGGATAATGGTATGTAGTCGAATTCAGTCGGGTGATGCTGAGGGAATTAGATTAGGAAATGAGACACTTAAAGTAGTAAAGGAGTTTTGCTATTTGGGGAGCAAAATAACCGATGATGGTCGAAGTAGAGAGGATATAAATGTAGACTGACAATGGTAAGGAAAGCGTTTCTGAAGAAGAAACATTTGTTAACATCGAGTATAGATTTAAATGTCAGGAAGTCGTTTCTGAAAGTATTTGTATGGAGTGTGGCCATGTATGGAAGTGAAACGTGGACGATAAATAGTTTAGACAAGAATAGAATAGAAGCTTTCGAAATGTGGTGCTACAGAAGAATGCTGAAGATTAGATGGGTAGATCACATAACTAATGAGGAGGTATTGAAAAGAATTGGGGAGAAGATGAGAAGATGAGCTTGTGGCACAGCATGACTAGAAGAAGGGATCTGTTGGTAGGACATGTTCTGAGACATCGAGGGATCACCAATTTAGTATTGGAGGGCAGCGTGGAGGGTAAAAATCGTAGAGGGAGACCAAGAGATGAATACACAAAGGAGATTCAGAAGGATTTAAGCTGCAGTAGGTACTTGGAGATGAAGAAGCTTGCACAGGATAGAGCAGCATGGAGAGCTGCATCAAACCAGTCTCAGAACTGTAGACCACAACAACAACAATTCCATGTACGCTTTTCGAGAACCAGATTCCAACAATCTGCTGAAATACCGGAGAAAATGGGTCTGACGACTCTGAGGTGGGTCACCCCGTATATATACTACTCTGCCAGAAAATTATGACAACCGACCTATTATCGATATAAACCTTTCCAGGCAATAGAAGAGTCACCTACCGAGAAATAACTAAAAGCCAGACACACATACGAATAATGCCGTATCACCAAGCGTGCTGTCTGTAAAATGGGGAAGGCCTACTTTCTGAGTCTGACCGGTGACAGATTGTGAAGGCCTGGAGGCTCGGCACGAGCATTTTGGTAGCTGCACGACTTGTCGGGTGTTTCAGGAGTGCTGTGGTGAGTGTCTCCAACACATGGTGAAACCAAGGTAAAACCACGTCCAGTCATTGTGAGGTTGTGCGGCCACCCGTCATTACAGATGTCGGAAGTCCTAGGGTGGGCGGACTGGTGAAACAGGACAGGTGGCGAAGTGTGGAGGAACTAACATCAGACCGTAACGCTGGCCAAAGTACAAATGAGTCCAAACACACAGTGCACAGAACACTCCGAACGTTGGGCCTCCGCAGCCGACAACCCATGCATGCACCAGTGTTAACACCATGACATCGCCAGATAGGAGTGAGATGGGCAGATGACCGTCGGCGCTGGACGTTGGCACAGAAACATAGCGCTGCATGGTATGATGAAGCCTTCTTCATCAAGCTGATGGTAGGGCACGAATCCGTACTTTTCCAGGGAGCAGCTCCTCGACGCCTACACTGTGGGACGAAGACAAGCTGGCAGCTCCATTATACTATAGGGAACATTCACTGGTTGCAGACCACGAACACCCTCCATGACGAACATATGTCCCAATAGCGGTGGCATACTTCAACAAGATAATGCGCTATGTCACAAGGCCAGGAGTGTGATTGAGTGACTCGAGGAATACACTGGCGAATTGCAATTGATGCGCAGGCCCTCCAACTCGCCAGATGTGATCCCGATCGAACACATTTGGGATGCCACTGAATGTGGCGTCAGAGCTCATCGCCCCCTCCCAGGAATTTACAGGAATTAGGTGACATGTGTGTGCAGATGTGGTGCCAAGTATCTCCAGCGACATACCAAGGTCTGTTTGCTGGCATGCCACGACGCATTGCCATGGTTATCCGTGCCAAAGGTTCAAATGGTTCACATGGCTCTGAGAACTATGGGGCTTAACTTCTAAGGTCATCAGTCCCCCAGAACTTAGAACTACTTAAACCTAACTAACCTAAGGACATCACACACATCCATGCCCGAGGCAGGATTCGAACCTACGACCGTAGCGGTCACGCGATTCCAGACTGTAGCGTCTAGAACCGCTTGGCCAAACCGGCCGGCTGTGCCAAAGGTGGACATACCTGTATTGGGTAGATGATCATAATGTTCTGGCTGATCAATGTACATGGTATCCACCTCACTCTTTCTCCTAAACGAAGCAAAGTGTGAAAAATGCAATTGTCCAGGAATAAACCTACGTAATTGGCTCACACTATGGGCAGAAATATAATCAAATCCATAAATACAACCAAACATCGCTAACAACATAAATTTACGCATTTTTTCAATTCATATATACGTTTTTTCTACGAAAGTGAAAACTACAGGTACAGTTAGTGACTGCAGACTTGTTTTTATGGCTTCCGAAATGCGTAGAATTTAATGTATGGCGACGGCATCACAATTTCTGCCGTAATGCGCAGAGCAATTGTTCCCTACAAGAGGCTTTATGAGGATTCAGACAAACCACTTTACGCCCTTAAAGCATTACGACAGACACAGTGGCACTGTTTCCATTTTTTAAAGTCTAAGTATTCCAGAGGGTAAACGGTTTAGGGCAGTGAAACCTAATCTGCTACCTCTATTTGGACATCAGTCTACTGACTGGTTTGATGCGGCCCGCCACGAATTCCTTTCCTGTGCTAACCTCTTCATCTCAGAGTAGCACTTGTAACCTCAGTCCTCAATTATTTGCTTGACGTATTCCAATCTCTGTCTTCCTTTACAGTTTTTGCCCTCTTCAGCTCCCTCCAGTACCATGGAAGTCATTCCCTCAAGTCTTAGCATATCTCCTATCATCCTGTCCCTTCTCCTTATCAGCGTTTTCCACATATTCCTTTCCTCTCCGATTCTGCGTAGAACCTCCTCATTCCTTACCTTATCAGTCCACCTAATATTCAACATTCGTCTATAGCACCACATCTCAAGTGCTTCGATTCTCTTCTGTTCCGGTTTTCCCACAGTCCATGTTTCACTACCATACAATGCTGTACTCCAGACGTACATCCTCAGAAATTTCTTCCTCAAATCAAGGCCAGTATTTGATATTAGTAGACTTCTCTTGGCCAGAAATGCCTTTTTTGCCATAGCGAGTCTGCTTTTGATGTCCTCCTTGCTCCGTCCGTCATTGGTTACTTTACTGCCTAGGTAGCAGAATTCCTTAACTTCATTGACTTCGTGACCATCAATCCTGATGTTAAGTTTCCCGCTGTTCTCATTTCTACTACTTCTCATTACCTTCGTCTTTCTCCGATTTACTCTCAAACCATACTGTGTACTCATTACACTGTTCATTCCGTTCAGCAGATCATTCAATTCTTCTTCACTTTCACTCAGGATAGCAATGTCATCAGCGAATCGTATCATTGATATCCTTTCACCTTGTATTTTAATTCCACTCCAGAACCTCTCTTTTATTTCCATCATTGCTTCCTCGATGTACAGATTGAAGAGTAGGGGCGAAAGGTTGCATCCTTGTTCTTAATACAAGCAGTTCGTTCTTGACCGTCCACTCTTATTATTCCCTCTTGGTTGTTGTATATGACCAGTCTCTCCCTATAGCTTACCCCTACTTTTTTCAGAATCTCGAACAGCTTGCATCATTTTATATTGTCGAACGCTTTTTCCAGGTCGACAAATCCTATGAAAGTGTCTCGATTTTTCTTTAGCCTTGCATCCATTATTAGCCGTAACGTCAGAATTGCCTCTCTCGTCCCTTTACTTTTCCTAAAGCCAAACTGATCGTCACCTAGTACATTCTCAATTTTCTTTATATTCTGTTCTTCTGTATATTATTCTTGTAAGCAGCTTCGATGCATGAGCTGTTAAGCTGATTGTGCGATAATCTCGCACTTGTCACCTCTTGCTGTCTTCGGAATTGTGTGGATGATGCTTTTCCGAAAGTCAGATGGTATGTCGCCAGACTCATATATTCTACACACCAACGTGAATAGCCGTTTTGTTGCCACTTCCCCCAATGATTTTAGAAATTCTGATTGAATGTTATCAATCCCTTCTACCTTATTTGACCGTAAGTCCTCCAAAGCTCTTTTAAATTCCGATTCTAATACTGGATCCCCTATCTCTTCTAAATCGACTCCTGTTTCTTCTTCTATCACATCAGACAAATCTTCACCCTCATAGACGCTTTCTTTCCACCTATCTGTTCTCTCCTCTGCATTTAAAAGTGGAATCCCCGTTGCACTCTTAATGTTACCACCGTTGCTTTTAATGTCACCAAAGGTTGTTTTGACTTTCCTGTATGCTGAGTCTGTCCTTCCGACAATCATATCTTTTTCGATGTCTTCACATTTTTCCTGCAGCCATTTAGTCTTAGCTTCCCTGCACTTCCTATTTATTTCATTCCTCAGCGACTTGTATTTCTGTATTCCTGATTTTCCCGGAACATGTTTGTACTTCCTCCTTTCATCAATCAACTGAAGTATTTCTTGTGTTACCCATGGTTTCTTCGCAGCTACCTTCATTGTACCAATGTTTTCCGTCCCAACTTCTGTGATGGCCCTTTTTATAGATGTCGATTCCTCTTCAACTGTACTGCCTACTGCGCTATTCCTTATTGATGTATCTATAACGTTAGAGAACTTCAAACGTATCTCGTCATTCCTTAGTACTTCCGTATCCCACTTCTTTGCGTATTGATTCTTCCTGACTAATGTCTTGAACTTCAGCCTACTCTTCATCACTACTATATTGTGATCTGAGTCTATATCTGCTCCTGGGTACGCCTTACAATCCAGTATCTGATTTCGGAATCTCTGTCTGACCATGTTGTAATCTAATTGAAATCTTCCCGTCCCTCCCGGCCTTTTCCAAGTATACCTCCTCCTCTTGTGATTCTTGAACAGGGTATTCGCTATTACTAGCTGAGACTTGTTACAGAACTTAATTAGTCCTTCGCCTCTTTCATTCCTTGTCCCAAGCCCATATTCTCCTGTAACCTTTTCTTCTACTCCTTCCCCTACAACTGCATTCCAGTCGCCCATGACTATTAGATTTTCGTCCCCCTTTACATACTGCATTACCCTTTCAATATCCTCATACACTTTCTCTATCTGTTCATCTTCAGTTTGCGACGTCGGCATGTATACCTGAACTATCGTTGTCGGTGTTGGTCTGCTGTCGATTCTGATTAGAACAACCCGGTCACTGAACTGTTCACAGTAACACACCCTCTGCCCTACCTTCCTATTCATAAAGAATCCTACACCTGTTATACCATTTTCTGCTGTTGTTGATATTACCCGATACTCATCTGACCAGAAATCATTGTCTTCCTTTACTTCACTTCACTGACCCCTACTATATCTATATTGAGCCTTTGCATTTCCCTTTTCAGATTTTCTAGTTTCCCTACCACGTTCAAGCTTCTGCTATTCCACGCCCCGACTCGTAGAACGTTATCCTTTCGTTGATTATTCAATCTTTTTCTCATGGTAACCTCCCCCTTGGCAGTCCCCTCCTGGAGATCCGAATGGGGGACTATTCCGGAATCCTTTGCAAATGGAGAGATCATCATGACACTTCTTCAATTACCGGCCACATGTCCTGTGGATACACGTTACGTGTCTTTAATGCAGTGGTTTCCATTGCCTTCTGCATCCTCATGTCGTTGATCATTGCTGATTCTTCCGCCTTTAGGGGCAATTTCCCACCCCTAGGACAAGAGAGTGCCCTGAACCTCTATCCGCTCCTCCGCCCTGTTTGACAAGGCCGTTGGCAGAATGAGGCTGACTTCATATGCCGAAAGTCTTCGGCCGCCAATGCTGATTATTTACCAAAATTTAGGCAGTGGCGAGGATCGAACCCGGGATCGAAGACGTTTTTTGGTTATGAATCAAGAACGCTACCTCTAGACCACGGGATGCCATTTATGGGGGTAAAAAAAGTGACACTAGAAACACGTAATTTTGCGTTGATAGTTATGTTTGCTTACTTGTAGGAGCAATGAGTTCCTGCCCATTGTTTGAGCCCTTGATACAGGTACATCCACGGGCAACTACATTTTTCACATTTTGTTTAGTTTCGTAAATATATGATCTGACAAAGTTAGGTAGTACTCCTTGTCTATATGCATGTAGGGTTGACCAGAACTCCACCGAAACACTTTAAGATGAGATAGTATGAGGGAAACCAGAGTGAAACGTACTATAAACATGGGGTTTAAAATGCATACTTCAAGAGCTGTGAACATGTTCTCTGTAGAAGACATGTCTTCCACAGAACAAGTTCTCATACCTCTTGACCATGGGGACGCTTGATATTTGGGGTAAAGTATCTGGTTTTAGGTTATGGTCAAAGAAAACTATTTTTATAAATTATAGTCGTTTACATCATAGTTTTAAACAACGAGATCCCAAGATTAAGGCACAAATGTTTAAAATTTTAAGGAATGTGTACAATTTGTGGGTCTAATTTGTGACACGAAACTAACCTGCTACCACATAAGAATGGTCTGAAAAGGTAGTACATAAGATCACTAAATGTGTTTAAAGGACTTGGCACAAGGGCGTGGGGAGACAGTCGGCCCAGCCTCCGGCAGTTCCCCAGAGCGTTTGTAAGACACCAGCGGTATTGTGGCAATGTTGACAGTTGACCAGCACAAGCCTCAAGGCGAGGTGTCAGGCTATCAACAGGGCTACACCTGGGTTTCAGAATTTATTCTTGCCCTAAGGATTCCTCCTAGTGTCTTACACAAAGCAGTTTTTTCGGAAAATACTCTGCCCCTGAGTAGCCTGTTTAGAGAATATGAGACACGCTTGGACGGGGAAATGAAAGCGTAATGTGAAACTATATCATTGACATGGAAAATGAGAGAAAACGATTCGTAGTTTAAAGAAAGCCCTCCTGGGAACTGCATTCATCTTCGAATAATTCGGTTTTACAAACAATACTCTACAGCATTGGAGGCTTCCTCAGCTTGCTTTTATCGCGAATCTCTCGCCTTACGCAAAGTCCCAAGCGACTGGAAGAAAGCGCAGGGGATTCCTGTATATATGAAGGACAAAAGAATGGACTGACAGAATTATGAACCAATACCTTTAATATTGGTCTGCTGCAAAATGCCTGAATATCTTCTCAGTTGAATTTAATAAATGTTCTTCAGAATGAAAAGCTTCTGTCCACATATCAGTACGGTTGTATATAGCATCGCTAGTGCGAAATTCAGTTTGCCCTTTTCTCACAGTATGTCCTGTGAAGCATGGATGAAGAACAAGGGGCGGATTCCGTATTCCTACATTTCCGTAAGGTATCTGACATGATGACACACTGCAGACTGTTAACTAAGGTACAAGCTTACAGATATGTGAGTGGCTCGAAGACTTGTTAAGTCACACCACCCAGTATATTGTCCACGACTGCGATTGTTCATCAGGGACAAGGGTATCGTCTGGAGTGCCCCAGGAAACTGTGGTAGGACTACTGTTATTTTCTGTACACATAAATAATCTGGCGGACAGGGTAAGCAGCCGTCTGTGGCTGTTTGCTGATGATGTTGTGGTGTTTGGGAGGGTATCGTCGTTGAGTGACTGTAGGAGGATAAAAGATAAGTTAGACATATTTCTAATTGATGTGATGAATGGGAGCTAGCTCCAAACGTAGGAAAAATGTAGGTTAATGCAGGAGAAAGTACTCCATAAATAGTGTGCTGCTAGACACAGTCACGACGATTAAATATTTAGGTCTAAGGTTGAAACGAAATATGAAATGGAATGAGCATGTAAGGATTCTAGTAGGGAAGGCGAATGGTCCACTTGGTTCGTTTTAGGAAAGTGTGGTTCATCTGTAAAGGACAGCGCATATAGTACACTAATGCGACCCACTGTTAAGTGCTATTCGAGTGTCTGGGATTCGAACCAGGTCCGCTTGAAGGAAGGCATCGAAGCAAATCAAATACAGGCTGCTAGATGTGTTACCGGTCGGTTCGAACAACACGCAAGTATTACGGAGGAACGTCCGGAAGTCAAGTGAGAATCGCCGGAAGAAAGGCAACCTTTTTCACGAAGAGTACCATCGATAAAATTTAGAGAACCGGCATTTGAGGCTAATTGCAGATCGATTTTACTGCCGCCATCGTACATCTCGCTTAAGATGCACAAGGATAGGATCATATAAATAAGAGCTCGCGCAAAGGCGTACAGACAGTCGTGTTTCTCTCGCTCTGTTTGCGAATGAAGCAGGAAAGGGAATGACCGGTACCGATACAGGGTAACCTCCGTCACACGTCTTAACGTGACGTACTGAGTATGTGTACTGATGTAGATAATTTTGTGATTCTCTTGTTCTTTCAGGTTAACTTCCATGTCCAGAGGGCAACGGCCTTGCCGCAGTGGGTACACCGGTTTCCGTGAGATCACCGAAGTTAAGCGCTGTCGGGCTTGGCCGGCATCTGCGCCGCCATGCGTTGTTGCCATTTTTCGGGGTGAACTCATCCTCGTGATGCCGACTGAAGATCTACTGGACCGAACAGTAGCGGCTCCGGCCAGCAGAAAACCATCATAACGACCGGGAGAGCGGTGTGCTGACCACTCGGCCCTCCTATCCGCATCCTCATCTGAGGATGACACGACGGTCGGATGGTCCCGATGTGCCATTTGTGGCCGGAAGACGGAGTAGTTTGCTATGTCCAGACCCAGCTAGAAGGATTCACCACTGCTGCAGAATATTACAGTGGCCCCTCAACGTAATAAAAGAACAGGAGAAAGAAAGTAATTAGCCGTACTATCATTTGTAGTAGTGGATAATGCCTACATTTATGATGCAGCGTTAAAGGAACGACTATACTGACTACAGGGATGAGTATATTGCAATATGAAATAAGCTGCGTGACTGTTTGTTGATAAGTAACCACTTAACACTTCGAACCAAAATAAATCAAACGTATGAGGCAAAAAGGACATTAAAAACAGGATAGAATATGCAAAGGGAAGTCCTGGCAAGAAGCAGGCGAACAGTATCAAACATTGGCCTCAGTCTGACGATGAAATTTTTGATAATCTAAGTATGGAATACAGCACTTTATATAAATGAATAGTGGACTTTGGAAACTTCAGAAAAAAAAGAGAACCCAAGCATTTGAGATCTGGAGCTAAGATGGATTATGTAATTTACGTAAAATGAAAACATAAGAAATGAGGAAGTTCTCCGCAGACGCAGCTAAGAAAGGAACATATGGGAAACACTTTTCAACAAGAAGCGATGTGATGACATGACATCCGTTAAAAAATATGGGAATAAGTTCCATGGGACGAATTGGTGCTACAGAGGGGAATTTGTTTGGGAAGGCAGAGACTGGAAAGTCTTCAACAAATACCTAAGGAAGTCGGGTGTAAGTGATACTTTGAGAATGGCATTATAGATTAAATCATTGCAGGCCATATCAAACCAGTGAGCAGATTGATCGTCTCAGTTTTTTCACAATGATAAGTAACCAAATCATATTCGCTCTCTTTCCGAAAAAAATCTTATGTATTGTTGTAAACGAAGGATAATAATAACAGCACTAATCAATCCCTCACTGTGGAAGCAGTGACCTGAATATTTTAACTGTCATAGTTTAGTGTTTCACAATGACATTTATCCTAATGGATGACAGCGTATAGTAAATGATGATCACTGGCGAAGGACATGTTCGTGTCAACATAGTGCTAAGTGTGAAGAGAACTGTTGTTATTCCTAAAGAAGCGTGGCAGCCATTTCACTTGGGGGAACAGAAATCTTTTGGCACTGATGACGATGCTGTTGAGTGCCAAAATTCGCGTCATCATCATCATCATCATCATCATCATCATCATCAATAATGCCACTTCCTGTCCCTACTTTGTCTCACATTTCGGCCTGCAGATTGAATGAAGTGAAGAGACTACCCCTACATTAGATGGTTATCTTGGAAACCGCCACTCAAACTATATTCTGGCATAAAATCCATTTCCTGGAAAATGACTGAACAGAGTTCGTTGATCTAGAAGATCTAACGAATAATAAGTTAGTTTTGTTCTTAGAGGAACTATTTCAATGTCAGATTCTCTTACTACAGTACCGTCCCATAGAGGAAACTCTCACTTTATTTCCATAAACGGACCTGCAAATATTTTATGTGAACACTACACAAGCAAAGACAACGAACTGAGCAAAATTAACACACCTACTACATGTTGCCATTGTATTTCGATATGACATCACTTTTTACCCACTGTAGGAGGTCTGGTAATTTGGGCCTCCACAAAATACCCCAGTAGTTGTAGGAATCGGTTATATCTTGTATTTACATATGCATCACACTGGAAGCAAATTTACAACTGTTTTCTGGTTGTCAAATGTTCGATAGTAACATAATTAGAGTTTCATAGTTCTGAAAGTAAAACTTAAGTGCTTGACTTTATTAGGAAATTATAGAGTTAAGAGAATGAAAGTAGGTGTGATAGAATTATTGAAATCATGGAACTGCCTAACTGCAGAAGCAGCATGAGAAGTAGCCACTTACTACTAGAGATATAATTTTGTAGCAAGTAAGGAATGGAAATTAATTTTAAACACTTGGTAATTCCAATGTTTCGATACCATAAAAAATTACCACCTCCTATCAATCAATTGAATAACGTAGTAGTACCTTTTCTCTAAGGAATACTGTAAAGCTAGTATTTGGAACAAAAGGAACCTACAGTAAGGAATCAAATGTATGTGTAAAAGTACTCAACATCTAGCAAGACCTTTATTAAATTTACTGTCGGTAACGTTGTGGAGTTCAAGACTGAATTAATAAATATTTTGTTAAGCAACTCACTCTACTACACAGGATAACCAAAGCAAAAGAGGAACTGTTGAAATTAATGCTTTATATTATTTTACAAAATTACCACTGTAATATACCAATGTTACATAATGTTTAGCCATTTCACTTTACCTCACTTAAATATTATGTACTTCCTTATCTCCACTTCTCAGTGATTCTTCCCCACTAGACCAGCAGCATATGACTGACGTTATCTCGTACAATACAGTGTAAAACTAGGCAAGTACAAAAATATACATTAAATATTTACACATAACGTGTCGACAGATAAGTTGCCCGGTCGTTTTAACGATTTTATAAAATATTTACAGACTCAGTGTTGTAGCGGGACTTTGAATTTCGCCGCGCTACACTCGTTCTCTCAGATAAAAACATCCCGTCGCAGCGGTATGAGCGCTCGACGGCAGAGAAAATACTAAAATTGTAACTCTTTTTTTGTTTTCTATCCGTTTCTTGTTCGTCTCTTGATAGCCGAAGCTTAAGGCAGACGTGATCTGATGAAGACCTAAACAAACTTATTAGCTAGTCTTGATCTGATTTTAATGTCTAGACATATTGTGGAAGTTGTTAAGAAATTCGGAGGATGGAAGTAGCAAAGTAAATTAAATTGCATACAGTATCAAGATGATTTTAATTGGTATAAATTAGTGATTCCTGGACGATTGCAAGGTTTCGGAGCAGACTTTTCACGCAGAAATGAAGGAGATTTTTGAAGACCTGGACGCCGCACGAAAGAAGACAAGTTAACCTGGTAAAGGATGAACTCTTATCTACGCCACTTCCCCCTGTCAGTTACATTTTGTTATTCTCTGTTCTTTTTCAATAATTTCTGTAGCGGAAATTGGTTTAACTTTTGCTCAAAAACGCCAAAAGGACCACCTTAACAATAGCTCTTCCGAATCACGAAGTCCGATAGCTTTTCTGTAATTCGAAGTCCGATTTGCTTTTCATTCTTTACCTTTTTCACGGTTATTTACTATTTTAAAACCCATTTTCACTTACGATTTCTTGCCACATTTTCAACCTTTTCTTTTCTTCTCTCTTATTTTTCTTTTTTTTAATTAACCACTACAGTGTGACTTTTTATCTGTTGTCTGGCACCAGACTTTTTACAAAAAGTTTTTCTAGGTAACGTACCTGTGCGACACATGTATCACTGTAGAGTAACTTCCATGATACTGCGCCTATGTGACACGTGTCTTCTGCATTTGCTACTGACGTTCTTCAGTATAACTAACTCTATGAACATACAACGATTGTAGGGAGATCTTGAAATTAAATGCTTAATACATTACACTGCGTTTGTTATAACCGTAGTTCATGAAAATATCTGTACGTCCATTTAATATCCAATCAGTGTAGATGAACACATACCCACACACATTACTACCCACATTTTCACCTGAGGTAGCCTTTTCTCTTGAAGATTCCTTTCTGTTACCGTAAAGTAACGTGTGCTGTTCCATATTGGATGGTATAATACGATACTTTCTTCCTCTGTTCGCAATTTAGGGCACGTAGCTCCAACTCGTGTTTCTTCATGCCTTGCGCCTGGCGCCTGGCGCCAAAAATTCACCCCCACAACTTAGCCGAGGGAGCGTCCCTGCGCCACATGTGATCTTTGTTCCAGCAGAGATCGCTAAGGGCATGATTCGATGCATCGTAGCGGTATCGATATCTGTATCCATTGAAACTTCAAGTACTTTTCTGACTACAGTGACAGTAAAGAAGAGACCTATGTTGTATAATAATGGATAACAAGATATAAAACCCACGCAACAATTAGAAATTCCGAACTAAACAATGTGAAAAAGACACAAAAGTTCCGAGAAAATGGGTTTCGATCACCACAGGAATAACAATACGTTTCAGTCAGGCAAAAAGCGACCTCTTCACCGCTGTGGTCCCAGTCGTACGGTGCCGCGGTAATGTTGTAAAGAGCCTAGATTGCAAACCATTTCTTTGTAACTGCAAGAATTTTGCTTGTATTTACATTTAGCACCGAATTACGTAGGGATCCAAAGGGAACGGAGATGGACCTTAGGTACAGAAGAGACTGGAACAGCACATTACGTCCACATGCTAACACCTTTTTATTGGTCTTTTTCACTGACGCACATCTACATTACTATGAGGGGTGAGGTACACGTACACACGTGGTTTCTGTTTTCAATTGCGGAGTGGAATAGAGTGTGTCCCGACATTTCAGGCCAATAGATGTTCAGTGTGTTGGTCATGATTTGCTGCACACAATTGCAATCTCTGGCGTAATGAACGTCGAACACGCCGCAGTACATCTGGCGTAATGTCGCCGCAGGTTGCCTCAATACGTTGTTTCATATCCTCTGGGGTTGTAGGCACATCACGGTACACATTCTCCTTTAACGTACCCCACAGAAAGAAGTCCAGAGGTGTAAGATCAAGAGAACGGGCTGGCCAATTTATGCGTCCTCCACGTCCTATGAAACGCCCGTCGAACATCCTGCCAAGGGTCAGCCTAGTGTTAATTGCGGAATGTGCAGGTGCACCATCATCCTGATACCACATACGTCGACGCGTTTCCAGTGGGACATTTTCGAGCAACGTTGGCAGATCATTCTGTAGAAACGCGATGTATGTTGGAGTGCTCTCCGATACACACGATCGAACAGCGGAGGAGTGGTACTCAAGCGTCAACTTTAGGTTACAATATCTCCGGATGTAATTAACATTTTACGATGCAACAAACGGCACTGATTACGTATTTGTTTATGTGTTCGGATGTGCTAACAAAACTAACGGGGTTCCATTTTAAAAAATGTAGGTTTGTGTTAAAAAACATACTTCCGTGCATTTTTGTATGGTTTGTATTAAAGAGTTATACTAGCCCCTCTCCTCACGTTTTATACTAGCCCCTCTCCTCGCGTTTGGTCTGTGGAATCGGTTCGTCAGTATTTGATGTGGTTTACGAAATATGTCCAGCGGTAACGTTAGGTGACTCACCATGTATAATTATAAGAAAAGTAGGAAGCCAGTGGGTCCCACGAGAACTATGCGCCCCGCAAAGAACTTGTGACGTCAAGCTAGGTGCTTTGTCCGACACATACGAGGTGTGGCTGGAAAAAATCCGGACTAGTACTGGTGAAACAATAAAACGAATGCAATAAGGCTGAAAGTCGCGTGGCCTGTCACGTGACTCTCGCTCCGCCTACTGCTCGAGTTTCATCTGCCTCCTGCACTCAGTCTGCCCGTGGCGTCTGTTTTAAGTAGTTGACGTTTTGTCTGTGCGTCGGAAAATGTTGAGTGTACAGAAAGAACAGCGTGTTAACATCAAATTTTGTTTCAAACTAGGAAAATCTGCAAGTGAAACGTTTGTAATGTTACAACAAGTGTACGGCGATGATTGTTTATCGCGAACACAAGTGTTTGAGTGGTTTAAACGATTTAAAGATGGCCGCGAAGACACCAGTGATGACACTCGCACTGGCAGACCATTGTCAGCAAAAACTGATGCAAACATTGAAAAAATCGGTAAACTTGTTCGACAAGGTCGCCGTTTAACAATCAGAGCAGTGTCTGAGTTAACAGGAGTTGACAAGGAAAGTGTTAGGCAGATTCTTCATGAAAGTTTCAACATGAACAAAGTGTGTTCAAAAATGGTTCCAAAGTGTCTCACAACTGAACAGAAGGAACGCCGAAGAATGATTTATTCTGACATCCTGGAAAACATTGAAAGTGATCCCACCTTCTTACAAAATGTTATTACTTGCGATGAATCGTGGATTTTTACTTACGATCCCGAAACTAAGCGGCAATCGATGCATTGGAAAACTCCTGGTTCTCCACGACAAAAAAAAAAAAAAAGCACGAATGTCAAAATCGAAATTCAAGGCAATGATGATTGTTTTTTTGACATCAGAGGGATTGTGCACATTGATTGGGTACCAGAGGGACAAACAGTGAATCAGCATTACTACATTAGCGTCCTGGCTACCCTACGTGAGCGAGTACGGAGAAAACGGAACGATTTGTGGAGAAAAAAGTCATGGATCCTTCACCAAGACAATGCCCCAGCTCACAGTGCGTTGTCAGTGAAGACGTTTTTGGCAAAACACAACATTCCCATCTTAGATCATCCACCCTACTCACCTGATTTGGCCCCCTGTGACTTTTTTCTTTTCCCTAAAGTCAAGTCAGCTTTGAAAGGAACTAGGTTGGAGACTGTTGAAGCAGTAAAGAAAAAGCGACGGAAGTAATGTATGGACTTACCGAAAATGATCTGCAGCATTGCTATGAACAGTGGAAAATTCGTGTGGAGCGGTGTAGAGACCGAGGAGGAGAGTACGTTGAAGGATATAACATGAAATTGTAAATAAATGTTTTTTCCAGCATCAGCGTTATCGGGCGATTGCGCGTATTGAAAACCCAGTTATGGATTATTAAGCTCGCCTGAAGTAGTTACATGCTTCCCACCGGATAAAGTCACTGTAACTCTTCAGGCCTGTAATGTCATGCGCTTTGTAGCTCGCCACAGGTCCCGTATTCTGATCGGCTCCAGGACGTCAGCATGTGAGGCAGATATAGTACAGAGCCATGGAGCGCAGTGGACATGGATATGAGAGCGCCATCGAAACTTTGGTCGTGGAAGCTAATGGGCTGTTCAGCAGCGCTCGCCGAGTCCTTGCCTGCCGTTAACCTACTTGCACCTTGCCGCAATGGTCTGTAAAGAACGAACGCTCTAATGCACAGTGTCGTCCTGCTTTGTGCTAAAAACATTTTTCTAGTTCAACTGAAGTATTCATTATTGCTTCTTTTCACACTCTCGTGCTCTGGTGCAATATACATTCCATTTCAGAAAAAAAAAAAAAAAAAAACAGGACACACAGAACGATTAGAGATAGGACGTTGATATTCACAGGACTTGTACATTAGCATGTTCTGCAGAAATGATTATCATTTCAGTCACCATGGTTCAGCATGTATCCTGTTCCATAGCGGGCACAGGGTCTGACAACGGCCCTGATAGTTTGTTCCATACGTGATACTATCCACGTGTATAAGGCGCGAATGGCGTCCTGTGGTATAGCCATCCATGCTGCATTCATCTGGTTCGAAAGTTCATATATGGTCGTTGGCACTGGGTCACAGAGCTGCACCAGTTGTTTCACCAATCCTCAAATTCAATTGGCGACAACTCTGGTGATCTGGCGGGCCAGGGCAAAAGGGTGGTATCTGGTGACACCAAGAAGGCGCGTGTGGCTGTGCATTGTCTTGCTGAAAAATGACGTCTGGGGTGTTATGAAGTATGGATATTGCTGGGGGTAGCAGGATGTCATTCACGTAGGTCACGTCAGATACAGTGCTCTGGACACGCAACAACTGTGATACGCAATAGCACCACACATAATAGGACCTTGTACTGGAACTGTATGTCTTGTGTGAATGCAGTCACTGTGATGCCGCTCTCCCTGGCTATGGCGAGCCAAAATGCGGCCATCATTTTCAAACAAACAGAACCTGAATGCGTCGGATAAGACTATTTGATGCCATTACTACCTACAGTGGCGACGTTCAATACACCATTGAGGTCTAGCATGTTTCCGCACATTTGTCAAAGGTTGACATGTAATGCATG
The DNA here is from genome assembly GCF_023898315.1 of Schistocerca nitens. NCBI lineage: Eukaryota > Metazoa > Arthropoda > Insecta > Orthoptera > Acrididae > Schistocerca > Schistocerca nitens. Next base: position 88,275,818 of record NC_064621.1, on the reverse strand, counting down.
CCGTAATGAACGGCGACGGACTGTTACTCTTGATAGTGTATGATGTGTTCCACTGTTCCACTGCGGGTGCCATTCGGATGAGATGTCTATCTTCTTGGGGGTGGGGGAGGGGATACTTATTGATGCGACCTGACACATCTCGTCGTGTACAGGTACTACGCTTCTGAGAACAATTCTGAACACCCGTTGCACGTCAGAAACACGTCGTCCCATACGAGTAACAATTTCCAGGATGCATGCATCATGTTCTGTCATGCCAATAATGCGCCCTCTTTGAAACTCTCTGATTTGGCGGTACGGTTCGCGCTTGCTGAAGTCACACTGATCCATTAGCCTCAACTTATAGCGACAACGAGAGACGCAGGCACATGCTTTCGATACATAGTGTAGACCTTGAACCGTCTGGTCGACGTGGTTCAAATGCTAATCATTCTTGCACAACATACTAATGGACATGCCCTGTGAAAATGAAAGTCCTAGCTCTAGACATTCCAGGTGCTTTGTTTTTTTTTTTTTTTCCTCTGAATGTGAGTGTAATATCTTCGAGAATTTTGAACCATAAACTTTGAGGTAACAGAAAGTATAGACTATGGGACGGATTATGTTTTTTACTATTTATTTTCAGTTTATATGGAAAATTTCTGTTGAAGAAGGAATACAGTATATGGTTACTTGCACCCTGACAAAAATAAAAGTTGTGGGAGTAGGCTTAAGCTCCTTCCACAATTGATTTTGAATATTCGCTTCGTAGATACCTTTTACAAGTAGTTTTAAGTTGTTCCTACCTTTAAAACTAATTATTACTTTCTCAGCAGTGCGGTGCTCTAACGGAATTTCTTCGAAGTTGTTACTTTGGATACAGTAATAGATGGACAAATTTTCGAGACAGTTTCATTTCCTACCGTTTCAATTGTTGCCTTTAAATAAAGTTGGAGAACAGTTAATAGTTATTATTCAACCACATTTGGTTCCATTACATTAAAAGTCAAAGTTTTGGCGTTAAAAGCGAATGGCAGACATTCCATTGAGCTCCGTCCAAGGTATACTAGTAACATTTATTGTGTTTGTGAGTTGTCAGTGTTCGCCGATGTACTGATCTCTTGTACACTTTACCAGTCTGATTTGTCCTCCACTTCGTCAAGTATACAATGCGTTTACAGGTATAGAGGCATAAATGTTTCTGAAAATTTTGCAAGAGATTCATTATTTGTGCGAGCACTCAAATTTTTTCCCAACATTTTTCAGATAAACTCTCTTCAGTATCATTTTAGTAGGAAAAGCGACCTTAGAAGATAGTTCCTCATTCCTTGACACGACTCTTTCGATTTCTCCGTTCCATTGTCAGTTATGAAACTGGACTAGTGCTTTTTCATGAAACAGAAATAATCGTCCACACAGACTTACAAAAGTCTGAAATAATCGGTGAAACTATTTAGTTTACCACAGGAGAAACGCTATTCATGAAAATTAAATAATTTGCGATTCACGTTAAGCAGTTTGGCATATTTGTAAACGGATCTTTAGCTTCTGTTCATAATAGAGAAAAATTAACCTATTTGTAAACTGTTATTTATTGCTTATAATATATCAATGAAAAATAAAGTAACAAACTATTTCAAAACTGCAATACTGATTAGGGATTGTTTTCAAAGATGTGGCTGACATAAAGTCCACAGCACAAAAATACTATTTCGAAGCGAAACATCTAGATCACTGACACATGAAAATACAATCAGAGATCACATTCTAGGCGTTCAAATTGTCTATATCAGGCAGAGAGGAAGCTCATTCTAATTTCTACAAGAGCTTAAACGATTTGTGGCTCAAACACCATCACATCACAAGTATTCGGACACTCCTGTGTAAAGTGTAATTGACCAACAGACGTCAGAAGAGATGGATTCACCGACATAAAGGGAGGCTGGGAGTTTGTCTTTCCAGTGGAGAAACCATTATAGCAGAATGGATAATTCAGGAGAGTTCAGTGAGTTCGAAGGTGGGATGGATATTGAACGGCACCTGACTAATAAATCGATCAGTGACATTTGAAACTGTGTTAAGGTGTCCAAGTTGACTACTGGTGTTATGATAGTGAACTGCAAACGCAATGGGAAAACCGTTGCTGAATCAAGACCAGACATTCCTCATATACTGGACGACGGGGATCGTCAAACATAGTGTGTGGTCGTCGCAAATAATCGCATGAAATCAACGCAAGGATTAACTCGTGAGTTCACGAGTCCTACCAGTAGTCCAGCTAACATATGTGCTGTACGTAGGATGTTAAGAAGTTAATAATAATGGTCGAGCATTCAGTGTAGGCTTTCACAGCCTGTACTGTCTTCACTTAAAACTCCCGAGCTGATAGGCCGTGGTCGATGTGTAACAATATCCCCTGCAGTTCGCCACTTTATCTCGGAGGATGTCTCCCGCAGTCGGAGACGAAAGGTCAGGGGAGAGTACTATACATCGACTACAGCCTATCAGCCCGGAAGTTTTAAGCGAATGCTCGAGCAGCAACTCATAAGCCATGTACTTCTAAGTGGCGCTTGAGTTGATTTGAGGAGGTACACCAGTGGACAGTGGATGACTGGTGAAAAGTAAGTCGGAGTGATGAACAGCGCTACATCCTGTCTCAATATGATGAAAGGATTTGGTATTCCGCGAGAATGTTACCTGCCATCGTGTGTAGTTCCAACAGTAAAGTATGAAGTGTGTTGGATTACCATATGCAATGTTCTTCGTGGTTATTTATTTAAAAAAAAAAAGTAACACGGCCGCCATTCCTCAAGTGGTCTTATAACACTACCGTCTGCTACTACTATACCATAACTTCAAAGCCTAAGGCAGTTCGTATAAAGAAATTATTCTTATTCTAATAATTATAGTATGAAGAAGCAGAGCAGTGTTAAACTCTGAGAAGAATTTTCTTATACTGACCGCGTTGTACCTAACAGAGGTGGCTTATCGGAATTGAAAGTCAGAATTGCGTAATTATTCAAACAGTAACACATAATGTTTTACCTAGCTACACTGTTTAAAGAATAAGGATAACGGTCGCCAGCCTAATTAGGTAAGAGAAAGATTAACGTTCTTGTTTAAGAAAGAAGGTATGAGTAACTTTAACGGATAAACACAATCTATACGTTACCACACGCAAGTGCAATGAACTCTGACACCTGCATATGTAAACGTTAAAGTTGGAACTAACAGGTAGAGCAGCACAAACTATTTGCTAATATATAACAGATAACGAAACACACTATTACTTTCAGGGCTTATTCAAACTAAATGGGCTTTATAACATTACTATTAATATTCGCTGCAGAATCATAAATTGAACATAGGCTAAGTATTATCTTTCAAACAATTTCTTAATTGACATAGAATTATAAATGTTGTTCCCGGCAAAATTATGAGCTGGTCACAGTTTAAGTCTCCCTCAGTTAAATACTTAACTATTTAAAATGAAAGTTAATTTGAATTCACTAACAGGTTACTTCTCACTATCTTCTGAATAAAGAAATTATTGTTTTCATAAATAGTGGTAAAGGATAACCTGAGGATCTTATTACACTATTAACATGCACTTTCAATACCCAAAAGAAACAAGTGCTTAACAAGCAAATATAACTTTCCACAACTGCAATTCACGACTTTTGCTGCAGTGAGACACAATATTGACAAATTTACAAGAAACTGACTCACCTTTTAAAATTTACTACAGGCAGCACTATGATCATTAACTAAGCAACACTTTATAGGCCTCAGTATTAAGAGCTTTTAATCTTTAAAAGAAACTGCAAATTGTCTTTATTACCACAGTCTTCTACTTTCAAGTAAATGATTAAATAGGTGACTCCGAAACTCCACAATAAATTAGACTGTTTCCATCCGTGGGAGGCTTTCACAAGACTACATTTACTACCTCCCACAAGTTCACTAAACCCACAGTAAATCTGAACACTCCCTTCTTACCAAAGATCAAACAACATTATTTCATGTTGTGAGGCTTTCATTTTTTCCCACAAACTAGGACACTCGGTAATCATAGTTTAAATGGAGAGGAACCGGAGAGGTGTTGTAAAAGGGAAAAATCAAGGTAGGTACATGAATTCAATTATAAGTTACCTTATATTTGAGCGCACTAACACATCCATTAAGCTCATCCTTCACTTTACATTATTATAGTATTCCGTTACAGTTATTGCTCAATGCGGTGGCAACTGCATGTTGGTAGGTGGATTTGCAGGCAGAATTGCTGGACTCTGTCCCTTCTTGGTGGCGATGATGGATACCAATTCCAGAATCGTTCCAGCTATTTATCCATCCATCCGAGGCATTGGAAAGTGGCAGAAAAAGCCTCTCTCGAAACCAGCACAATATACAACTTTTACATGGCAGTGCACAGTTTGGTAGCTCGTCCCCGACTGAATCTTGTTCTTGTTCCACCTTTTCTACCTAGGCCAACCACAATTTGTGCGCGCTACACAGTTCTGTTCCCGAGGGGAACCACAACAACTTTTACATACAGAATAACTAAGAAACCTAAGTGAGGATCAACAATTTACGTAACAGCAACCAAACGCATTAAATAAAACAGAACATTTGCACATATTGATATTTCTACAAAAAATTATTCACACAGAAATTACAATTGTATACAGTAAGTTTTGTTCCCTCCAAATGGGACGAAGAATTTAAATGACAAATATACTACATTACATAGAATCAAACCATGACATCATAATTTTTACAAAGAAAGGAGTATACAATTTTGTCTTATCTATTCAATCAAACACATTTTAAGAAGCTCAACGATGTAACATTAAAGAAACAAAAGGCAAAATAAATCAGGTGAATATTAGAGCTATGGTGTTACAGACTGTCTATTCCTGAATCAAAATGGTTTCACTACATTTAAACGTTGACACTATTCAGAAATATGTACATGGGTGACAACGTCCATTAATCATGTAGGAGCTGCTTTGTACAGGTAAGTGACCACGAAGAAAGTGTTTCAAATCCAGGTGCATAGTCAAACTTTTTCAATCCTTTAAGGAAGTTATAGACAAAAACGAAACTGAACGAGGTTTTGAATTATTCTATTCAGCAAATATGATGTATCATTACCTCACTGTAACCCTTACCGTTACTAATTTTGATCAACCAAACATTCAAACTAGTTACAATTCGCTCACAAAAAATAACAAATACAGGTGAATGACTAAAAAACAGCAAAAAAAAAAAAACACCAAGGCAACTACGAAATGCTACAGACAGTACATCAGTATATTGATTTATAAAATGCATACAAATGTAATCAGTAAGTTGAGAAAAAGGTAAGATTCATTAAGATTTGCCAGTGTCATAATTTTCGGTACTGATTATAAATATTACCTTGAAAGCTTGATTATGATTTCTGTAGATCAAAACTTACATAATGACTTCGGCTAACGGGAAAGTAGTTTTTCCTACATAGCACACTCTACTACAAAAAACCGTAAAAGAACATAGGAATTTTTTCCGAATGGGAAAGACATCTGTAGATCGCATGTACAGTCTTAGTCATAAAAACTGACCGCCGGCCGGCCGCCACAGAGACTAAGATAGAGTCGTTCACTTAGGGTGGCCAATAAAACCAACCGCCTCTGACAACACTAAGTCCGGCCATATGAACAATCTGGAAACACTGTAAGATGCGGAAGTGTCAGGAGCAAGTGTTGTGCACATACGAGAGATTGTGGAGTTGTGATAGCCCGTGGTCAAGCTGTAATCGTCATGCATTCTAAACTTATAGTCGCATGTTCGTGTCCCACCGTGACTCTCTCTCTCTCTCTTTTTTCAATCACATTTCGGCCCTCGTCTAGAGTTATGAGTGTGATTGAACATTGAACATAATTCGCTTAACATTCTACCCCCTATTAATAACAAAAAACTTTCAGAACCAATTCCGCAGGGCAGCTCATGGCTGTGTCGTGATCTGAACAGCTTACGCTCGAGCGTTTCCACGCGCTGCAGCGGCTACCGGCCACCGGCCAGACGCCATCCGCCGCCTGAAATCCGGCGCCGCCCATGTGAATGCGGCGCGACGCTGTCAATGTATGTATCAACTGTCATCTTCGAATTTGAACGTCTAGTTATCATCTTGCAGATAAGCATTGGATTTTGAATACTTGAAAAACATGAACTACGGTTAAGCGTTGTAAAATAGGGTCGCAATTGGAGAAAGGTGTAACATCGGCAACACAGTATTTACTTTTGGTATAACAGAAGGGTGAACGCAGAGGACGCAGCCCTAAAGATTTGAACTGTGTGTGGAGCGAGTGCTTTTGGGAAATATACGACAGAAAAATATATTTTTGTTTCAAATAAGTTCTTTCTAGCATGATCGATTTTCCACATTAAGAAAGTCTCAACTACTGATATAAGTGATGCATTACAATTTCACCATCATGCGACATTTGCATTCAACGGGCGAGGTTCAGAAGTCTGTTGTAGAAGTCCTGCATGCTCTAATACGAAACAACAAAAGTCAGCGGAGTGACTATTAGTGCAGTTCTGCTTGAACATCATCAGGTCGCTCATTCAGCATTCCTATGCAAAACTATTACTGATTAAGAGTTATGGTGCCTTTATCGATAACTTCCTAATAAGAATGAAAGGCTGAGCCCCAAAAATACGTAAACTCGAGAAGAGAGTAGTGTGAACATAACATGTTCCATCTGATAGCTCCAAAAGTGTATTTTGCACTATGAATTCTTCCCCATGGATGTGTCCATCACAGCTGGGTCGCGCGAAGTAGCCGCGTGGTCTAGGGCGCCTTGTCACGGTCCGTGTGGCTGCCCCCGTCGGAGGTTCGAGTCCTCCCTCGGCCATGGGTGTATGTGTTGTCCATAGCGTAAATTAGTTTAAGTTAGATTAAATAGTGTGTAGGCGTAGGGACCATTGACCTTATCAGTTTGGTCCCGTAAGACCTTACCACAAATTTCTAATTTACAATCACAGCTGGAACTAGTCGTCAACAATTAAGACATATTTCGGTCGCAGTGTAAGAAAATCGACCGACAAAACTACATCACATGTGCTAATGCATGATAACGCACTCTGTTGATCCAGGGGATTGATAGGGAAATCATCTCTGAGGCACTTGTACTGATAGGGAAATCATCTCTCAGCCACTCGCCACTCTGATCGTATACTCGTAAAATTTTACCTTTCCCTCTCTTGATCGATCAAGCTTCAAGGTAATTCATTTCTAGACAAAAATGCTCTTCGAACTACACTGGTTTAATGACATTTTGCTGCACCGTTGTCTTACGATTCCATTTTTTAGTTTCTGTCTACCTGCTTGTAGCTCTGGTGCGTGCCCTTGGTTTTAGTGTTTAGATGTATAGAATTTTTACCAATGATTTTCTATAAGAATTTTCTGTCACTAATTGGCCGTTGAATTCTCCCATTAGCATTTTCACATCCTTCTTGGTGAATTTGGCTCATGGTTTTTTCGAGTGTTTTCCAGAATTTTTCGACATTTTCGGGGTTTTTCTTATTTTCGATGATGGTGGGGGCATGTGCATTGATGACTGTTTATTTTTTATTGGCTCTCAGGATGCGCATTGTTGTGTCTAGACCATACAGCCTAGACACAATGCTGTAGCCGATAGGGCACGCAATGCTAACGCAGACGGGCGTGAAGTCTGGAACATGAGACTTATAAATGAATAAGAAGAAAAGTACGTAGATGCTTGTTACTTAACTTTTAATCAGTCCTTGGAATACATCTCTCTTGAATATTAGTAAGCTATAGGCACTGATACAAATGGCGCCTTGCTAGGTGGTCGCCAGTTAACTTAGCAGAGGGCTATTCTACTGTCTATCTCTCGGAAAATGAGAGCAAGGCTTAGCACGTCCAATCGCTAGCTATGTTGTCCGTACAACTGGGGCTGAGGTCTCCTCAGTCTCTCGAGACGTGCCTCGTGGTGGCGCTAGGTTTGCGATCCCACAGTGGCGACACGCGGGTCCGACATGTACTACAGGACCGCGGCCGATTTAAGTTACCACCTAGCAAGTGTGGTGTCTAGCGGTGACACCACACGCATAATGGTAAGTCGATTGTTGATGGATGTTATTTCTTTGACAGAGTTGATGATGGATCTGTGCACGAGAAATGCCATTCCGAAGATTGGTGCGACTTTTGTTACTCTTTGTTGTGTTTTGCTCTTGAAGATGCAATAGTTTCCGAAATGCAAGGTTTCATTATCAGTTAGATAAGGATGAGAAGTTTTTGTCGGTCGAACTCTTATGTGAGATTATTTTGTTTTCCCGTTTGGATCAACAGATTGGTATTTAGTGTTCCAGTGAATGTTTTCTGCTTGTAGGGAAGTTTGCCAGAGATCTGCGATATTCTCTGCCGTGCTAGCCTGGACTCCCCAGAATCTAAAAGTTCAGTTGTCGTCTGTTGACGGGCTGGTTGTGTATCACCCGGGGTAAAGTTGAATTTACTTGTACAGTTCACGCTTGCTTGTATTGATGCCATTGGAACCAAATATTTTCAGCCGAGCTCATTGAGCTAAGAGACGATTACCACAGTACCGGTGATTTTCACTCGTGTCTGGATTTTGGGTTCAGCGGGTTGAATAGTCGATTAGGATTGTGTTAGTATTTGGTCCACCCCAAGTATTTGATTTCCTCGGTACCACCCATATCTAGGAGGATTTCCGCAATCCGCCACCTGGGGAGGTGCCCGACGGAGGGTCTAACAACACACACTGGATTATTATTATTATGTAGTATTGCAAATTCCCGCCACTGAAATAGATGTGTATTGTTGGAGTCAGTGTTTGCACCACATAAATATAGGTTATAATTACGTTACATTGCCGCTAGTAGACATATTCCTCACTTTTTCATAGGGAGTTGGCACCTGTTACTCCATCAAAGAAATTTATGTCCGTAGCATTGTTGCAATGCAGACGTTCAAATTACCCGTTTCCTGTAATTTCAGTTCGATACCAAATCATTCTTATCCGTTTAAGCCAGTCAGTATTAATGTGGATTTCCGACTACGACTTTCATATGATAGACTGGGTAACCCACCGTTCTAATCGGACTGTTGAATCTAGGTCACTTATCTATGACAGTTCCTGAATTCTTAAATACTATGGAAAATACAAATACAATTGCTTATTACAAATACCTAATTTAAATATAAATATATGAATTAACGAGATAACAGTTTATTTTCAGGATCACAGGATCCATCAGAGCAGAGCAGTGCAAGACTGATTTCAGGGCCAAGACAGGATAAAGCTGTTGCCGTTTGTTCCACGATCAACCCGATAGAGAATATATGATCAGAGGTAATGAGGTCTTTGCCATGTGGACCTACAAATGCAAGCGACCTTTGGACGAATATAGAAAACATAAGGTGGGAAGTAAACCATCACGTTACACTGTCGACGACTCAATGAAATCAATGCGCCTACGCCTTCGAGAAATCTTACGTAATGATGTGGGCGGGTTGGTTACTAAAAGTATAGCCGTCCACAAAACCCATGTGGACAATTATCTGATAATCGGGCAAGCTTTGCTTTGTCGCAGCTCTTTAGCGTACAATTCCATTTACTTTCAGTCTCCTCCTCACAATTCTTTCAATGCAAGGTAACTGAAAAATCTCATTCACTCGACGCCAACTGAAGAATTGATTGGCGCATGTGTTGTTCAACATATAGCAGTCGTCACTTTCACTGACATCAATTACTGTGTTTGTGTGTGTGTGTGTGTGTGTGTGTGTGTGTTTTCGTGTTCACACACAATCTGAATCAATACTATTAAAATTAGAGATACAAGTAATAATAAATATGGCGTCAAGTAAAACTGTAAAGTATTTTAATACAGTGGTTAGTTACTAAAAACTGAATGTTTACCCAATCCATGTCTTACATATTACGTTAAGTTCTTAAGATGTATTAACTCAATAATATCGTTAGCAGTGACAGTGCGCTCTTGTTGTCGCGGCTCACGTTAAGTGCAGTGATTGGCAGTGCCCAATGCCACCGCGATTTGTTTATGTTGGCTGAACGTGAACACTGCAGCAGACGCTTCGCCATAAACAGAAAGAAATCACCTTGGCTCTGACTGTAGTGAGCGGACATCACTGTCTGCATGTTCTTATAGTGACCAACGCGAGACTCTATTCACAGCTACCATGGAGCAGAATTTTAACCAGTGAGGAAATCTCCACTCTGTTTGGATCCCAAGGAAATAGGAACCTTCTCACAAAGTAGTGTTAGGTGATGTCAAAATTTATCCAGCACACAAAAATTAACTGCAGAGCTTTCATGCACGCAGTATTAGTACATAAGGAAATATTATGTCCTGGAAGCGTATAGTTCATTTCCTCCTCTCATATCAACGCCCTTGTTTTTGTATGAAGTGACAAAATAAACACAAAAAATAAAGTTTCTGAGAAGCATATAAGTCATTTCCTCTTCTCATATCATAGCTTTGTTGTAGTATGAAGGTTTCTGAAGCATAATATGACACCCGATTCTTACTTTAGGCCCTATCGGAAACGCAAAAAGCAGGGAGCTCTCCATTCTTTTGTCCAACAGTTTGTTTCCTTTCATGCATAACTACCGCTCGTAAATTCTTATGTAAGGCCTTGCGGGCATCAAATTCTTCAGCAGAATGAGCTTTGTGGTACTGCGCTAATTACGGAATGGAAAAATATAACAAAGACGAGTTTCCCTATAGCAGTGAAGATATTTGCACATATCTCTATTCAGCAATGACTGCCAGCTGCCACAATATTTTATAGAATTCATGCGGCAGACAACACAACGTTGAGTGCATTTCTGGCTTCATCCTTAAGTCGTCAGGAGACGGACGGAAGCGTCAAACTAACGACACTTTCCTATTCATATTCACTTCAAAATGAGGTGTTATTAAGATGGTTGAGTGTTCTAGGAATTACACTTTCTAATTCCCTTTAGAGTATTCCGATAGGCGGACGGCGTAGCCGAGCGGTTCTAGGCACTTCAGTCTGGAACCGCGCGACAGCTCCGGTCGCAGGTTCGAATCCTGCTTAGGGCATGAATGTGTGTGATGTCCTTAGGTTAGTTCTAGGGGACTGATGACCTCAGAAGTTAAGTCCCATAGTGCTCAGAGCCATTTGAACCATTTTTTAGTAGTCCGATAGCCAGAAGAACCAGATAGTGTGAAACTTTCAGGAACTACATTAATATGAAACTGCAACAACTTGAGCAAATACCTGGACTCTTCCCTTCTCTGGGTAACCTCTTACTGTTATTTAGGATTCACTCTATCCTACGCGTAATGCAAATGGTAATTCTCATTCATGAGGCGCCTTCCGCTATTCTTGACAAACATCAGCAGCTTGTAATCACTGCGAGTAAGAACTGCGTGGTGATAATGGTCTCCGGGTTGAAGTGGATGTGGTAGTGTTATGTTGTCAAACTGCTTACAGTAACGTTAATGGTGGCGCACATAATATAGCGCTGTAAATAAAGATAGTGTGGTCGCGTCGTCACTTCTCTTTATTTTGAATCATCTTGAGCAATCTGATTTAACGCGCTGCTGATGAAACAGTATGACTGCAGAGATAATCGTGCAGATGAAAATTCACGACCGCCCAGGGTTGGAGCCTGGACTTCCTGACGGTTAGGCACTATCGGGAAACAACGTCCAAGCTGCCTGCAGAACCTATATATACACGTTCCTCGTCAGACGAAAATTCCCACCTTTGCCGTATACCACTTACTCGGCGCCCCACCCCCCCCCCCCCCCACCCCCACCCCGTTCCCTGATTCCTATTATTCCACTCGCTCGCAGCCACACTGTACTCCGGCGAGGGTTCGGACGATGATGTGTGTCAAGCACTAAAAACTTTCTATGGCCCGTTGAGACAATAATTGTACAGGATGTTTCAGGAGAATAGTAAACATTGTAGGAGGTGGCAGTATTGATAAATTGCAGAAGAATGACATATAACATGTGTCCAGTATTTATTGAGTACATACAGCTGGGTCAATGCATTTCTTAAGTGCTATTCGGAAAATGTTTGACAAGTCAGTGATGGTGACGGGAGCTGCATTAACCTTCCCATTTCAGCAGCTATAGTTGTAATTTTCTGAACCATTCTTGTTTAATAAGAGACAGCGACAGTATCTCTCAGCGTTTACTTCGTGGAAAACCTGTTTCTTTCTGTCCTAGCCTACACTAAAGCAATGAGTGATTGCTCACATTCTTTATACCTCACTGGATGTGCTACTGCAACTATAACCAAATATTCCAATCCCGCTGGAAAAGTATATTTCAAGTCAGATCGTTTTGCTCCTCCTCTACTGTCATTGAAAACGATCACAACGAAATTAAGTATAGGAATCCTACGAAACCCTTGAGTTCATACTGCAGTTCTGTGCAGATGGAAAAAGTAGTTTTTCACAATTTTCAGATGACAGATGGGATTTGTCAGATTCCACTAATTACGACTGCATTATTAATTGTTGGTTCACAGTCGATTTCCTGCCGTTTATTGCAACTGTTTTTTGACTGTTAAAGCTGGAAGAATAGAAAAATCAGATTTTAGCTGTATGGAACATTCGAAATCACCTTAAGTCTTCACGTTTCGAGCACAGGCCGAATATCCGTCAGAAAAGATGACAACAAGAAGCCAGGCCATGCCTGTCGTCTGGCAGGTGTGCCAATGACTGTGATTTCAATAACAATACGTTTCCAACTAAACCACTGGAGAAGTTTCATAATTGTGAAATGCGTCTGGTGAATACACTTTCAACGTTTCTGTCCGATTAAGACAGTAAGTCACAAATAATCGTCGCAGTTATTAATTTATGACGTTTCGTTTGCACTCAGTCCATCGATGTACTGCAAGTAATTACACTCTAGCCCCCTAAATCTAGCTAAGAAATGCGAATAAGAATCATTGATATATAGTGAGGATATTCCGGCCCTTGCCAGGCACAACTTTGAGACGAAGCTATAGTCACTTCTGATGTCACTCACAGAAATCATCTGCTGGTATCCGTCCTGGCAGTATAACTGAAACTTGGCAACAACGCAGAATATGTCTGGCAACTCGGTGACCGACGAGTTACTTCCTTGATGCCACCGAACTATCCTGCTAAATTCACTTGATGTTATGGTGTCATATCAACTGAATAATGTGATTTTCTCTTGAGATTTGATATATCAGTTAATGCTATATAACTACTCTCGTCTCTTATGTTGCGATTTATCTGTCATAGCGGCTACTGTGGCGATAAGTAACTCACAGACGCCACACATTTTCGCTAGCTCCGAGGTAACGTACTTGCCTGCCGGTTACAATGTGCTTTCGAGTCTCGCTGGAATCCGTATTTTTAATTCTTTTATAGCAGAGCTATAAAGTGGCAGGTAGAAGCTCAATAAGGAAATCGTAAGACAACGCTAGAGAAAATGCCTCTTGCTACTTTCAGTACCCCTTAGTGTCAGAGCGAGAATCTTATGGTACTGCAATATTCATAATGCCACTTTTCTGCCGACGTATTACTTTTTGCTGTGACTACATAATTTTATCTATTAACCGCCACCTTTTCATAATCCTTGGGTGTGATACAGGTAAATACAGACCTTTTCGAAGTCAAAAGTCGGTAATACCTTATTAATTTGTGTTAAAATAGGCACAGTTGTCTTACAGACACATAAGATAGACTGCCGTCGTGAAGTTTCCGTAGTACGTTGAATTTAATTTATATTTGTAGAATGCATATTTTATTTCTATTTGATGATTACTGTTGCGTTCGATAAAATAATGGAAAACTATAACTGAAACAAACTGACAGCGCTAAAGTAGTTTACAAATTATACGCCTGTAGAAACCTACTGGATCTAACAAAGTTACTAAACCAACGTAGTTTAAAGAGCATTTTCGTCTGGAAATGAATTGCCTTGATGGTTGATCGATCAAGATCGGGAAAGGTATAATTTTACTACTATTCGAACAGAGTGACGAGTGCCTGAGAGATGACTTCCCTAATCTCCTGAATAGTTTTGTTTCTCAAATCAACAGAGTGCGTTATCATGCATTAGCACACGTGATGTAGATTTGTCAGTCGATTTTCTTACACTGCGACCGAAAGGTGTCTCAATTGTTGGCAGCAGATTCCAGCTGTAATGGACATACCCTTGGAGAAAAATTCGTAGTCCAAAACACACTTTTGGAGCTATGTTCACACTACTCTTTTCTCGAATTTATGTCTTTTGGGAGGCTCAGCCTTTCAGTCTTGTTAGGAAATTAAAGGCATCATAACCCATCACCAGCAATAGTACTGCATAGGAATGCTCAATGAGCGACTTGATGATGTTAAAGTAAATCTATAATAATAGTCACTCCGTTGATTTGAATTAGAGCATGCAGGACTTCTGTACCTGATCCTTGCCTGTTGAATGCAAACGTCTCATGATGGTTAAAGGCTTCTAGAAAACTAGAAGTTCAAAAGGAGACATATCAGGAAATACAAATGCAGACAAGTTGCAATGGGTAATTAATATAAAAAAAGGCGTACGAATTGCGAAGGTGAACCATAATGAAAGTCACAGACATAAAATTCCTGAACAAGGCATAAAGGTCATTCTAGGCGAGTAACTTCTATCTGTACTAAGGCACTTGCAGAAATTAAGACCTGGAAGGCGAAGCCAGAAAACTGTATCAGAGAAGCGTGACACTACAGGAAAGATTCGAAGGCTATATAGATACAAGGTATGTTGAACAGCACTTTAAAGAAGACACCGTATATACAAGGTAGTCCATTGATAGTGACCAGGCCCAATGTCACAGGAAATTAGCATCAAACGAAAAAATAAGAACAAATCTGTTCGAGCCTGATGGGGGAAATAGATGGCGCTATGGATAACCCACTAGATGGCGTTGCCATAGGTCAAACTGGTGGAAACTGCATTTTTTAAAAAATAGATACACCCATTTTTGTTACATATTCGTATGGTACGTAAATCAATAGCAATGTTTGATTTGGAACATTTGTTTCGTTATTGTGATGGATGGTGCTGTAATATTCCAACGCTTATAATATGCCTTGCCCATTTAGATGAACAGTTGGTAACAACGTGATTTTTTAATTAAAACACAACAAGTAAAATTAGAGAGAAGGTCAGCGTTGGCCGTAATATTGATGGTTTATTGACAGCAAAATCGATTTTCCATCACATAGTGATCATCTTCAGTGCTGTGGTGTACAAATTATCACAACAATTGTGATCGTTTCATAAGCTTTGGTTACTGATAATAACTTGACACCAGTGCCTATGAGCTTAATTTGTACACCACAGCACTGAAGATGATCACTGTGTGATGGAAAATCGATTTTGCTGTCAATAAACCATCAATATTACGGCCAACGCTGACCTTCTCTGCACGTATATGGTCGTTGTGTGCACAGCACTCTATGGAGTCGCCAATCAACATAAAAAGTAGTTGTATTTGGACTTTATTTCTGTTGTTCCAATGCGATACATTTGCTTTTGCGACCTTCTCATGAACTATGGGAAAGCTTGCTGTTACTGCGTGAGCAACCGTAATAACCTCATTAATGTAATAAATACTCAAAATAATGTCCTTTAGTTTCAATGCATTTGGTAATATGCATAAGGAAAGTCCTCTCAACAGCGAGTAGATCGCCTTCAGTACCTGTCGCACATGCATTGGGAATACGCTGACGCATGTTTTCAGGCGTTGTCGGTGGATCACGATAGCAAATATTTTTCAATTTTCCCCAAAGAAAGAAGTCCGGAGAAGTAAGGTCCGGTGAACGTGCAGGCCATGGTATGGTGTTTCTACGACCAATCCACCTGTCACTAAAAATTATATTTCATACCGCTTCAACTGTACGAGTGCTATGTACCGGACATCCACGACGTTGAACGTACATCGCCGTTCTTTCATGAAATCAAACACCTTGCAGTATAATCGGTAAAAAATTAATTAAGAAATCTGCATACATTGCACCATTACCATCGATAAAATAAGGGACATTTAGATGTTCTCCCATAATTCCACACCTTACACAAACCCGCAAGGGTAACTGATGTTCCACTTGTCGCAGCCATCGTGGATATTCCGTTGCCCAACAGTGCATATTATGCCGGTTTACGTTACCTCTGTTTGCGAATGACGCTTCATTACTAAAGAGAACTCTTGGATAATTTATTGTATGCCCAGTGGCAAAAATCTACACGACGTTCAAAATCATCGCCATGCAATTCTTGGTGCATGAAAATATGGTAAGGGTGAAATGTATGATGATGTAGAATTCTCAAAACCGACGTTTTTTAATTCCCACTCAATATGCCTGCTACTGGTGTGCGGGTTAGCCTCAACTGAAGCTAAAACACTTATTTGGGCATCTTCATTTGTTGCAGTTCTTGGTTGCGTCTTCTTCTTTGTCTGAACATCTCTGGTGTCTTTAGTTACATTAACTATCCGACGAAAGCTCCGGACACTTGGATGCTGTCTGTCAGGATAACGATCTACATATGTATCTAGAATAAGCTTGTTGGGGATTTGAGTCCAACAGCCAACAATAAACACCATACCTACCCTTTCTGCGGCTATTAAACGTTCCATTTCAACAAGATTATGTCTTACATGTAATTTATTATTATTATTATTATTATTTATTTTATCGCCTTCATTGGACCACTGTAGTCAAAAATACAAAGTTCTAAACAAGTTGTTAACATGGATACAATTTGGTTCGACAATAACTTAATATGATGTTTAGGTAATATAATTATTAGAGGCTATTCTTATATGAAAGGTGTTTTGCTCTTCTGTCTACCCAATATTTCTTCATTCTTTCAGATATTTTCTTTCTTTCTTCATCTGAGACAACTCTTCCTGTACTTCTTTTATCGATTTTCACTTGTAGTCTGGTTTGTGGGTCTTGCAGTATTCTGGTTTTCTCTGTCTTGTTTTTTAGGTCATCTACTGTAATTTGAAGTTCTTTTATATCTTCCTTAATTTCTGTGAGCCATTTAATGCCGCTCTTGCTCTTCCACAATTTTTGTATTATTTTTTTACTAATCCTGTTTTCTGGAGTTCTCATCAGATGTCCAAAGAATGAGATGTGTTTCTTCCTGATTGTGCTCATGACTGGTTCTATTTTCTTATATACTGTTTCATTTGATGCTATTCTCCAATGTCCATTTATTTTATACTGTTTATTTATACATGTCCTAAATATTCTTTTTTTCTATTTTTAGTATTCTGTCAATTTCTGCTGTATTAGTTGTTTTGAAGATAGTTTCAGCTGCATACGTTATTTCTGGTTGTGTAACTGTTTTATAGTGTTTTAATTTTGCATCTATAGATAGGCTTTTTTTGTTGTATGTAGTTTTGGTAATGTAATTTGCATAGTTCAGTTTTTTTATTCTATTTTGCCATGATGGCTTCTCATTTATATTGTATGTTATTATTTCGCCTAAATATTTAAATTTATCAACAATTTTGATTCCTGTTCTCCTATTGTAATTTTGTTTGCAAGTGGTGGATCAGTTAGCATAATCTCCGTTTTTTCAAATGATATTCTAAGGCCTACTTTCTCTGCTATTTCTTGTAGTGATTTCACTTGTTGCCTGGCTTCTTGAACGGTGTTGGCTAGGAGAGCAAGATCATCAGCGAATCCCAAGCAGTTTAAGCTAATATCATCTTTTGCACTTCCAATTTTATCCTCTTTGGATTGTCCTTGTACCATTCTCTCATTATGTATTCCAGTGCACAGTTGAAAAGTAATGGTGATAGGCAGTCACCTTGTCTTAAGCCTGTTTTTATGAGGAATGTTTCCGAAATTTCTCCTCTAAACTTCACTTTTGATTTGGTGTTGGTTAGAGTGAGTTGTATTATTTTCATTAGTTTTGGATGGAGTCCTAGATTTCTTAAAATTTTTAATATTGAAGGTCTGTGGAGACATATGCCTTCTTAAAAATCTACAATTGTTATTGCCAGAGGTTTGTTCCGTTTCTTGTAGTATGCCATAATCAATTTTAAACTAATTATCTGCCCTGCACAGCTTCTCCATGGTCTGAAACCTCCCTGATATTCCCCTAACTCCTGTTCTAATTGCTCCTTGATTCTTTCATATAGGATCTTGGATAGAATTTTATATGTGCAATCCAGGAGAGAGATTCCTCTGTAGTTGTCTGGGCTGCTGTTATCTCCCTTTTTGTGTAGTGGGTGGATGAAAGCTGTGGTCCAATGTTCGGGAAATTGTTCTGTTACCCAAATTTTTGTTAGAGCCATGTGTAAGGAGGTCTTGACTGTGTCACTTGCATATTTCCACATTTCAACAAAAACCTAATCTTCTCCACATACCTTATAATTTTTTTGTTCTTTATGAATTTCTTCTACTTCTCGCAAGGTTGGAGGGTGTAGGTTGTTAGGTTTGGTTTTTATTGGGATATTTATGTTGATTTGTAACGGTTCTTTGGGTTCCTCGCAATTCAGAAGTTTGTTAAATGCTTTTGCCATGATTTCCGCATTTTCCTTGTTACTGTGTGTCATTCTTCCATCTTCATCATTTAGTATTAGTGTAGGGGCCACATATTGTTGTAGTTGTTTCCCAAAGATTTTGTAGTAGTTCCTGGAGTTGGTTTTATGATAATTACCTTCTATAGACTTTATAATATCTTTATGAAATCCTCTCTTGATTCTTCTAATATTTTGAGTGAATTTTTTTCTTTCATTTTTTAGGTTGATGGCATTTTCTTCAGTTTTATGTGTTTGAAACTTTAACCATGCTTGGTGTCTATCTTCATGGAATTTGTCACATTCTAACGTCCACCATGCATGTTTCCTTCGTGGGTTCAAGGGAGTTAGATTCTCTGCTCCTTTTTGAAGATTAGACACTAGTTGTTCTAGATCATCTGTTAATTTGATGGTTTGTGTTATTTGTTGGTACTTATTATTTTTAATTAGCTGATGTGGGTCAAACCTCCTTGTTATTTTATTAGTTTTTTCCGGTCCTCTTCTTTAACGGTGTGAATTTGATTTTAATTTTAACCATATAATGGTCTGAGCCTGTGTCTACTCCTCTCAGTACTTTAATATTGTGGATCTCCCTATGAAAATTTTTGTCCATACAGACATGGTCTAGCTGCCACTCGCCCTTCCTCCAGTCTAGATGTTTCCGTGTTTTAAGTTTACTTGGCTTCCTCTTAAAGTATGTTGATTTAGATATAAGGTTGTGTTCTCTGCAGTCTTTGACCGTTTTTGTTTGTAAATTTATGTGGACTCCATTTTCCAGTTATATCTTTATATTTCCTTTCTTTTCCCAACTGAGCATTGAAATCTCCCAATAAGATTTTTACATTCTTTTTATTTACTCTGTTCACAGTTTGTTCTAGAAGGTCCCAAAATTTATCTACCTCTTCCTTTGTTTTTGTTAGACAATTTTTTCATTTGTTGGAGCATGAGCATTTATTATTGTGTTGGTTTTATTTATTGTTTTAAAGCTTAGAGTCGCAATTCTTGGTGATACTGCTTGGAAATCCGTTACTGAATCTATTATTTTTATGTTTACTAAAAACCATGTTCCAAACTGGGGACATTGTTTCATTGCCCTCGGTCCTGGTTTCCCATTATAAATTCTGTATCCTTGTGATTCGAATGGGTCCTCTGTGATGTTTCTCATTTCTTGGATCCCTGTTATTAAAATTTTTTGTTTATTTGGTTCATCTGTGAGCTCCTTGAGTTTTCCGGTCTGAAGTAGTGAGTTTATGTTGTGTGTTGCTATATAATTTATTTGTTTATGTTTAATCTTCTTTTTGTGTTTTAGTGTGCATTTGGATGTTTGCAAACGCTCCGATTCGTTGCTGTCTTCTAGTTGACTACCCACCGAATCCGATGTAGCCTTTTCCTGCCTTTTTTAGCAGGACGGTGGAATTTTTTTCCTAAAAGACCTTTCCATTTTTGACTGTCGAAGGTTGTCAACCTTAGTTGGAGCAAGCTCCGATTTACAACTACGGTTGTTAACCGCAGATGGTGTGTTTGGTCCGCGAGAGCTATTTTATTTCACTCAAGTCCGCCAGTAAACTGGTGAAGACTTCCCTATCCGCCACCTGGGACGCGCCACGTAGGAGTATCACCTCTCCTCCTACTATGACAGCATAGTAGGTTCGTAATTATTATGATTGTACGCGGTTTTTTATTGGGTTTAAATTTCAACCAAGATTACATCTTCCGCTTAATTATTGTGACTGGACAGGCGGTTTTTTTTAATTTGGTTTCGATTCAACCCATAGGGGGGGTGTTAGCAGCTTAGGGCGCCGCTCTTCAGTCTACAAAATATTTAAAAACAGAATAAGAAGATATAAACAATAAAAATAGGCTGTAAAAACGGTGACTTTTTAAACTATAAAATGGCGGAAAGTTGTGAAGTTAAAAACGTAAAAACAAAGGGTTGGTGGTACTATGTAAGACAGACAGTAAGCAGACAGACAATTAAAAAAAATACGGCGACAGTCTGGTTTCTGTTCACAAGAGATAAAAATCACACCCAGCTACAATATGGTTTCTGTTTGCATCACTTAAAAAGACGGACGACATTTAACACACACTAATCCCTGCACTAAAGAGTAGACAAGAAGATGACACACAACAGCCTAAGGTGGGGGGGATGGGGAGGATCGAGGCAGATGAGGGAGAGGAAAAGGGGGGAGGAGAGGAAACAGCAAAAGGGGGGTGGGAAGTCGATGAAGGGAGAGGATGCATAAAGGGCAGGGTGGGGGCAGGGAAGACGCGAGAGGGGATGGGGAAGGAAGAGGAGGGGAATGCAAAAGGACTTGTGGGAGAGGAGGTAGTCAAAGACGGTAGGTGGGGAAAAAACAGAATGGGGGTAGAAGAGGGATCTCAGTAGAAGGACAGAGGTAGAGAGGGAGAGGTGAGTGTCAGAGTTGATAGGAGGGGTAAATGGAGGGAGAGAGAGCGTTACATGGGATGGGGAATTGACAGAAGCCACCTTGGGAAAGGAGATGGTGTAGAGGTAAGAGGGTAGGTGGGACACAAAGGTGAAGGGGTGGCAGGGGCAGGGGTTAGAGAGGAAAGGAACAACCAGGGGATGGGGGGGATCAAGTCTGCAGGAGGTGTAGAGCACTCAGATGTGTGAGGAAAAGGATCGGATAGGGGAAAGAAATCAGTTCATAGTGGATCCGTGTGGGGAACTGGAGGCATATACGGAAGGCAAAGTGGAGTGCATGGTGCTCAAGGATCTTCTAGGGACTTATAGAATTTAGGAGGGCAGGGGGGGGGGCAGAGATGCATGTGGGACTGGCACAGAGGATTCGTAGGTGTGCAGGCGCTCACCATATGGACTACGTTACACTTCTACCTTACGTCACTCAAACAGTTCCCAAGCAGGCATCCATCTGCTAAGGCAGATCTACGGGCACAAGTGGCTCGGCTCCACTCTGTAGTCAGTAAGTTTGACAGTTCCTCATAGTGTATCTTAGTACCTAAGTGTGTCTCAGAGTTCATCTACAGTCGCTGTCAAGACGAACCAACTGCATAATGTAAAAGTGATGTTAGTCATCGTTCACTGGGTTTAGGAATATGCAAGTGTTAAAAAACAGAGCAGCGCCGGCGAATATAATCCTGTTGCCACACACAGATATTATACTCCACTTAAGGATTGTAAAATGGTAGTCCGTGCGGTGGTTACAGATCTGCCTAGTGATAGGGAGATCTGGATTCGAATCCCAGTGTTGGAGCAAATTTTCATTCGTCACTTAAGTCTGCGTATGTACATTATAGATGTTTGAGACTCGAAACACTCATTGGTACGAGATTGTCTTCCCACCACATTTATATGTTTAAGGCCATGTGCATTTGGTGAATGCAACATCATAAATACCATTAAAGCCACGAGTCGCTGTTGCTGGATTTTCTACGACATTATCGTTTCCTACTAGGCTACGCGAGTTGGCGCCATCCCTCACGGTTTGGCGTCGTAACAACCAGTGTTTTCTTGTTTTTGCTCAGCTCTTTCGGTATCAGTAGTTTCTGGCTGAAATCAATAATTGATTAATTTTGTTGTAATTGCCAGTGCCTTCAGGATGAAACATTGATGGTATTGGAAGACAGACATCTACCGGTACTCTGAGGTACTTCTACAAGTGTTGTGTATTGTAGTAGAGATTTCCAATGTTCAAAGGAAAAGTTGGTGCACAGACTGTGCGACGAGATTTTAGGACATTGTGATGTGTGGGATTCCTTTAGTGACAATACTGAGGAGATCATAGACAGTGAACGTAGCTATATCTAATATTTAATGTACTGTACTATATAGGTGTCTTGTATTATGAGTGATTCCGACACGTCTTACGTAATAGGACGCAGTTTATTGTCCTCGACGGCGAGTGGTTATCAGAGACAAGGGTATCGGCAGGAGTATGCCAGGGAAGTGCTGTAGGATCGCTTATATTCCCCATGTACATGAATGACCTAACGGACACCACGAGCAGCGGTATGCTGATCAGTGTTGTGATATGCGGAAGCGTATCGTTGTTGGCCGACTGTAGGAGGACAGAAGATGATTTAGGGAAAATATCTAGTTGGTGTGATGAATGACAACTAGCTATAAATGTAGAAAAATATAAGTTAATGCAGATGAGTAGGAAGAACAATCCTGTAAAGTTCAAAAATGGTATCAGTAATGTGCTGCTAGACACAATAACGTCGATTAATTGTCCAGGCATAGCGAGGCAGAGTGATATGAAATGGAACGAACACGTAAGGACTGTAGTAGGGAAGGTGAATCCTCGACTTCGGCTTATTGGCAGAATTTTATGAAAGTTTGGCTCATCTGTAAAAGAAACTGTGTGTAGAATTTAGTACCAGTAGCTTCGATCAACATGCAAGAATTGCAGAGACGTTTAGGGAACTCAAATGTGAATGCCTGGAGGAAAGGAGACATTCTTATTGAGGAGATCTACAGAGCTTTTGAAGCTGATTACAGAAAGATGCTACTGCGGCCATCGTACATTTTTCACAAGGACGAGATAAGAGAAATTAGGTCTCGTATGGAGGCATACAGACAGCTATTTTTTCCTCGATCTGTTTGCGAGTGGAACAGGAAAGGCGATCACTTACAGTGGTATCGCGTAGACACATAGAATCCGGTGGCTTGCGGAGTATGTATGTATGTATGTAGATGTATAGCCGGCCGCGGTGGTCTCGCGGTTCTAGGCGCGCAGTCCGGAACCGTGAGGCTGCTACGGTCGCAGGTTTGAATCCCGCCTCGGGCATGGATGTGTGTGATGTCCTTAGGTTAGTTAGGTTTAAGTAGTTCTAAGTTCTAGGGGACTAATGACCTGAGAAGTTGAGTCCCATAGTGCTCAGAGCCATTTGAACCATTTGTAGATGTATACAACAGAGCATGTACGACAAGGAATTTAAAATCAAGTTGGTCAATAATTCGTAACAACGAAAACAAGCAAATAGGAGATCGACCTCTGTTGGGATTTATTGCGTGTTTCTCCCAGCAATAAATCAAATTTCCGGCTCATCAAAATCTCTCCCAGTGACCGAATGATTAAGCGTATAACTGATAAATATAACCATACATCTACTCCTAATCAGCACAGGCCGAGAACGAAGCCGTACAAAAATTTACTTCTTAGTATGTCAGATACAGCTAAGCGGCTTTTGTTGCAAATGGTAACTTAATTCGAAAGTTGCTTTTTACGGGTACATTTCGATATGTGTTCTGTGCAGTCCCAAAGTATCGACTTCACACCGACCAGAGCAGTGCTGCGAAACGGCATCAAGAAGGCGCCGACCCGGGCACCAGTGGAAGGAGGTCGCAGCGCCATACCTCGAGGAAGACAGGGCTCAGCGCCCCCTTTCAAAGCTGATTTAACCAGGCGCCCATCGATGGTTGGCCGAGTTCGGTCGTAGACTTGGGGAGCATCCATACTTACAGAAAGCGATGCATAGCTTGCTTTCTGAGACTAGTAATAGTGTGTAAAGTATCTGCATGTAGGAGGTGCAGGAAGCATAGGAAGTCACCTCATAACCAGAAGTAAATATTGTTCCCCCCTAATAGAATAAAGTTTTCTATTAATTTGAAAGTGTTTTGTAAAGATGATTTTGGATTTCTGCCACCGGCCATCGGAACTTTTCTCCTCCCTTGCATGTGTCGGCGCTGTCTCCCACAGTAGCCGACACGACATACTCCGTTTGCTTTCGTTAGAACGTGTCACCACCTCTACAGATTTTCGTATTCATGCCACAAGATTCTGCAGGTAACGAAATGGAGAAATGAACATTTTATACTTGGCTTAACCCCACAGGAAAATGTCCACTGTGTTGTGTTCTGCTCACTCGTCTAATATAGAGGACCTAGGAAACCTGCTTTCTCGGATCGCTAGACAACAATTCAAGGAAATCGTATTAATGAAGATTATTACTATACGACAAATGACAATACTTTGCGTATTGACAAAGTTGTGACGCAAGCAAATGGCGGCATGCAAATAATCAAAGACCTTCGGTATATACAACTCCAATGCAAGCAAAGCAATAAAGTCCAGAAGTCACTGATGTCTTCGGTCGCAGCTAGACGGCGTGGCGCTTATATTCTCTTCGTGCGGAGGCCGCTCCTCTCTCGGTGTCGTTAGAGAGCCTATATAGATGGTGAGAGTGGCCAATGGTGATAGCCTCGCTGATTGGCTGAGAGCCGAGGACGCCATGTTTTTACCAAAATGACGCTGACTTGGTACGAGTATAAATAGATACTGTGTGTGATTCTGTACTATAGGTTCTCTTCAACGCTTTGAACGCCTACTACATTGTACAATTATGTACAGGTCGCAATATGGTAGGTACTGAACGACTTTTGCATGTTCTTTGTCGGTTCTGTTTACGTAAATTACCTTAAAGTAAATTACCTTACAGTTATTTGACGAACTATTTACAATTTTGTTTTTCCTACAATGCTAAGTTATTTCCAACATGTTTCCTTAGTGATATGCATTTGAAAACTTGAGTTGTAAGGTCAGTTGAAGCCCATGGGACAATACACAGTGTTATATGGATACAGCATGAAGGAAGACGCGGAGACTTCATCTTATACCTATTGGTAGATACAACATGAGAAGCTAGTTAAACAAGCAAGCCTCCTCCATCATTTAGTTACTAATTGTGAGGTTGTTGCACTTACAATTTGTAGAGATCAGAACGTTTGTGTATAGTTTGTAATTGGTATTGAGGATTTTTTTAGTTCAGTTGCCAATGTTTATATAGCATCATAACATACACCTGTTGAAATTCGGCAGACATACACACTGCTTCGCGAGAATTGCATTTGTTCACAAATTTATTAGGCCCATACAAACATAGCCGAATAGAATTTGTTTTAATCATGTATTAAGCTAGATCTGCTTTGGCCTCACGCGTCAATCACATTCCTTATTTTACTCTTGATGTGGCTAGCTTTCTGCGGTATCGTTACATAATTGCGCGTCCCGCTCGCAATTTGGTAAAACCATGGCGGCCACGGACCGACTGGCGACTTTCTCCCTGTATAGGGTCTCTAAGTGTCGTCCTAGAGAGGGCTCCGTCAGCATACTATTGGCTGTCGTCGTCTCACTGCTGTAACATTCCTGACCGACGTGCCAGCGCTTGAGGTTACGCCGGAACACACTGGAGTCCTCAACTAAACAACTAACCTCCAGTGTGACGGTGCACGGTCTTTTTGCAGTATCCATAACTGAAATTCCTGTAACTGACATGTAACGTAAAATTCCAGCTTCTTCATGTAAGCTGTTGCTGTAATGGTAGACACATTATGAAATAAGGTATCAGTAATCCTATTGTACATTAGGATACACCATACATTCATTGCCTTTGATCTACTGTACGACGATACATGCGTTCTCCGACACCCGTATCTATCTTTACTTTTCCGAACATGTGAGAAGTCGCTTCGTCCGAGCAACAGACTTTATTAAAGTAATGACAGTCTTCATCGTTTCATTCCAGCCTACTCCTAGCAAACTCAGCACGTCTCGGTCTCTCATCTGGCTGCAAAGCTTGAAGGAGTTGCACTTTGTATTCTTAGAAATGCAGCCGTTTGTGTGCAGTCTTCTCCACAGTGCTCTGAGTTACGGTTAATTTCTGTGGAAACACGACGCGTCGAAAGCCGCGGTCTGCATTGACGTGCTGTACGCACGTTATCTGAAGTGTCATCAGTCACTCCAGGTCCACTGCCTCTTGCGTTGTCGTAAACACAGCCTACGCAATTATAACAGCCAACCACTTTAAACATTAATATCATCCTACGACGCTCTTCAAATCTGGCTGATCTCGACCATAGGCGCTTCCGCTGTGTCGCTGAACTGTAAAAGACGAACACGCTTCATGGAACCACTAGAAACATCGCCTTCCTCTTGTGAAGACGCCATTGTCACACCAGCACTCCCAAATTAAGTTAACGGTAACCAGAAGAGATAGAGATAAAATATATCAGATACTGTGGCAGTACATGTAGACGTGTATCCGTGAGAACTTCGTAAGTTAAGCTACCGTCTGCAAAAATCTGCACTGACGGGTGAAAATATGTCCACAAAAAGTTTATGAGTTAAACTACTATTTGCAACAAACCACGAATTGTTCCCTAAAAATCAATTTTTTTTTCTAATCAAGGAGACGCTCAATGTTTATCCAGAAGGATAAACAATTCCGCAATGCTAATACTGTGACCACTTCCTATCCGTACCTTTTGTCATGAAGAAATGGGAGCCTGAAACGGAAACAAAATGTGGTGTCACCGCTAGACACCACACTTACTAGGTGGTAACTTAAATCGGCCGCGGTCCTGTAGTACATGTCGGACCCGCGTGTCGCCACTGTGGGATCGCAAACCTAGCGCCACCACAAGGCAGGTCTCGAGAGACTGAGGAGACCTCGTCCCCAGTTGTACGGACAACATAGCTAGCGATTGGACGTGCTAAGCCTTGCTCTCATTTGCCGAGAGATAGACAGTAGAATAGCCCTCTGCTAAGTTAACTGGCGACCACCTAGCAAGGCGCCATTTGTATCAGTGCCTATAGCTTACTAATATTCAAGAGAGATGTATTCCAAGGACTAATTAAAAGTTAAGTAACAAGCATCTACGTACTTTTCTTCTTATTCATTTATAAGTCTCATGTTCCAGAGTTCACGCCCGTCTGCGTTAGCCTTGCGTGCCCTATCGGCTACAGCATTGTGTCTAGGCTGTATGGTCTAGACACAACATTATTGGCGACGAGAAAAAGAGTTTGTATTAATTCGTTTGTGTCATGGCTTCGCCACATTCTCCGGATGTACTGTCCGAATTTTATCGCTTGCAGAATCAGCAGACGCAGGCGTTATTGGATGCACTTGGACAGCTCGTCCAGGGTCAACGTGTGCTGCAACACGATGCGGCAGCCGCCGCTTCATCGCTACCGCAGCCACAACACGCCATTGCACCGCAATTTAGGCCATTCGTGGCGGCCGAAGAAACATGGCAAGAATGGTCCCGCCAGTTCCAGTTTCATCTCACAGCCTACAGAATTCAAGGTAACGAGCGGCAGCCGTTTTTGCTTTCTTGTGTCGGTGTGTCTACCTACCGTGTGATAGTGAAATTGTTTCCCCGACGCGACGTAGCAACTCTGACCTACGAAGAAATTTTGTCTGCTTTAGATGCCTATTTCAAGGAAACAGTTAATGTAGTTGCAAAAAGGTATACGTTCTTTCGTACAAAACGTACGGCCGGTCAGACTAATAGGGAGTGGGTTGCGACATTGAAAGGACTTACTAGGGAGTGTGCGTTTGAATGTGAATGTGGCCTCCCTTATTCAGATACTATGGTGCGTGATGCAATTGCACAGAACGTTTCTGATGTTCGCATACGGGAACAGGTTTTGAAACTAGTAAATCCCTCCCTTCAACAAGTGATAGACATATTGGATAGGCAAGACACACTTGACTCTGCTCAGGACTCATTTGAAACTTCGCCAGCAGTGTGTCACATTAACCGGCCCGCCGGGCCCGCTGCACGGGACGCTACGCGGCCCTCGCGCCCGTCACAGCAGCGGCAGCCTACCTTGCAAACACGTGCGCCGCGTAAGCAAGCAACTGCAGTGAAATCATGCCTGCGGTGTGCCACTAGACATTCCGTGAAAATTGCCCGTCACGCCAAGCTATTTG
Source organism: Schistocerca nitens (assembly GCF_023898315.1). Lineage (NCBI taxonomy): Eukaryota > Metazoa > Arthropoda > Insecta > Orthoptera > Acrididae > Schistocerca > Schistocerca nitens. The sequence goes on along the minus strand of NC_064621.1, from coordinate 88,247,557 downwards.
CTTTTACTGTCAAAAGAAAGGACATGTTCAAAGTGTTTGCCAGAAAAAGCTTAGATCAGACAATCACAATAATTCCAGGCCCATTGCTTCGCGCCGGAATCGAACCCAGGATAATCAGGCTCGTGGACCTTCGCCCATGGACATTCATGTAGTTCATTCCCACCCGTCCAGTGACACTTTCGCTAACAGTGACTGTGTTAGTCCCACAAACAGAGTGCGTCGACGTCGCCGAAAATCCCGTGAAGTCGCAAGTGCTTCTGTACCTGTATCAGTTCAAATTGCACGTGACAGTCGCTCTTGTCGTCAGCAGGACAATAAACTTTTTGTGGACTTAAACTTTGAAGGCAAAGTGATACCATTCCAGCTCGATACCGGAGCTGCAGTTTCATTGCTCAATCACGACATGTACAAACAACTGGGCAAACCGCCATTGCGTGCCGCAAATGTTAAGTTACATAGTTACTCTGGACAGCATATACCTGTGTTAGGACAGTGCAGCCTTCTTGCCACATACAAGGGACAGACAAAACTTGTATCATTTTACGTTCTTCGTTCTACTTCTGCAGTGAACTTGTTTGGTTTAGATTTGTTTCAATTGTTTAATTTGTCTATAGTAAAACAGGTCCTATCAGTGAATCAGACTGTGCCTTCCGCCAGTGTTTCTACTCTTTGTGAAGAATTTGCAGACATTTTTGCACCGGGCCTTGGTTGCGCTAAGGACTATGAAGCGCATTTGGAACTGAAAGAAAACGCGCAACCGTAATTTTTCAGAGCGCGCAATGTTCCCCACGCATTGCGTGATGAGGTCGCAAGAACATTACACGATTTAGAATCTCAAGGTGTAATTGAACGTGTGCAGGCTTCTCTCTGGGCCTCACCCTTAGTCATTTTACCAAAACCTTCCGGAAAATTGAGACTTTGTGTGGACTTCAAGGCCACTGTGAATCCACAACTTGTGACTGCCACTTTTCCTTTGCCCCGCCCGGAAGATCTTTTTGACAAACTGTGCCCGGGAAAATATTTTTCAAAATTGGACCTAGCAGATGCGTACTTGCAAATACCTGTGGACGAAGAATCCCAGCGCATCTTAGTGGTTAACACGCATCTTGGCTTGTATCGCTTCAAAAGACTGCCATTCGGGTGTGCATCCGCCCCTGCTTTGTTTCAGCAATATTTACAAACTGTTTGTGCGTCGGTCCCTACTGCTGCGAACTATCTGGACGATATTGTGATCTCAGGAAAGACAGAAGCCGAACATTTGCAAAATCTCCGAACATTATTTCAGGTCTTGCGTCAGAATGGTCTTCGCTTGAGGAAGGACAAATGTGTGTTTTTTGCTCGGGACTTACCCTACCTGGGGCATGTCATAAATGCCCAAGGTATACATCCGAGTCCAGAGCACCTCCGTGCCATACAGGAGTTGCCTTCGCCACGGGATGTTAAACAACTACAGAGTGTGCTGGGTAAAATTAATTATTATGCAAAGTTTGTGCGCAATGCTTCTTCCATTTCAGCTCCGCTTCATCGCTTACGCCGTAAAGGTGTTCCGTTCGTCTGGACGACGGAATGCGAACGCGCCTTTCGCCAGTTGAAATCGGCGTTACTTTCAAATACGTGCCTTACGCCATTCGATCCCCAGAAACCCCTTTTGTTGATGGTGGATGCATCGGATTTCGGGATAGGTGCTGTGCTTGCGCACAAGGATGGCTCGCATGATCGCCCTATTGCCTTTGCGTCCAAATTGCTCTCATCTGCGCAAAGAAATTATTCCCAGATAGAGAAAGAAGCTTTAGCTCTCGTGTTTGGTGTTACAAAGTTTCATGATTTCTTGTATGGTCGTCACTTTACCATCATCACGGACCACAAACCTTTGACATCGCTTTTTCATCCGACCAAGCGTGTACCTCCACGTACAGCGCAGAAATTCATTCGCTGGTCACTTTTTCTCTCACAGTACCGCTACGATATCTTGTATCGGTCCACTGCTAAGCACGGAAACGCTGATGCGTTGTCCCGTTTGCCTGTTGCTGAGGATAAAGCATTCGATTCTTTCGGACTTGCTTGCATGTTCATTGATTCGGAAACCGATGACGTTGTCGAATCGTTTCCGATTGATTTTCGTCGTGTAGCTGCAGCCACAGCTGCTGATCCTGTCCTTGCTACTGTTTTGCGTTTTGTTCCTACGCAATGGCCCTTGTCAAAGTCACGGATCGAGGATCCTTTGGTTCGCCGTTTTTTTTGCTCACAAGGAGAGACTTTTTGTACGACGTGGTGTTTTGTTGTTGCGTTCCGATAATGATCAATCCAGAGTCGTGGTCCCACGTTCGTTACAGTCCTCTGTCTTAAAGCTTCTTCACCAAGGACATTGGGGTATAGTGCGTACGAAACAACTTGCTCGTCAGCACTGTACTTGGTTCGGAATCGATGCTGCGATTACGAATATGTGCTCCTCTTGCGTGGCGTGTGCCGAACAGCAATCCGCACCGCCGCGGCAATTCTTTGCCTGGCCGAAAGCCACTTCCCCTTGGCAACGCTTGCACATCGATTTTGCTGGTCCATTTTGGAATGCTCGATGGTTGGTTGTGGTCGATGCTTTCAGTAATTTTCCTTTTGTTGTCCGGATGTCTTCCACGACGTCTTCTGCCACAATCCAAGCCTTGTCTGCTATCTTTTGCATTGAAGGTCTTCCGCAGACTATTGTTTCCGACAATGGCCCACAATTCATGTCCGCTGAATTTCAGTCATTCTGCAAGGCCAATGGTATTCAACATCTGACATCCGCGCCGTTTTCGCCTCAGTCAAACGGTGCCGCGGAACGATTGGTCCGGACTTTCAAGTCACAGATGTTGAAGTTGAAAGAGTCGCATTCTCGGGAGGACGCATTGTTGCTCTTTTTGTCTTTGTATCGCTCTCAGCCCCGCGATGGTCGCTCGCCGGCTGAATTGCTCCATGGTCGTTCTCATCGCACCTTGATGTCTTTGCTGCATCCGCCACATCAGGTTCCTGTGCAGCGGCAGACTCCTGCTTTTGCTCCTGGCGACGTTGTCTATTATCGCACCTATCGCGGTTCACAGCGTTGGCTCGCAGGGCGCATTCCTCGCTGCCTCGGCCGCGCGATGTATTTGGTTTTGGGGGCCTCTGGTGAGGTGCGACGGCATCTCAATCAGCTGCGCCTCTGTCGTCGCCTGGGTTCTGCCGCTCCCCGTCTGCTTTCAGCGACGGAGCCGTCCGGTCAGTGCCTTGGGGACTCATCTACTGGCTCGTCTCATCCCCAGGTGTTACCGACGCTGCCTTCCCTTTTGCCTCATGGCGTCGCGCCGCCGCCGCAGCCGCCGCCGGCGCCGCCCGCAGTGGACGCTTCGCTGCAACCGCCCGGCGCCTCCCAGGGTCACGCGCCGCTGCTCGCTTCCCGTGACCAGCCGTCCTCCGCCATGGACCTCTTGCCCGCTCCGGACCAGATGTCGTCATCGCGCGTCGGATTCCCCGACGCAATGGAGGTCGACCCTTCGGCCCCTCCTGTCTCATTACGTGCGCATACACCGCATGTTGACGTGCACCCTGGACTAGGTTTTCAGGCGTTTCCTAGCTCCCCTCGGACCGAATGGCCGGGTGCGGGTGGCACAGCCTCGCCTGTTGTTAGGCTCCCCACCTCATCGCATACGTCAACATGCGGTCCTCCCCACGGCGGGCGGAAGCCTTATCTCACGACCGTTCGCCGATTTGCGGGGGAGGAATGTGGTGTCACCGCTAGACACCACACTTACTAGGTGGTAACTTAAATCGGCCGCGGTCCTGTAGTAAATGTCGGACCCGCGTGTCGCCACTGTGGGATCGCAAACCTAGCGCCACCACAAGGCAGGTCTCGAGAGACTGAGGAGACCTCGTCCCCAGTTGTACGGACAACATAGCTAGCGATTGGACGTGCTAAGCCTTGCTCTCATTTGCCGAGAGATAGACAGTAGAATAGCCCTCTGCTAAGTTAACTGGCGACCACCTAGCAAGGCGCCATTTGTATCAGTGCCTATAGCTTACTAATATTCAAGAGAGATGTATTCCAAGGACTAATTAAAAGTTAAGTAACAAGCATCTACGTACTTTTCTTCTTATTCATTTATAAGTCTCATGTTCCAGACTTCACGCCCGTCTGCGTTAGCCTTGCGTGCCCTATCGGCTACAGCATTGTGTCTAGGCTGTATGGTCTAGACACAACACAAAATATCAGCTATCCAAAGACATGTCAGCACACGTCAACTGGATGATGATGATAATGTTTGGTTTGTGGGGCGCTCAACTGCGCGGTCATCAGAGCCCGCACAAAGTCCCAATTTTTACACATTCCACTTCTTTTTCACAATACAATCTAATCACTGTCACAAATGATGCTGATGATCGTGAAATTATGAGTACAACATGAAAGCCCCGTACCCGGGCAGAGAAAATACTGAACCCAGCCGGGAACCGAACCCGAGACCCCTTGATGCATAGGCAGTACCGTTAACGTCAACTGGAGCAGTAGAACGAGGAAAAGTCCTGGAGGAAAACTGTTGTAATGTAGACCTTAAATCGGTTGCACATCCCTTACGTTTCTGTTGCTCGTCGAATAATGTGGTTTTTAGGTGCTTCCATTTTGAATTTACTGTCGAATGACTCTAATATCGGTATAACTGAAAATTAAGGCTCCGGTTACAGTAATTTCCCAACGAGAACGTTTTTCACGATGACTTGTTTTCATTTCATGCAGACATCACGCGATTAACAAAACAACATAATAATAATTTACGTTTTACTAGTGTGAGAGACAAGCATTTAAGCAGAAATTTATTTCTCTTGTTTGAAACAGGAGGTTATCAAAATTGATGTTGATGAATTGTGTTTAAATACTACTATGCAATCTAGGTACGAAATGCGCATTCTGCACACAGAAGCTAAATATCCCATGAGTTTCAAAACAGCTTCAGTTTGCTGATCGTAATTAATTGTCAACAAAGCGGTTTGACGTAATTGCTTCGGTTTTAAAATCTAGTAGAAACGACACTGATATTGTTAATTTATTGAAAGTTGTTTGATGAACAAGGCGTGATTAATTAATCAGCGTTGGTCACGGGTGCCTCCGCATTTGTACCTCGAACGGCAGCAAAAATTAAAGTGTTGGGAAAAAGTTACTTTTTTATTTCCATACCGCCACTATGATAAATTTCAGTAAATTCAAACAGCTTATTCGTTAAATTTTAAAAAATTATAACTGACCGTAGTGTAAAGAATAATATAATTACAAAATTGTCTTATGTTCGTCCTTAATATGACACAATGGATTTATAGTGTCGAATGAATAAGAGCCAGAAGACGGATTGATGAAGATTTTGTCAGGAGAGAATTAGTGAAATTTTAATAACAATTATTTTTTATTGTATGTCTCAAAATTGATGGTGTGTTTAAAAATAAGACCAGACGAGAAACAAAAGTGAAATTTTATACAACTATGGCTTTTCAGGCACTTCTTCGTGGCAGTGAAACGTGGGTATTTATAAAGAGAGCAACAGCAATATGTAAAACGCGAAGAGCAGAAACAAAATTTATGCGAGGAACAAACGCAACTCAAGAGTAAACCACATAAAAAACAAAATAGTGCAACAAAAACTAGAAGCAGAGCACACTGAAAGCAGAGTAACAGAATACCGCAATTTCTAGTTCTGACAAGTACAATGAGAAAATACACTCCTGGAAATGGAAAAAAGAACACATTGACACCGGTGTGTCAGACCCACCATACTTGCTCCGGACACTGCGAGAGGGCTGTACAAGCAATGATCACACGCACGGCACAGCGGACACACCAGGACCCGCGGTGTTGGCCGTCGAATGGCGCTAGCTGCGCAGCATTTGTGCACCGCCGCCGTCAGTGTCAGCCAGTTTGCCGTGGCATACGGAGCTCCATCGCAGTCTTTAACACTGGTAGCATGCCGCGACAGCGTGGACGTGAACCGTATGTGCAGTTGACGGACTTTGAGCGAGGGCGTATAGTGGGCATGCGGGAGGCCGGGTGGACGTACCGCCGAATTGCTCAACACGTGGGGCGTGAGGTCTCCACAGTACATCGATGTTGTCGCCAGTGGTCGGCGGAAGGTGCACGTGCCCGTCGACCTGGGACCGGACCGCAGCGACGCACGGATGCACGCCAAGACCGTAGGATCCTACGCAGTGCCGTAGGGGACCGCACCGCCACTTCCCAGCAAATTAGGGACACTGTTGCTCCTGGGGTATCGGCGAGGACCATTCGCAACCGTCTCCATGAAGCTGGGCTACGGTCCCGCACACCGTTAGGCCGTCTTCCGCTCACGCCCCAACATCGTGCAGCCCGCCTCCAGTGGTGTCGCGACAGGCGTGAATGGAGGGACGAATGGAGACGTGTCGTCTTCAGCGATGAGAGTCGCTTCTGCCTTGGTGCCAATGATGGTCGTATGCGTGTTTGGCGCCGTGCAGGTGAGCGCCACAATCAGGACTGCATACGACCGAGGCACACAAGGCCAACACCTGGCATCATGGTGTGGGGAGCGATCTCCTACACTGGCCGTACACCACTGGTGATCGTCGAGGGGACACTGAATAGTGCACGGTACATCCAAACCGTCATCGAACCCATCGTTCTACCATTCCTAGACCGGCAAGGGAACTTGCTGTTCCAACAGGACAATGCACGTCCGCATGTATCCCGTGCCACCCAACGTGCTCTAGAAGGTGTAAGTCAACTACTCTGGCCAGCAAGATCTACGGATCTGTCCCCCATTGAGCATGTTTGGGACTGGATGAAGCGTCGTCTCACGCGGTCTGCACGTCCAGCACGAACGCTGGTCCAACTGAGGCGCCAGGTGGAAATGGCATGGCAAGCCGTTCCACAGGACTACATCCAGCATCTCTACGATCGTCTCCATGGGAGAATAGCAGCCTGCATTGCTGCGAAAGGTGGATAAACACTGTACTAGTGCCGACATTGTGCATGCTCTGTTGCATATGTCTATGTGCCTGTGGTTCTGTCAGTGTGATCATGTGATGTATCTGACCCCAGGAATGTGTCAATAAAGTTTCCCCTTCCTGGGACAATGAATTCACGGTGTTCTTATTTCAATTTCCAGGAGTGTAGTAAACGTCTTCTATAATAATGTAGGGTTATAGGCCAATAGGAAGAAGAGCTGTCGCAAGAACGAAGTAGAACCGGACAGATATATGTCATGACAGAACCAGCTCAATGCATAATACACGAAGTGCAGAAGAAGAAGAAGAAGAAGAAGAAGAATATAATAAAATAAAACACACTGGGCAGAAGATTAGGTGCACACCTTCACGATCGAAACTTCAGTGTACTGCTTCCTGCTTTTGCAGTGCACAGCATATTCTGAAGTCGTAAACGATTATTAAAGCAGACTAGATAATGAGAAAACAGTCTCCGTAAGAGATATTTCAAGCAAAAAGGGCAATATTCCGCAGGATGACGATGAGGTTACCTTCCTGTGCGATCGGGCGTCCACTGACTGACTGGTGCTTTTCCAGTTTTCACGCCTATAGGTAGTATGTTAAAACTGCAGTGGCATTGTTATGTGTAAGCTTCCGTAACACGGCTATTCATATAAACTTCATTTTGTATGTTTACATCTTCAGAAATCGATACAGCTGTTCTGCGGTACACCACCCATACCACGACTGCCTCGTGCATGGAGTCACATTCGGAACGTATTGTTCTGTATCAAGACTTATTGTGACTTCAGTGGAGACGTGAACTAATTTCTATAGGAGAAAATACTGGGGTGACTACGCTATTTACACGTTAGTGTTGCATGTAAGAGAGAGAAATACGAGTCATTAGCCAGACTAGCCACCGTCTGAGTCTCTCTCTCTCTCTCTCTCCCTCTCTCTCTCTCTCTATCTATCTTTCTGTCACTCTAAACTACCAAACGAACTGGCGCAATGGTTAGCACGCTGGAGTTGGATTCAGGAGGACGACGGTCGAAATATTCACCCGACCATGTTGATTTGAGTTTCCCGTGATTTCCCTAAATAGCACTAGACAATTGGTTAAACGACTCCTTCGAAAAGGGTGGACAATTTCCTTCCCCATTCTTAAACATTACGAGTGTTTGATCCGTTTCTATTGACACCCATGACGATGGGACGTTTAATCTCCTTTTCCGTTGGCCAGTAATATATCTGTGAGGATCCTGTGGCTCCTGGTTTCCTTTTGTGATGTGTGAGCAGATAAGTGCACTGCCCATAATGTCACAAGCCATACGGCTCTCTAATAAGATCGTGAAGATGGCGAACTAAGAGAAATCTAAAAACTAAAAATGATGGCAAGTTTGAAACTTAAAGACAGTAGTTTGGTGGTAAATTTAAAATTCCATGGTAGCCCTGGCAGGAAATATTTTTTTGCCAATCACAGTGCGAGCTGGAGTTGGTGCATGAATTTTTACGGCCAACCGTAGTGCAGTATATGTTTTTATTAAAGCCATCCATAATAAAAATTATCCACAGAGCAATTCATCGAACCAAGTGAGTAAGTATGAACACATACTGACACACACTCACAAATGTTTCACATGTTACCAGAGGCTGAAAATACAGCTATAGTTGTAAGGTTGTTTCATTTAACACACAACCGATTTCGGGCTTTTGTACGTCTATCGTCAGGTGTCGTACTAAAAATAGCAAGAGACGAGAGAATATTTTTACATGCAACAATACACATGTTGTTTTTGTTGTGGTCTTCAGTCCTGAGACTGGTTTGATGCAGCTCTCCATGCTACTCTATCCTGTGCAAGCTTCTTCATCTCCCAGTACCTACTGCAACCTACATCCTTCTGAATCTGCTTAGTGTATTCATCTCTTGGTCTCCCCCTACGATTTTTACCCTCCACGATGCCCTCCAATACTAAATTGGTGATCCCTTGATGCCTCAGAACATGTCCTACCAACCGATCCCTTCTTCTGGTCAAGTTGTGCCACAAACTTCTCTTCTCCCCAATCCTATTCAATACTTCCTCATTAGTTATGTGATCTACCCATCTAATCTTCAGCATTCTTCTGTAGCACCACATTTCGAAAGCTTCTATTCTCTTCTTGTCCAAACTATTAACCGTCCATGTTTCACTTCCATACATGGCTACACTCCATACAAATACTTTCAGAAATGACTTCCTGACACTTAAATCTATACTCGATGTTAACAAATTTCTCTTCTTCAGAAACGCTTTCCTTGCCATTGCCAGTCTACATTTTATATCCTCTCTACTTCGACCATCGTCAGTTATTTTGCTCCCCAAATAGCAAAACTCCTTTACTACTTTAAGTATCTCATTTCCTAATCTAATACCCTCAACATCACCCGACTGAATTCGACTACATTCCATTATCCTCGTTTTGCTTTTGTTGATGTTCATCTTATATCCTCCCTTCAAGACACCATCCATTCCGTTCAACTGCTCTTCCAAGTCCTTTGCTGTCTCTGACAGAATTACAATGTCATCGGCGAACCTCAAAGTTTTTATTTCTTCTCCATGGATTTTAATACCTACTCCGAATTTTTCTTTTGTTTCCTTTACTGTTTGCTCAATATACAGATTGAATAACATCGGGGAGAGGCTACAACCCTGTCTTACTCCCTTCCCAACCACTGCTTCCCTTTCATGTCCCTCGACTCTTATAACTGCCATCTGGTTTCTGTACAAATTGTAAATAGCCTTTCGCTCCCTGTATTTTACCCCTGCCACCTTTAGAGTTTGAAAGAGACTATTCCAGTCAACATTGTCAAAAGCTTTCTCTAAGTCTACAAATGCTAGAAACGTAGCTTTGCCTTTCCTTAATCTTTCTTCTAAGATAAGTCGTAAGGTCAGTATTGCCTCACGTGTTCCAGTATTTCTACGGAATCCAAACTGATCTTCCCCGAGGCCGGCTTCTACTAGTTTTTCCATTCGTCTGTAAAGAATTCGTGTTAGTATTTTGCAGCTATGGCTTATTAAACTGATTGTCCGGTAATTTTCACATCTGTCAACACCTGCTTTCTTTGGGATTGGAATTATTATATTCTTCTTGAAGTCTGAGGGTATTTCACCTGTTTCATACATCTTGCTCAGATGGTAGAGTTTTGTCAGGACTGGCTCTCCCAAGGCCGTCAGTAGTTCCAATGGAATGTTATCTACTCCGGGGCCTTGTTTCGACTCAGGTCTTTCAGTGCTCTGTCAAACTCTTCACGCAGTATCGTATCTCCCATTTCATCTTCATCTACATCCTCTTCCATTTCCATAATATTGTCCTCAAGTACATCGCCCTTGTATAGACCCTCTATATACTCCTTCCACCTTTCTGCTTTCCCTTCTTTGCTTTGGGTTTCCATCTGAGCTCTTGATGTTCATACAAGTGGTTCTCTTATCTCCAAAGGTCTCTTTAATTTTCCTGTAGGCAGTATCTATCTTACCCCTAGTGAGAAAAGCATCTACATCCTTACATTTGTCCTCTAGCCATCCCTGCTTAGCCATTTTGCACTTCCTGTCGATCTCATTTTTGAGACGTTTGTATTCCCTTTTGCCTGCTTCATTTACTGCATTTTTTTATTTTCTCCTTTCATCAATTAAATTCAATATTTCTTCTGTTACCCAAGGATTTCTACTTGCCCTCGTCTTTTTACCTACTTGATCCTCTGCTGCCTTCACTACTTCATCCCTCAAAGCTACCCATTCATCTTCTACTGTATTTCTTTCCCCCATTCCTGTCAATTGTTCCCTTATGCTCTCCCTGAAACTCTGTACAACCTCTGGTTCTTTCAGTTTATCCAGGTCCCATCTCCTTAAATTCCCACCTTTTTGCAGTTTCTTCAGTTTTAATCTACAGGTCATAACCAATAGATTGTGGTCAGAGTCCACATCTGCCCCTGGAAATGTCTTACAATTTAAAACCTGGTTCCTAAATCTCTGTCTAACCATTATATAATCTATCTGATACCTTTTAGTATCTCCAGGGTTCTTCCATGTATACAACCTTCTATCATGATTCTTAAACCAAGTGTTAGCTATGATTTAGTTGTGCTCTGTGCAAAATTCTACCAGGCGGCTTCCTCTTTCATTTCTTAGCCCCAATCCATATTCACCTACTACGTTTCCTTCTCTCCCTTTTCCTACACTCGAATTCCAGTCACCCATGACTATTAAATTTTCGTCTCCCTTCACTATCTGAATAATTTCTTTTATTTCATCATACATTTCTTCAATTTCTTCGTCAACTGCAGAGCTAGTTGGCATATAAACTTGTACTACTGTAGTAGGTGTGGGCTTTGTATCTATCTTGGCCACAATAATGCGTTCACTATGCTGTTTGTAGTAGCTTAACCGCATTCCTATTTTCCTATTCATTATTACCCCTGTTTGACTTTGTGTTGATAACCCTGTAGTCACCTGACCAGAAGTCTTGTTCCTCCTGCCACCGAACTTCACTAATTCCCACTATATCTAACTTTAACCTATCCATTTCCCTTTTTAAATTTTCTAACCTACCTGCCCGATTAAGGGATCTGACATTCCACGCTCCGATCCGTAGAACGCCAGTTTTCTTTCTCCTGATAACTATATCCTCTTGAGTAGTCCCCGCCCGGAGATCCGAATGGGGGACTATTTTACCTCCGGAATATTTTACCCAAGAGAACGCCATCATCATTTAATCATACAGTAAAGCTGCATGCCCTCGGGAAAAATTACGGCCGTAGTTTCCCCTTGCTTTCAGCCGTTCGCAGTACCAGCACAGCAAGGCCGTTTTGGTTATTGTTACACGGCCAGATCGGTCAATCATCCAGACTGTTGCCCTTGCAACTACTGAAAAGGCTGCTGCCCCTCTTCAGGAAGCACACGTTTGTCTGGCCTCTCAACAGATACCCCTCCGTTGTGGTTGCACCTACGGTACGGCTATCTGTATCGCTGAGGCACGCAAGCCTCCCCACCAACGGCAAGGTCCATGGTTCATGGGGGGGAGGACAATACACATAAAAACAAAAATCATGAAGGAATTTTAAAACATTTAAAAAAAGCGCCGGTCAGGCTACGTGCTGTGAAACTTACGTCAATATGAAAGTGACACCAGACAGTACTATAGACGACTGCCTGGGTAAAGAAATATGCAAAGAGTACCAGGACACTAACATCTGGTGCTGTGATCCCGAGCACAGCGGTGGACAAGACATGGTTTGCTACCAACGAGCGCAGAGCATGGAGTAGCGGATGTGAAGGAGGGAGCACACTGGTAAACCAGAGTGGCGAACGTACTGCCATCTGTTCACGGGAAGAAGAACACGGTGCCACTAGCCCGACCGTTCACAGTTTCAGTTAGTGATTTACATTTAAAATGAAGAAAGAAAACGAAACATTACACAGAAAGTTACATGAAAAACTTTAAAAGTGCATTATGCATGGTAAAGGAACGTGTTGTCAGGGCAGTACAGAACTGTAGTAAAACTGAGTGGAAGCTGCGACATAAAATTTATGTATAAACCGTACGGAAAGCACAGGACTTCCTCTCGAAGACTATTTTCAAAACATACTCATTTAACCTCACAGCTAATTTCGTTGCGGAAATTAAGAAGGCACTTAAAGAAACAGGTGAGTTATTCAGCCCATTTCTTAGAAAAAACTTTAATACCGATGAATCTGAGAACGCCCACTTTCCGGAGCGTCATGAAACTCCATAATCCACAGTCTCGTATAATTATCATCGCTATTAATGTCCCAGATAACTTATTGGCTAAGGAACTGCAAAGTTACCTCAGTGATCATTAGTTTTTCCATGACGATCATGCCATCAGCAACAGAGTTAATTACAAACCCTTAAAATATGTAACAGTAACCAGGGACACGAAGCTTGCAAGTCTCGAATGTATACGAATGTCCCCATTAAACAGGTAATTCCTATTACTGAAGCCAACTTACTGCTGTTCTCTCGTCTAGATTCGCAAAAAATTTATGAATTCCTTCATTTTCTCAGTATTGGTCTGGACCATAGTTACTTTGCTTTCAAAGTCACCATACAAGGACAACCTGATTGGTTAGCCTTGGGATCGCCCATTGGCAGTATAATAGTTAATATGAACATCAACCACACTGACCATCAGTTTTTTTCAACCCACCCGGAACACCTTGAAAGAATAGTATGTTACAAAAGATGCACCGATGACAGCATACTTTTGTATAACGGAACCTCCACACAGCTGCAAGTGTTTCAACACGACTTTAACAAAATGCACCCCAAGATTCAGTGTACGATAGAATACCACTCTGGCTTTACACTCCCATTTTTAGATGTGGAAATTTCGTTACAGGACAGTAAAATTCACTTTAACATATTTAGGAAACCTGCTACGGCTACTTCCGTTATTCACTGCTCTTCAGTTCGTCTGAAGCAGCAAAAAACGGCAGCTCTTCGTGCAATGCTTTACCGCATGGCTAGAGTCCCTCTCTCAAAACAACAACTACCAGCATGAGTTAAATACCATTAAATTGATTGCTACCAGTCAAATGTTGTTGATGTCCTTGTTGATGAAATAATCGAATCAGTTTCAATCGAACGGTACCGGACTACCCTGTCATATACTAAAGTGCGCGTCATATATCTTGGCGGCCGAGTTTAGGTTCGTTCTGCGCATCTGACGTCAGAAAACACAGTCAGCCAATGAACAGAGAACGACGTTGCCAGATCTCGACTGCAGTGCAGAGCACGGACGAGTCTCTTCAGTTTTAGAAACGTTGAGTCATAAATACAGTAATAGAACAAACGCAATGTCTTGATAGCAGACTTTCTTTTATAGAAAGTTTGGAAAAAGCATTATTTATACCAATTGCTTCATATTCTATTAATTAATTAAACCAAACAAGCAATAAGACTCCTAATTCAGGCGATAGCAAGGAAAGGTGTTTGTTTGAATCTCACGAACTGCTTTTTCGCAATAAAGAACAGCGGTAATTGTTTATTTCCTATTGTACTTCGACAAAACTTGAGTAATTCATAGTCATACCAACAGTGTTTATAAGTAGTTGCGTGAGATGTTAGAGTCCTTATGGAGTTACTCTGTTCGATGAGCCGATGTAGCGGAACGGTGAAGGTGTTGGGCTGCCTAGTGAAAGGTTACGAGTTCAAACCTTGTGCGGTGCTTAATATTTTCTTTATTTAAAAACAATATTGGAGTGCCTTACTTCACGATTTTTATTCGTTTGAATGAAATTTCTAGTGCTTTGCCTCTTCATTAACTTTTTCGCTGCTGCAGACAAGTGCTCCCCGCATTCCGCGCTGTGCGCGATTTTGTCATCACTGCACTTCTCGCCTGTGCAGACACATGGTGTTCCCACTGCTTTGACACACTTATCATTCGATTTCACAAAAACTATTTGGCCAAAAAATTTGATTTTTACACGTCTTCTTGACTGATACCTTCCCCCCATAAATGACTTAATTTTGTTTTGATGTGTAGCATTAAATGTAGTAAACCATTGCACGAAATTTTGAAGAGTTTGGAGAGGTAAAAGTCCATAGCGTATACTTTTCGTATGGTCGATTTTAGTTGCCACAATGTTGAGAATGAAATGTGGACAAGATACCTAAATTTCATATAATATTTACTGTATAACAATATCTCATTTAATTTAAGTACCACATAGGTGTCGTATGTAATATTGAAAAATATTCCGTCTTTCGCGACTGTAATAAAAGTTTTATTTACACAGGGCGCGTTTGGCTTTATTTTAACGTGAAAGGTGAAAAGGTATGGCACATACACAATGGTATTCATGTTCTATTTCTTGTTTTTGTTCCACAGTCGCAGTTTTACCAATGGTATTGAAATATATCCCTCTTCTGCAACTGTAATAAGCGACTTATTTAGACCAGATGCGTTTCTCTCTTTTGAAGCATCATAAGAGGACTGTATTTTGTGTCCTCCATTGCCAAGTCACCTTTCGTAGTTTTGTGCTGCGGTAGCACAATATTCAACGTTTGTGTTGGCTCATCAGTGTTTTAGCAAATAAATGCGGTTTGTGTGTGCCACACACAAAATTATATTTGACATAGCTCTGAGCACTTCACTGACAGACGGTATATTCAAGTCCTAATGTTTTTGTAAGTCCACAGTTTTGTTTAATGTATTTTGTCTACTTCCTTTTGATTGATTGAAGTGCTTTAAAGTAAAGCCAAACGTGCCCAGTGTAAGTAAAACTTTTGTTACAGTCGCGAAAGGTGGAATATTTCTGAATATTACATACGACACTTATGTGGTACTTAAATTAAATGAAATATATAGGTATTTGTCCACATTTCATTCTCAACACTGTGGCAACTAAAATCGACCATCCGGAAAGTACTCTCTATGGACTTTACCTCAGCAAACTCTTCAAAATTTCGTGCAATGGTTTACTATATTTAATGCTGCATAATAACTGCGTTGAACATCGAAACAAAATTAAGTCATTTATGGGGGGAAGGTATCAGTCAAGAAGATAGGTAAAAATCTAATTTTTGAGCCAAATAGTTTTTGTGGAATCGAATGATAAAAAGTGTCAAAGCAGTCGGAACACAATGTGTCTGCACAGGCGAGCAGTGCAGTGACAAAATCGCCCACAGCGCGGAATGCAGGGAGCACCTCTTTGTAGCAGCGAAAGGGTTAATGCAGCCGTGGTGGCTTTACTTTATGAACTGCGCGCTCCCCCCTAAACGTAAGCTTGCGAACTACTATGGCGCTGCTTCTCCTGGCGCGTGCGTCGTGTGCAACTGGCAACGCAGCAATCTCCTGCGTCTAGGCGGGCATGCGCGAGCCGCCAAGATAAAAGAATTGAACTATAGTAACGATAAATCAAATTTTTTTTGCAGGATTCCACATGTAGGTGTTATATCTGACAGGATTGGCAAATGGCTTAGAAGAGAGGGGGTTACATCTGTCTTCTGCACTCCGCATAAGGTCGGGCACATATTGAAGCACTGGGAAACCAGATAAGACAATCGCTACGCATAATCCGGTGTCTATCGCATCCAGTATAGTGGCCGCTTCTGTAACATACGAGGTGCATTCAAGTTCTAAGGCCTCCGATTTTTTTGCTCCGGACTGGAAAGAGATACAAACATGCGCATTGTTTTAAAATGATGTCGCATTTATTGTCAATACATCCTAGAGATGGCAGCACCGTATGACAGATGGAATTTTACCGCCAGTAGCGAGAATGAGAACTGTTTTAAATACTTAAAATGGCAACGTTTTCCTTACTTGAAAAGCGTGCAATCATTCGTTTTCTGAATTTGCGTGGTTTGAAACCAATTGAAATTCATCGACAGTTGAAGGAGACATGTGGTGATGGAGTTATGGATGTGTCGAAAGTGCGTTTGTGGGTGCGACAGTTTAATGAAGGCAGAACATCGTGTGACAACAAACCGAAACAACCTCGGGCTCGCACAAGCCGGTCTGACGACATGATCGAGAAAGTGGAGAGAATTGTTTTGGGGGATCGCCGAATGACTGTTGAGCAGATCGCCTCCAGAGTTGGCATTTCTGTGGGTTCTGTGCACACAATCCTGCATGACGACCTGAAAATGCGAAAAGTGTCATCCAGGTGGGTGCCACGAATGCTGACGGACGACCACACAGCTGCCCGTGTGACATGTTGTCAAGCAATGTTGACACGCAACGACAGCATGAATGGGACTTTATTTTCGTCGGTTGTGACAATGGATAAGACGTGGATGCCATTTTTCAATCCAGAAAGAAAGCGCAAGTCAGGTCAATGGAAGCACACAGATTCACCGCCACCAAAAAAATTTCGGGTAACCGCCAGCGCTGAAAAAATTATTGTGTCCATGTTCTGGGACAGCGAGGGCGTAATCCTTACCCATTGCGTTCCAAAGAGCACTACGGTAACAGGTGCATCCTACGAAAATGTTTTGAAGAACAAATTCCTTCCTGCACTGCAACAAAAACGTCCGGGAAGGGCTGCGCGTGTGCTGTTTCACTAAGACAACGCATCCGCACATCGAGCTAACGTTACACAACAACTTCTTCGGGATAACAACTTTGAAGTGATTCCTCATGCTCCCTACTCACCTGACCTGGCTCCTAGTGACTTTTGGCTTTTTCCAACAATGAATTCACTCTGCGTGGCCGCAGATTCACCAGCCGTGCTGCTATTGTCTCAGTGATTTTCCAGTGGTCAAAACAGACTCCTAAAGAAGCCTTCACCGCTGCCATGGAATCATGGCGTCAGCGTTGTGAAAAATGTGTACGTCTGCAGGGCGATTACGTCGAGAAGTAACGCCAGTTTCATCTATTTCGGGTGAGTAGTTAATTAGAAAAAAAAATCGGAGGCCTTAGAACTTAAATGCACCTCGTACGGTTCAGAGAGCATGAGAATCTTAGCATTCCAAATCCGCTCTCACAAACCACCTGAAGGATCACAACCATTACATTTGAAATATAAACACAAATTGCTGCACTGTACATATTCAACGTAAGGGCCCGGTTTTAGACATTTTAGAAGAAATAGAAATCATCTGCAGCGTTTGAAGTGATCCGACTGGAATTTTGAACGAGCAAACTGCGCTTAAGTACGCAGTCCTGCTGAATAACTTTTATTTTTTGAAGCAGCGTCCAGTCTCATTTCCATCTCTTTCTGTTTTCTGATTATTGTACGCCATAAATGTATATTTCCTAACTGGGTCAGTGTATTTCGCCATTATTCTTGTGGCCCTCAGGATTAACGAATATACGGCGTAAGCCTGTTTCCTATAGTGAGGTCTACAAGGTCAACCCAGTTCATTTTACATAGGTGTAAAATGTCCTCTGTTAATAAAAGTTTGCATGTTTATCATTTCATCCTATGACTATGGCACATTATTGTGCTGTATCATTATCTATGTCCTCACCAATTTTAAATTTACCTGTCTTTCATTATGTAAATTGTGTCTCAGGTATTATATCATGTGAGCCTCGATTAGCTGTCGACTTTTAGTTAGCAGGTTTTAAATTCACCCGACTACTCTTGTGTCATTTTAATGCTATAGCTGCTACCTATTAATTGGCGTAATAGTTTCTGACAGTGTGGACTATAAGGTTTCGCTACTTTCCCTTTTGGTCGGCAGCGACATGCTTGTAAATATAAGTGGCACATGTGTATGTTCTTTTAATTGATGACTGATGTGTTGGCAGAAGATCCAACACCGTGTTGCTAGAGGAGGCTGAAATGCACGCTTTTAAGCTCACGCACACTGGCGTGAGGTCTGGAACAGTTAAAGGAGTTGATTCTACTAAATAAAGTACGGAGTTGCTTGAATACTTAACTTTAATCCATAATTGGAGAACATCGCTCTTGATGATACATTAATTATAATCTCAATATAAACTGGTAATGGCGCCTTGCTAGGTCGTAGCAAATGACGCAGCTGAAGGCTTTGCTAACTATCGTCTCGGCAAATGAGAGCGTATTTGTCAGTATATCATCGCTAGCAAAGTCTGCTGTACAACTGGGGCGAGTGCTAGGACGTCTCTCTAGACCTGCCGTGTGGCGGCGCTCGGTCTGCAATCACTGACAGTGGCGACACGCAGGTCCGACGTATACTAGCGGACCGCGGCCGATTTAAAGGCTACCACCTAGCAAGTGTGGTGTCTGGTGGTGACACCACAATGACTGTGGCGTGTTGTTCCACGTCGCCACACATATATCCCCACTAAATTAGAAACTTGCATGACACTCATGTAAAGAGACAAGTTTCATTGCGTCTTACGGTTTATACATAAATTTTATGTCGCAGCTTCCGCTCAGTTTTACTACAGTTCTGTACTGCCCTGTACAACATGTTCCTTTACCACGCATAATGCACTTTTAACCTTTTTCATGTAACTTTATACGTAATGTTTCGGTTTTTTCGTTCTTCATTTTAAATATAAATAGCTAATTCCGACTGCGAACGGCCGGGGCAGTGGCCCCGCGTTCTTCTTCCCATCAACACATGGCCATACTTTTGTCGCTCTGGTTTATTAGTTTGCTCCCTCCTTCGCGTCCACTACTCCACGCTTTGCCTCCCTGGTACCATACCGCGTCTTGTACTCGTCCTCCGCGGCGCTCGGGATAACACCACCAAGTCTGTGTCCTGGTATGCTTTGCGTATTTCTTTACCTACGCAGTCGTCCGTAAAACAGTCCGGTGTCTCTTTGGTATTGACTTACGTTTCACAGCATATAGCCCGACCGGCGTTTTTTTAACGTTTTAAAATATTTTTAAGGAGTTTTTTGTTTTTGATGTGTATTGCTGTGTGTAAAAATTATCTCCTGCCTCTTGCTATTTTCAGTAAGACACCTGAAGGTTGGCGAATAAGAGCCCGAAACGGTTTGTATTTTAAATAAAAGAAAAAACTGTAGCTGTAACTGTATTTTCAGCCTCTGGTATAATACTCAGTTGTGGGTGTTTCTCCGACAGGATTGTTTGTATTTCACATGTTATTTTCATTTTCTTCATTTATTTACCTGTTCCCAACTGGTATCACCTCTGCCCGACAAATTAAGCACTTTCCCGAGAAATGTATCACCTGTCCCATAAATATGTCGAATTTCCCTGAAAATACGTCAAATTACGCTAAAAAATGTGTCAACATACCCCTAAAGTGTACGGACTTGACCTAAAAACGTATCAGTTTGCCGTCCACCTCCGACAAATGAGAGAATTGCATGCTTCAGCGAATGTTAGGGGAAAACAGACCTCAAACTGAAAATTAAAATACTTTGTACATAATAATATACATTGTTTTTACATGTAATATTTCTTAGTAACTTTTTCCATTTTAAGTTATTATGTTTGTCATTTTTACATTGAAAATTTTTCCATTTTTTCCATACATTCATTAACTGAGCAATTATGGACATTCTGTGACAGAAAGCAAACTGAATTACATAAATTTCGAATTTATCAGAAAACATATATTATCCAATCAAATGAATTCTGCCAATGACATATTTTCATAGAGTTTAATCTAGTCAGACAGAAAAGAGTATATAATTATACATCAATTACAAAAGTGGTAATGACCTCAAATTACAATATTACAAATCATGTATTACAAATAATATTGACCATTGCATTAAGCAGTCGTAACTCCAAGTGAAAATATTTTTCCTAACAAAATGTATCAATCTTTCAACATCTTTTGCAAACGAAGCAAGTTTATGTTCTCTAATATCAGAAACAGACTGAATGATGTATTGCAGAGTTGCCTGTATTAATATGCTGACAGAAGATTGTTTTATCCTTTTGCTTTGCACATTATGCATCCATACTATCTCTTGAGTGCATACATTTTTGCTCACAGTTTGATAAATTCAGGAACAGATTCACTATAAAATGCTTAATTCACTAGACCCATCTCATTTTTATTTACCACATCCCACCCACTTTCCGTTTACCATATAAAACCGTGCGAAAAACACATGGAAGAAGATGCATCTAATATTTTCGCTATTATAACCAAAAGGTGGTAAGTGGGTAACTTTTAGAAGTAATCCTTTCGAAAACGGAACGAAAAAGTTTCAATAAATGTCTACCGAATGCAATACACAGGTTATGAATGGCTAACTGTAGAAAAGTAGAGTTATTAGAAGGAATACCGAGTTTTACAGCTACATATCATAAAACTCTAACATATAAACATATAAATCGATTAATGTTGTAGGGTAGCGACGCGAGTACATTCCACTTCCGTTATGTAAAACCTTTTGATGACAGCACATTGTAACATTCCTCTTGACCATGAGCTTTGTGAATTCTGCCTGTGGCACGAAAAATTAGATAAACCTTTAGCTGAATACTCACAGTTTAAATCTGTCAACAGTATCGTGTTCGGTCACAACTCCCAGTTCATAAAATTTACATATTCAGCAAAAAATGAACGGTCTTTTGTAATTTACAATGATACAGTACGTGTGTCTGAACTAGTTTCAAGTTCCAAATGTAGCCGAACTCTATTTCATATTCCGATCATATTCATTTGCATATATCATTCAGCATTGCCTAGTACGCACACTGTGGCTATGATGAGGGTTATCCAAAGTTTAATCTGTAAACGGGAACCCATTGCATTAAGCTGATCACTGAATAGCTGTATGCCATCGCTCAGATTGTAAAAGGGTTTTTACTATAAAACAAGCTGTGCAGAATAATTAGCATTTCGCGCGGCCGAGGTCTGCAGTGTTTCCAAGGAAACATTTGAGTAAGACTATGTTGAACACATAGAACATTCTATTTTTACTCGTATGCTGCATGTCGCGCAGAATTCCAGCTACGGTGTGAACTGCAGGCATCACTATGCAGTGCCTGTCACTGTCTGCAGTCTGAGTGAGAAATTGCGATGTGCCTACCTGGAGCATGAACATATGTGAAGAAAATGCAACATGTGGCTATCAAGAAGCTACATTAATCCAGATCGGGTATCTTTTCTGCCAGTGACTGTGGAAAAACACAAATATTTTACAAAATTATGGCACCAAGAGCGTTACCACAAAATACAATTCCAATTTGTCGATTTCTTGATGTGTTCACTCAAAAAGAGCATATTACACATAAAATCAGTTGATCTCATGACAATGATGATGATTGTAAATATAGCCTCAACCACACATTATACAAGTTTTTTAACGTATGGAACAGTAACAGAAACAGAGTACCAAAGAAATTGCAATTTATTCTAGTGTAAAGCACTTGGACACTTATATTCTTATATCCTTGCCGATGTGCTTCAAACCTTCTGTGGCCTTTGCCTTCAGCCGTGTGAATTGGATCTATTACATTACATTGCTTCACCTGGCTCGACTTGGGATGCTCTGCTGAAAATTTCTGGAGAGGAATTTCAGCTTACTACATACATCGATCCCCTTCAGTTTGTTGAGCATGGCATCGGAGGCAGCTGACCCTTTATTCCTGGAGATATGCCACTGGCAGCAACAACGTATTCATGTCCATTTATGATTAAAAAATCAACGAATCACAAAAAAAAAAAATTACCGTGATGTGAGTAGCCTGTACTGCCCGGTGTGTCGTAGTATCCTCCTGCGTTAATATCTGGACGACTCCCTTCAGAGAGTATAGAAACTTTGGAGGAGAAAATAGTACACACGATTCAATCATTCGGTATATCTTAGAAGCTCAATAGCCCTACATTTTTCACGATTTTCATTTGGATTTGCATCATTTGCAGAAGAAACGCGAAGGTGTATAGACTAATTTTAACATTGTGTGTTAAGAAAAGACATTAAAGAAATTTGAAACAATGTCTGCAACATAAATTGGTTTGGAAAAGTTTCCTAGAAATTTGTCACTCCGGTAACTTCTCATGGTGAAGCAATACATTGAGGTTATTGCGCAAAAATGCATGAGTACAAGCTACGATTTTAAGAGAGCTTTTTCAAACTAACGAATAATCATCCGTTTGGAAAAAAGGAATAAGCGACAGATGCAGGATAGAAGAGTAGCGACATTGAGGGAACACAAGGTATCCAAATTTTCAAAATAACGTTTTTCTTGAAGAAAATTTAGTCGCCATTGAACTCAGCAGGCTCAATGTAGGTTTTGATAATCCCATAACAGTAGAAATGGTCATCTTGGATATTTCAGAAACGCTTCTTGCCGCCTTCCATTAAGGATACATGTGAAACGAGTTTCCTCTATGCAGATACAGATAACTTAATTTGTCACATCAAAACTCCAAATATTTATGGGATATAGAGAGTAGTGTGTAAACTGTGTTCGATACTTCAGAATTCCCTACAAGTAATGAACGGGATATTTAGCTGGAAAATAAAGCAAGAAATTGGTGTGACAAAAAACGATTATAATGATTAATCGATTACGGAATTTGGAGGTATACAAACTTGAAATCGAATTTGAGCGCATAAAGCGCAGAGCAAGTGGTACAATACACTCTTCTGTTAATAGGTTAGCCATTGATGCAAAGTGTGGTAGAATCGACCTGTGCAGCACATGATTCGTTATAATCAGCACTTTGTTACTACTGTTAGACGTCACTTTTTTTTAAGTAATCAGTCTTTTCACTGGTCCGATGCGGCTCGTCACGAGTTCCACTTCTGTGAGAACCTTTTCACCTCAGAATAGCACTTGCCACTTGTGTCCACAGCTGTACACCCCAATCTCTGCCTTCCTCTACTGTTTTCACTCCTTACAGCTATCTACTCCACAATGGAAGTAATTCCCTGACGTAACAAATGTCTTATCATCGAGTCCCTACTTCTTGTCAGTGTTATCCACATATTTGTTTCCTAGTCGATTTTTCGGAGAACCTCCTCATTCCTTAGCTGATCAGTCACCTAATTTTTAACATTCTTCTGTAGCACTACTTCTCAAATGCTTCTATTCTCTTGTGTTCCAGTTTTCCCACAGCCTACGTCTCACTTCTATACAATTATATTGACAAAACGTACATTCTCGGTATTTTCTTCCTCGAACTAAGACCTATGTTTGATACGAGTACTCTTATTATATCCATGGATGACCTTTCTGCCAGTGCTAGACTGCTTTTTATGCCCTCCTTGCTCCATTATAAGTTATATTGCTGCCTAAGAAGCAGAATTCCTTAAGTTCATTACTTTAGCCTTTCTTGATTTTACTCTCAGCCCATATTCTGATCTCATTAGACTGTTCACTCCGTTCAACAGATCCTGCAACTCTTTTTCACTTTCACTAAGGATATCAACGTCATCAGCGAAACTTAAGTTGATGCCTTTCACCTTGAATTATAATCCCACTCTTCAAACATTCTTTTATTTCCGTCATTGTTTCTTTGATATATAGATTGAACAGCGGGGGCGAAAGGCTACATCCCACCCTTTTCAATCCTTTCACTTCGTTCTTTGCCTTCTACTCTTACTGTTCGGTCTTCATTCTTGTTCATATTGTACATTACCCGTCTTTCCCTATAGCTTTCAACTATTAATCGCGGGATTTCGAACATCTTACTCCGTTTTCCATTGTTGAACGCTTTCTCGGTGATGACATATCGTATGAACGTGTTGATTTTTCTTCAGTCTTATGTCCATTATAAACCGCAACCTCAGAACTGTCTTCCTCACGCCTTTGCCTTTTCTGAACCCAAACTGATCGTCATTTATCAGATCGTCAGTTTTCTTTTCCATTCATCTGTATGTTACTCTTGTCAGGAACTTGGATGCAAGTGCTGGTAAACTGATAATGCGATAATTCTCGTACTTGTCGGCTCTTGCAGTCTTTGGAATTGTGAAGATGATGTTATTCCGAAAGTGTAATGGTATATCATCAGTCTCATACATTTTACACACAAACGTAAATAATTGTTTTGCTGTTACTTCCCTCAAGGTTTTTATAAATTATGATTAAAATTTATTCATCCCTTCTTAAGCCTTCCAAAGCTCTTCTAAATTCCCGTACACCTTTCCGACTGACTAAATTAAGCTCCAGGAAAACATTTTCTTATTGTCTTAAGTTCGTCTGATTACAAGAACCAATTATGCTTTTCTTTACGTTGTAACATACCCCGGTATACTACCCCGTTGATGGTTATTTCACGGAAAAAAATGGGCTGTGCACTTTGTTCTTGCTCAGTGCACAACTTTGCCACTTAAGTGAAAAGTCAAGTCGTCAGAAAAGATAATTTTATTCAAGAAAAGTTCATTCTCATGTAATCGATTTAACATATCCGCACAGATATTCTCGCGAGCAATTATATCAGTGTCCTTTATTGCTTATATGAACGTCAATCTGTACGGTTTCAAATGCAAACTGTTTCTCAACACACGCCAAACAGTCGTATGTGGGCTTTTCAGTCCACGAGATACACGCCGGGTCGATTACGTAGTGCTGTTGACAAAATGTTGTGTCAGTCGCTCAGCGACGTCGTCAGATGTGCTTGGACGACCTGATGATTTCCCATGTTTTACCGAGTACCCTGTTTCTACAAAACATTTATGCCACTCATAAATTGTAGGCCTACTAGGAGGAATTTTAGCGTACTTGGTACGGAAATTACGCTGAACTGTTATCGCCGACTCTCATTCTTCAAACCAAAACACACAGCTAGCACGCACGGGTCCAGTGAAGGCAGCCATCTTCAACGCAACTACCACTAGCGGTCCTTACAGAACGATTCGGCACTATCGAACTACGCGAGACCAGACTTGATGTATTTCTCTAGGAATTGACACTACAATCACCTCTGTAGGTAGTATGTATTAATTTATATGAGTTTTAAAATTTGTGAAGTCCTCCTGTACATCCCCAGTATTTGATTAAAAGTATCCCGATATCCTTATACGAGGTGTGGTTTTAAAGTGTCAGTTTTGTTGTAGACACAAGTAGTTCCTGCGTATACCGCAACGAGCGCGTGCGTCGTTTACCGGCATGCCTCAGGAACAACCTGTACGGTTCTGTTCTCTGCTTTCAAAGTGTTTAATACTATCACTAGCCCGCCACGTGTGAGGGTCGCTCAGTGATACGGTTTGCGTCAGCAAGGAACCTGTCTGCTGCAGAAATCCATCGACAGATTTCCTAAGTGTACGGTGATACTGTTATAAGTGAAAGCAAAGTGTGTAAGTGGGTATAAGAATTCAAAGATGGCCGTGACAACGCCCATGATGAGGACCACTAAAGTCGCCCTTTTTTTCATTACAGACGATTTGGGAGCTTTAGTTGAAGCGAGGATTCGTGACAACAGGCGCTTCACAATAATATGTCTCTCAAACGAATTTCCTGATTCGTCGAGACCACTGCTTTACAACATGGTTTCTGAACATCTAAAGTTTAGGAAACTGTGCTCCCATTGGGTCCCGAAACACCTAACAGAGGACCACAAAAACCAAAGATTTGAGTGTGGGATTAAGTTCTTGACTCATTATCACGAACAAGGTGACGGCTTCTTGAGTCAAATCATAACTGGAGACGAAACATGGGTTTCGCGTATCACGCCAGAATCGAAGCAACAGAGCATGGAATGGAGACACACACACTCGCCTCTAAAGGTGAAGTCCAACCAACCTCTGTCCCAGCACCGACACCATGATGTGTCGGTGTTTTGGGACAGGCATGGTTTTTTTTGTTGGTCGACTTCATGCAACGAGGAACCACTATCAATGTAGAAGCATACTGCCAAACCCTGAGGAAGCTACGAAGAGCGATTCAAAACAAAAGACGCGGCATGCTGACAAATGGAATTGTCCTTCTCCATGACAATGCAAGACCTCACATTGCAGGTCAGACCGGCGATCTATTGGACAGTTTTGGCTGGGAAGTTTTAGACCACCCACCGTACAGTCTTGATCTTGAGCCGAGCGATTACCATTTGTTCCTCCACCTCAAACCACACCTCAGTGGCAACCATTATAATGATGACAATAACTTGAAACCGGCAGTGAACTCTTGGTTACGGAGCAGGTGGCAAATTTTTATGAAGAGGGTATTTTAAAATTGGTTGAGAGGTAAGATACGTGTTTGAAAAACTTGGAAACCATGTCGAAAAATAGAGTGAAGTATGTACTTTCTGAAAATAAATTTACTTTTTTGAAATAACCTTTTGTTGTGTACTTATGTTCAAACGGACCTTACTTAAAAACACGCCTTGTACAACGTGGAAATGATCACTAGATGTCACGGATGTCACGAAAGGTAGTATAAAGGTAGGCGGCAAGTATTGTGTTGTCAGTAGAGAAGTCGTAACCACAGAATGTGTCGGCCAGGAGACCTCAGTGACCTCGAACGACAGCACTTCATTGGCTGTTACCCCAGCAAACCCCCATCAGGATCTTTTCAGTCCTTATACAGCTGTCCAAGTCGAGTGTTAGTGTTATGACCGTGAACTGGAAACGCGAAAGAACAACGACAGCTAAACCAAGGCCAGGAAGACCTCATGGACTGACGAACAGGGACCTCCGAGTACTGCAGAGGGTGGTTGTAAAACTCGCATGAATTCGGCTGAAGGAATCAGTAGGGAGTTCCAAAGTGCTGCCGGCGGCCCAGCTAGCGCAGGTATTGCGTGTAGCGTCTTGGAAGCAATGAGGTGCAATGGTGGAGCAATTCCTAGCAACCCACACATTTCTGCAGCGAATGCTAATCGACATTTGAGGTGGTCCGAAGAGCCATATCACTGGACAGTCGCCTCGCGGGATTAGCCGAGCGGTCTGGGCGCTGCAGTCATGGACTGTGCGTCTGGTCCCGGCAGAGGTTCGAGTCCTCCCTCGGGCATGGGTGTGTGTGTGTTTGGCTTTAGGCTAAGTAGTGTGTAAGCTTAGGCACTGATGACCTTAGCAGTTAAGTCCCATAAGGTTTCACAGACATTTTTTTGAACTGGACGGTGCATGAGTAGAACATATTTATTAGGAGCGATGAATCATACCCTGTGACAATGCTATGAAAATGATTAGGTTTGGCGACTCCCTGGAGATGTCTGTTGCCATAATGTGTATTGTTAGCAGTGAGAAAGGGAGCAGGTTATGTTACGGTATGTAAGGCCTATTCGAGGTACCCATTTGCTCAACTATTGTACTATTTAAGAAACATGCTTTAGGAGTCGAAAATGTTGTAGTGGTTTGTCTACCACACAGAGTAGAACAGTTCGGAGACGATGCTAATCTGAATGAGCATGACAGCGCAACGTGTCATAAACCAGCATCTGTGAAGCAGTGCTTTGTGAACCATAAATTCCTGAAATTGACTGTTCAGAGTCTCGATCTTGAAGCAATGGAACATTATTGTCATAAGGTAGAAGGTCGATGTGGCTTCAGATCCCAACAACAAATATTAGTGTTTCATCTGTTGAGAAGAATACGATGCGCAGCGCGGAGTACCCGCACAGTCTAGAGTCTAGGGCGCCGTGACTTGTGTATCTTGCGTTCCTCAAACAAAGCTCCTTCATTGAGCGTCATCGTTTTCGTAGCGCTTCACACCAGCAGTTGGCGTAGAACTGTTCCTCAAATGAAACAGACTAGGAAGCTCGTTATGCGCTACACGTTTCCGTAATGTAGGGGATTTTCTAATAAGTTCATTAAGTTCCCACACGTTCACAAATATACGAACAATATATTTTTTAGTCTCCATGATGTTTCAACAAATTTTATTTAGCACTATCATCATAACACTGACATCTTAGAAGTACAGTAAATTAATAAATTCGTGTGTCGTCCAGGGGTAACGGTATTAATTAGTGATCAGAACACTCTAGTTCCCAGGTTAGATGCCAACCACTGCATAAATCTTAAATAAAATATATCAACAATGGCGTCTGAAGAGTTCCAGTATAAGGAATCATCGTCGTTCTACCAAAAGACTTGTCGAAGTGGGTGGAGTTGGTACAGGGCGCTGTCGTGTTGCGGTAGGGCAGTGCCACTAAAACGTGGTGTCAGAAAGAAAGAAGGGAAAGAGGATGTAAAAAGCAATAGGTACCGCTGCATTTATGACTCAATGTGTGTCCATAGGACATATAGCCTGTTATTTAAAAAACTGTCATGATCATCTCTCCATCAGCATAAGATGCCAGATTAGTTTCCCATCTATATATCCGGGTGGGGACTGCCAAGGGAAGGCTGGTAGGAGAAAATGATTCTATAATTAACGAAAGGGTAACTTAATAGTAGGCGGTGTGTGGAATGTCAAAAACGTAAATGTGGAACTGGAGCAAGAAAATTTGAGAAAACAAATTCAATGGCTCAGTGTAAATATAAGTGGCGGAGGGGAGGGGGGTCGGTGAAGTGATATGGAAAGAAGACAAATACTTCTGATCAGAAGAATATATGTTAAAATCCACTGGAGGAGAAAATGCTGTAACGTGTGCAAGTGTCGTTAAGAAGAGAAAGACGATGTTGTGAATTAGTTACCTTGGACTGTTCAATGACAGGATTATTCTCATCAAAATCGACATCCAACCCACGCCATCAATAATAATTCAGATATGAATGCCGATATCATGAGCAGAAGCCAGGTACACAAGGAAATAAGAAGATTGACTGTGTCTCTCAGTGTGTAAAGTGAATGAAAATCTAATAATCGTGGGGAACTGACACGCCAAAATAAAGGCAGAAGACACAGTGATGGGGAATACGTGCTCGTTAGTATGAATGGGAAAGGAGATCAACTTGTTTACGACGATAAATTTCAGCTAGTAATAGAATGCGCTACTCAAAATACATTCGAAGAAGAGGTATTGGTGTTAAAGGCCTCAACAAATGGAAAGATTCCAGCTGGATTAAATCACTGTCAGACATACACTCCGAAATAAAATATTTGATAGGTAAAACAATCTCGAGACTGCAGGACAATGGGGCAGCACCACAGGGTTGAAATATCGTGGACATTCCGTTGAATGACGCAACTGGATGATCGAGAAAATTTTATCAATATATATCGGTGCGATCTGTACGTAAGTACAAATATCGGAATATAGGGCGTTTCCAGGAGCGGGTACATATCTCGTATCACAATTTATTAATAATCAGGAGTAGGCTCAAATTTAAGGTATTCACAACGAAGAACCAATATGGAAAGACGAGGGACGTTGAAATACTGAGAATAATGCTGTGCTTTTAAAATGCTATAAGTCTGTAGATACCGCTATAGTGAACACCTTAAAAGGCACTTCAGCTGAAGAGGAATCGGTATCTCTAAGACAGGCAGCAATGGAAGTTGGACATAAAAATATGGGTGCAATGAAAGCAACTGCGAAGAAACATTGGGAAACAGAAGAATTAGTTGAACTGACTCAAGAAAGAAGAAAGTCCAAAAGTATCAGGAAAAGACGGGATAAGAAAAACATAATTTTCTTAGGAGTATAATACTCGTATATGTGAAATCCAAGAAATCCTATGCGAAATGATGGCAGGAGAAGTGCAAAAGTTGTGATTCGAAACCTAGAACAGTCAAAATAACCTTCGATGAAATTAAAAGTATAGCTATCAACATTACTGAAAAATGAATTCATGTGTTGAATGCAAAACAGAGGTAGGTATGTGGAAAGGGTACAATGTCTATCTATACGGTGGGGAGTCATTGTCTGATTACGTGATACAGGAAGAATTCGCAGTCGATTTGGAAGACGTAAGGAATGCAGAGTAAGAGACATGGCGTAACAAATATTAGAATCGCCTCCTATCAAACAAGACAGAAAGCTAAAATAACACTACTTCACAATTTCTGAAATCTGCTGTTACTATTAGTGCAGCCAAAATTATTAACTGAATTTAACAAGAGAAAATACTGTCGCAATCCACTCAGCGGTAAGCATAATCTTACGCTAAAGGCTTAACACTGTAAGTCAAGTATTATAGAAGCTGTGTATTTGCCTTGATTCATTGTAACCCAAGGCCTGCTAATTATCGAGACGCTCTTATCCAAATATTTGGGTGTCAGAGCACTTATCGACTCTCAACAACAAAATGTTTCAAATGGCTCTGAACACTATGGGACTTAACTTCTTAGGTCATCAGTCCCCTAGAACTTAAAACTACTTAAACCTAACTAACCTAAGGACATCACACACATCCATGCCCGAGGCAGGATTCGAACATGTGACCGTAGCGGTCGCGCGGATCCAGACTGTAGCGCCTACAACCGCTCGGCCACTCCAGCCGGCGACTCGCAACAAACTTTACACATAATATCTACACTTTTTCAAACTTTTTCTCGCTAACACCCAACCACAAAAAGAGAGGGAAAGAAGTTTGTCGCCTACTACATTCATCGCTTATTTGCAGTAAGCTTCACCGTCAGGTACGACGTTTTAATGTATTTATTCTTTACTACCAGCTTTATTCGCAAAACTGTTTGGAGACAGTACTCACATATACCACTAAATGAACACATAGTTAAGCCGATATGAAGTCAAAAACGTTGCGATTCTTGAAACGCATGTTTTATAGATGGGTATCAATGATCTAATGGGACGTGGGAGAGTTTACTGGTTCATTACTCGTCAAGTAAAGTAACTAATAATATTCTTAGTGCTCCTAACTACAATCATTTGCTTCTGACGATCCAAAATGTGGAAGCTGCATGAATTATTCGTGAAGCCTCTGGTAATTTTGCAAGTATCACACAAACAGTGGAAATTTGTCT
Organism: Schistocerca nitens; assembly: GCF_023898315.1. Lineage (NCBI taxonomy): Eukaryota > Metazoa > Arthropoda > Insecta > Orthoptera > Acrididae > Schistocerca > Schistocerca nitens. Next base: position 88,216,430 of record NC_064621.1, on the reverse strand, counting down.
ATCAGCTTTGAAATAGTTCAAAAATGGTTCAAATAACTCTGAGCACTATGGGACTTAACATCGGAGGTCTTCAGTCCCCTAGAACTTAAAACTACTTAAACCTAACTAACCTAAGGACGTCACACACATCCATGCCCGAGGCAGGATTCGAACATGCGACTGCAGCTGTCGCGCGGTTCACAGACTGAAGCGCCTAGAACGTCTCGGCCACAACGGCCGGCTATCAGCTTTGAAACATTTGGAAATTTTAACAATCTTAACGATTACTAGCCATTTCGTAATTTTATCACTAAAATCGAGCGATTTTTCCACTCTGTCGACCATGAAACGCTGTAAATCAATTTCATTCATGTAGTGCGTGTGAACGTTTCTGCGTAGTAAAAAATATAGCTACGAATTTTACAATAGGAATAATTGGTGATACCTTCTCTTTGATCACACCAGAAGGATCTGCGACATTTTAGGCTCTTTAAGCTTAACGTTTCATGTAGTCCCTGGAAATCAGCGTATCAGCAATGTATGTCTATGTAATGCGATATACACACCACAGAAGCGAGGAGAGCGCCAGATTCGCCCCGTCAAAGGCTTCACAACCTTTGTCTGAATTCGCTACTGCGTCAGGTCCTCTTTGCCCTCGTCGATGCTACTGGCTAGAGGTACAGGCGCCGTGTACGGTGAAGGCTGGCTTATCCACAACGAGCGATCCGGCAGTTATGTGAAACTGCAGCCAAAGGCTGAAATCACAGCACAAGCCGGTTATCGGCTGTTGCATTTGCCAAAGCGTTGGAAGACTGACGCCCGCTTTGAGGATCGCAAAGAGCCCCCATAAACCGGCCTGCGGGTAACGTGTCTGACAACTTCAAAGCCTGCTGCACAGTTAAGCCCTTCAAGCCTTTTCGATCAAATTCGACGTGTGTATCCTGTGCATTTGCTTTAAGCACTTTCATCAGTCCAGCGTAACCTCATGGTCCTTGTTGTGCGATCATGGATTTATGATTATCCTTCTCTTTGCCGGTACAGTCGACTCATTACTTTCAGCTAAATTATTCTGGAGATTACATATTCTGTTTTCATATAAGATTTACTTACACCGCACGGCAAAAACAGTGAATCACCAGAACTCTTTGTCGGATCTCACAGTAACTTCGCACACATGCACACCGTCGGCGGTCATTTAAGAGATTACAGTTTTTAATACTACAACACAGTGCCTCAAATATTTTTAGATACTTTATTTCCAGAGTTTATAACCACTTTTGCCATTATGTGCTGAAGGCAGAGAAGTACTTGTAAATCATCTGTGGTGTGAAATAGACGTATAAGTTGTCGCGCAAATGGCAGTGTTTTGCGTCGCAAATGTTGTTGTAGTGCGTCGCTAAGAAAATTATGTGTGAGCAAGCATGTGGACATAGTGTACGATCGCAAGAAGATTTCGGAAGTAATGAGGAATACTGTGTGCCTCAATTTATTCAAGATGCTCAAATTCGCCGGCCAGTGTGGTCGGGCGGTTCTAGGCGCTTCAGTATGGAACCGCGTGACGTCTACGGTCGCAGCTTCGAATCCTGTCTCTGGCATGGATGTGTGTCATGTCCTTAGGTTAGTTAGGTTTAAGTTGTTCTAAATTCTAGGGGACTGATGACCTCACATGTTAAGTCCCTTAATGCTCACAGACATTTGAACAATGTTTTTCTCAAATTCGACGTGTATAGAGCCTATTGCTAACGGATCTCACAATAAGCATTACTTCGGGCCACAAGCAACGCATCGCAATGTAAGATCCAGCCAAAACTTTGTGGCAGCGTTTTAGTAACTTTCTGGAACATTAGACTGTGTTTTGCTAAAGAACAAACCTGTCGGGAGGCACTTAAGTGACCGGAGTGGTTAACCATCTACATGGTCCTATTTTTCACCATAAATTTCGAGAAAATAGAAGCCAAAGAAATATTCAAAATAATCCCAATGTAATTAAATGTGCAGTTGATTTTCAATCAAGCACGTAACGTGTTAAAAAACAATAGTAGCTATAGTGGTTCAAATACTATTGCGTCACATCTGCAGACAATCAGCTTAAATTAAAAGTGATTAAACTGAAATACATTTTCTACAACAGAAGTTGCTGACTTTCTTGTAGTCAAAATAGATTTGGAATTTTATGTTGTGTTTTGCGAATGATATTATGTCCATACGTCTACGTAACATTACTACTGTTGACACTAGCAATCGTTGCAATGAATGGAAGTTTTTATTACACCTGTTTGAATAGTTGAAAATAAGTGAAGAATAATACAGTATTCAGTTTTTGTCACGATTAATCATATTTTCAGACAGACAGCGTTAATCGTGAATTACGTAGCGCAGTACAGTGTCAACAAAAAGTTGCTAGTCATTGCTTATTATTGGTGATCATTAAGGTCACTAAAATAATTGCTTCCCAAATTAATGTCTTTTGTGTCGGTATCATATGTGTCTTTCACACGTATGTTCGAGCGAGTGCTTTTTGTCCAGTTGCTGCTTTCTCTTTTTCGCACGATATTTACGTATATTCAAAGTCATTACAATCATGCAACAAAATTAATTTTTGACAATTTTTGGAGCTGCCGACCATGCAATCTAACTTCATTTAAACTAAATTCTAGCATTCAAAATTGCGGGTAACTGCTGCGAGATTTTAATTTATTACCATTCTTTACATATCGATTGTTGTTACACGTATTGACAAACGTTCGTGCGATAGCGTCAGGTTGTAACTATTTATATTCTGTAGGTAAGAATTGTTCTTCGGATCGGATGCCTTGTTTCCACTGCCAGCAGAACAATAAGTACAAGTGTCACGATAAAACCTCACATAGACAGTAGAGTGTAGTTACTTCATAACTTGCAATCCATCGTGACAGGTAGAACGCCCATCACTTGCATTAGTGTTGTTCGTGTTGTAGTTAGCAGGCCTGGTGGGATATATAGGAGTCAACAACAGCCTCAGATTTTCAGTGCTTACTGTGGAACATACTGAGATGCCGCGTACTCGTGTGAGACATCATTGTCAACAGCTTACATACGTTGTAACAGACCTTAGTGTGGGTCTCTATTTGGCAAGCTGGTCTGATCGTGCAATGTCCAGATTTGTGGGGCATTCAGGTGAGACTGTGGCAGGGTGTTGGATGCCATGGGAACTTGACAGCGGGAATGATCGTCGTTAAGGATCCAATCAACCAAGGAGCATCTCCCTGTTGTGTAACAAATACATCATAATCGTTTCACAATAGTGCTAGGGAATCGCAGTTGCATGCATAGCGTGCTGTTAATACCACATCACAAACGGTTGGCTCTAGAGTGTAACAATGACCGAAAAGCATGAATTGCTGATGAATGGCATTGAATACCGTTCAACGATGAGTTGCGGTCCTACACTTTCCCTGATGACCACTGCCGACAAGTATGGTGTCGACCTTGATGGAGGTGGCATTCTTCAAATGTGTTGGAGAGGCGTAGTGGTTTTAGCCTGGTGTCATGGTGTGAGGTGCCATCGCGCAAGACTCTAGCTCATGTCTGGTGGAGACTGAGCAAGTTCTGACGGCACACCGTTACGTCACAGACATCTTGCATCCTCACATGCTAACTCTCATGTGACAATGTCGTGGTGCCGCTTTTTCAGTAGGATAATGCTCGTCCACGTATGGCACGTATTAGTATGCACTGTCTGCGTAATGTTCATATAGTCTCGTGCCCAGGAATATTACCGGACCTTCCCATGGCAGAACATGTTTAGGATCAGTTCGGATCTCAACTCCGTTTCATTGCCAGTATCAATGACATCTAGGACCAGTTGTAGCCGTTGTAGGCCAACTTACCTCAGGACAGAATACAACGGTTTTACGACATCCTTTCGAACCGAATAAGTGCGTGCATCCAGGACAGAGGAGATCCAGGGTGAAACTGATATATCGGCTCGTACTATCAAGTCCTTTGTACATTTGACTGGATATATTTCCTAAAACAACTTCACATTCACTCTCAACCCTTGAAGTTTCATTTCGTTTCATCTTCTCGTTGTGGGTAGACAAGAAGCCATGTACTCTTCGCTACGTTACATGTTTATTACAAATAATAAAACACGCAAAAACACTCTCCTAGCTTTCATGGCTTTATTAGAATCCTGACGTGAGACAGCAGAACGCGACTGGCAACCTATTTACCGTTTTCAGCCCATCGCCTCAGCCACCAACATCACTGACTCATCCAATTCTGCCAGCAAGCTGCCCCTGAGCTCTAGACGCTACTTTGACAAAGCACTGGCGGAAAAACTACTGATCAAACGTTAAAATTAATGTGGAACAGAATTACATATTTTTAAAGGAATTAAAATGTTATTCGTAAGTATCTCTGTGGTTTCAGAAGGCGATTGCTCGAAAACTACAAGACAAAAAAGACACATATCAATGGACCAAAGGACAAATGCTCATATCGGAGCATAAAATACGCAAACATGATCCTGTTTAAAAGGGGCTCATTCCATCTTCCTCGACTGTGAATCTTCCTCCTCAAATTTTGGCACTCGACCATATTCACGATTTCCTTATCTCTTCCCCTCACAAGCTCTCCCAACTCTCTCACATCGCTAGTCCATCGCTGTAAGTCGCTTATACCCACCCACCCGCTCCAAAGTGCACGTTCTCACTCACTCATCAGCTTAACTGATTGTTATTGCCTCTTTTTGTGTCTCTAACTGTCTCTATTTCACAACCGCAGCCTCCTTCGTTCTGTAATACTGCTCCTCCATCTCTTACTGCTGTTACTGCTACTGTATCAATCATTCCTCTGCACTACCACTCTTTCTTCTCAGTGTCACTATCTCTCACTTCCTAGTTGTCACTGTCATAGACTTTGTCTCCCATTATCACCGGCTCTCTCTCACTTCCGTTTTCACCGTCCCTCTGTACCTCCCCGATTGACACCGGCTCTTTCACTCTGTTTATAGCACTGTTCTGTCACTATCAGTTATGTTCCACTACCACTGCGTCCCTTTCTTTCTCTCAAACTCCCATTGTCTTCTTCGCTCTTTCTATGTCTCGATCACTGTCTAATATCTTCCAGTATCTATTATTTTTCGGTCTCTTTCCCACTGCCACTATCCTGTTCTCTGTCAGCACAGAAAGGCGCTAATACGTACATATGTCAAAACGTTTAGGAATATCGTTAAAGTTGCTGAGAAAGGCAGACTGAGGCAGCTAGTACCGCACTTTCTGATCATAATATTTAAGCAGGAGAATGTTCCCTGTATGTTGTTATCCGACAGCAGCATTTTTCCACTGGTTCCCTTCTTTTCACTGCCATAGTAGAGCTTGTATGGAAATAACTTTATAGGTCAGTAAAACTTTATGTTTTACTTACGTGAAATTGAAATAACGCGAAGCTAATTTTACAAACGTGTACGGGTTTTCTGTCCACAGAAATGTTGCATGTGCTTCAGTACTCGACATGGGGTTTCCAAAACCCTTGTGACGTTAACACAGTTTACAGCACATTCTTCCATGCTACACCATTTTATAAAATACGTTCGCCTCAGATCAGATTCGTGCGTATTTTACGCGTACAAGTAGGAGGACATTGTACCTCTGTATCTCGGAAATTGATGAAGAAATCAATAGAATTTGAAATCTGTTCGAGTTCGGGATCATAGTAACACATCCGAATATTTTTTGCCACTTGCTGTGCGTAGTCGTCTTGAAACAGGCGGCTTTATTTTGGTATGAAAAAAATTGTAAGAAACCTCGCGTTTTAGTGTTTTCTAAGGAACCACCCTTAAACCTATGGTGCCTACGTACATCACACTACATGCAAAATCAACCAACCGATTTTATCCACCTCAAGAAGCAGGAGTAAATGTGTGATATTCGCACTCTGCCCCTCTATTGTATGATAATGACATTAAGACCGTCCTAATGATGTGTATGCAAATGGTCCCTAGCCCAACGGCTGTCCAAAACACTTGACCCTAGCTATGAGCCCCGGATGAATCTCGTTTCAATGCGTGGCGTTTTGCAACATATTAGGTAACAGATCATTTGAAATACACACCTTAGTGTAGTTGCCCACTACTAGAGAGCAGGCGTGTGAGGACATGTACACAAAACATCAGCCCCGTACTGTCGCAGGGAATTTGTTTGCGGCTACAGACAGGTAGATAAATGAACGGATTTCCAAATAGGGTTGCCGTCGGGCATTCCGAGGCAATTAGCATCAGTGACTTCAGTGGATTGCAGATCACATATTGACTCTGGCAACATCACAAATACTGCGCACATTGAGATCCCTGAAGAGATGGTCTATCTGCTGGCATATGGCTATTTCCTCTGCATCTTGTAGTTTAACCACAATGTTGTCTTCTGAACCCCCAGAGAAAGTTACAAATAACCTTGCATATGATAACTTAATTATCATCTAAGAGATATTATTAGCATCTAACAATGCTGAGAAAACAAAATGACCTATATTATCTAAAACTCGTCTCTGCCGTGTCTAGAAAACGCCTGTAGTTTAGGCTCCTTTCCATTAGAGCTTGTGGAAGGGACCGAGCGACGAATACGGTATGCAGGTTCTAATTGATTTTCTTCGTAGTAGCAATGAAGAGATGAAGAGATTTGCACGAAATAAAGTGTGGTGGAGAGATGCGTTAAGGGGCTCCGGAAAGGCTCAAAATCATGAAAAGTTAAATTTTTACTTTTTTGCGTTTTCTGAATATGCAGACTATTAACTTTTAATAGATATATAATTTATTCAATTCCGAAGACTACAACTATTTTTAAATTTTTTTAAATGTGTTCTACATGGGCGTGACCCACTGTGGCGCTGTTAAACTGCTGTCAAATGGTGTTATTATTAACGTCCGTGTTCATCAGGTACATTTTAGTGATGTGAGATAAAGTATGTGTTGTGGCTAACCTGTGATGGTTCAATATATATCGCTGGTGTGATTGTCGATTGTTTCATGTTTATTTACTCTGTCGTTATCTCGAAAATATTCGTAATTAATTCTGTTTCTTGAGTCTCTGTTTTGTTGAAGTATAATAATGAGTAAAAGTAAAGTTATTAGAAATCCTCTGAAGGCTTTTAAGAAAAGAAGAAATGTTGGAAAGCCAAAGGTATGTGTTATTAGTGTAAACAATAAAGACGATAACCAAGTGAGTGAACCTAACCTCTCAAGTACACCTGCCCATAGCAGTCAAAGTGGGAAAGAAAATACTTCACAGAAGAAGCTTGGTTCAATGAGTGAAAACTATGAATGTTTTATGGGCGAATCGGATGTGAATGAAATATTTGATATGTCGGTTCTCAAAGGAATTTTTTCAAACTGTGTAAGATGTATTCATTGTAGTGAAGTTGGTCTGGAACTCTCCATAATAAAGCACGTAGGACTTGCTAGTGAAATACAACTGAAATGTGATAAGTGCTCATACATGACCACCTTTTGGAACAGTGTTGCAGTAACTGCAACTGAAGGAAATGGTAGCAAAATCTAAGAACACAACAACGAGCGAAGCTTGCTTTTGACAAGGAACGCCTTCGGGCTGCAGACAGGGCTGTAAAGAGTCTAGAAATACAAGCAAGAGTAAACAGGGGGAGGAACAAGAGGAAGCTGGAGGAGGAGTTTGCAGAGGATGAAGATAATCCATCCCATGGACCTGGAATGCACTAAAAAGTTAATCCAATCTTTGTCGCTCGATTCCCAAAACTTTTATTTTCTCATACTAATTACATGTTTTCTAAGGATCTTCCGAACATGTTTGTTTCAAACTTTCAGTAAATGTTACACAGTACCTTCTGCATAATTTAACACAGCCTTTTTCCAAAAAACTGTATATTTTTGAATACATAAATAAAAAATTGCAAAAAAATGTTGTGAATCTTCATTACAATTAAAAAAAATTATCTTTAATAACTGAACTAAAATTTTGTAAAATCCCTGTGTTAAGTTGTAGCCCATATTCCAATAAATAATCTGTAAAAAGTTCAACTTCCTACCTCAAATACTTTGTGAGGAAAGATGTAATTTATAAGCGTTATTTTAACATTGCAAGTATAGGGCGTTCCGGAGCCCCTTAAAACAAAGTTCGGATTGAGGAACACAAAACCAGCAGCAACCCCTATACTTTCATTATCTCCTACGCAAGGAATTCTTCTGTAGCATACCAAAGACTGTGACAGCCCTAATCTATGGGAAACCGTAGTACCGCAACAAGATTAAAATGCAATTTTACTGCAATGTATATTAGTGAATTTCTACTGCTTATTACACTTTTTCGTTTCAACTTCCTAAGAGAAGTATATTTGTAGCCAAGCCTCATTATGTATTATCAGGATTTCTCATCAGCTGTTATGGCTGTTGTTTGTTCATACACAATAAAATGTACTAACTACGTGGCTAGGTTGCGGCCGCATGGTATGTAGACCAAACGCCAGTATATCATTAACAAATTGCCCAACTTGAGATTCTGATTTGTAACGGAATACGCGGAATTTAAATAATTTAGTACTAACTGATCACTAACATAATGAAAAGCTGTTTATTGAATATTTTCACAAGTATACTAGACCAAAACCAATTACTCATCACGAGGGTGTATCCAGTCTTAATAATTAACTCAATTCTGCGAAATCGACTAGCCACATGTTTCATATGCAGCTGTGTATTGTCACTCACTGGCGAGGAACTCCTGTGGAGCCAACTAACTACACAACTAGTATAGGAGTTTTCCTTTCACAACACAATTCAAGACTCCGTAACTAATCCGTGTTGCAGTTGCCGAAAATTCAAGAAGGTACAGTAGGAAATTGAAAAATCCAACATGACAGTGGCACAAAACTTAAAAATCGAAGTAACAGATTCAAGATAGCAGAGGTGGGACGTTAAAAAGTCCAGTTTAGCAGAATTAGCCCAGTTTTGTGGTCACCCTCCCCCATACGCTACAATCCAAGATGGTGTCAAGTTAAAAACATTTATTTCCAATAAGCAAAGAGCATGGAAAATGTATGTAAAATTATAGCGTACAGTATTTCTGTGTCGAAAATGTACGTCAAAGATTGTTAGATTTTCAGTAACACATCACCTCACCAGACATCATTCTCGGAGGGTGAGTATACTAGAAAAATATAATGAGTGACATGTACTGCCTAATGTTACATTTCATTACGTTCTGCTAGACATGCTCGAGGTTATGTAAAAAATGAAAGTTACGAGGGAGGCTGAAACATTTACCAATTGGAACTATGGTGTGAAGGAACTCTAAAACATTTGCACACAGTATTTCCATAATCAGCTACTAAATAATACCAACTACTAAATAATACCAACATTTAATCGTAAGGCATTAAAGTACGCGTTGTGAAAACACATGATACAGCTAAAGACAAACGAACTGAGCAAGCACAATTTTGGGAGGGAAGAAGTAACTGTGACGAGACCTTTATTCCTTTGTAACACCATAAGTGCATATTTGCTCAAGAGGCTTTCATAGTACACAAAATACGAAAGTAAACATGGCCAGCAACAATAGGGGAAGAAGACAGAGACGAAATTTCAGTGTCTTGAAATAGAATCTTTGCACCAAAATAAAATTATTTATCAAAATAAGATAGAAGTAGAAAAACAAAGACACTTAGGTTGATGACGATGATGATGCTTGATTTGTTGGGCCCTCAAATGCGCGGTCCAGCTTCTGTACAAAGTTCCAATTTTTACACAATCAAATTTTTTTACACAGTCCACTCTATCCACTGTTACGAATGATGATGAAATTACGAGAACAACACAAATAGTTTCCGGTAAGAGAAAATCACCAAATTAGCCGGGAATCAAACCCAGAAGCCCCTGATCCCGAGGCAGCTACGCTACCCACTAGACCACGAGCAGACACACAGGTTGCTTATAGTAACATGTAAGTATAATTACAGATCGGTGATTACGAACGAAAATTCGAAGTTTTCACCAAATAAAATTACTTCTCTAGGAATATTAAAATAAACGCAGTGGTTCGTTTCAGGGCAGCATAGATATGTCACACACCCGCCTCTGATAAGAACCACAGCCGTCATACTCTACGTGTCAAACGCCACATTGAGCCATCGGTCTACTCGATGACTTGGAGAGTCCTTGCAGATTCCCCAATACATTGAGAATACTTTGTTCACAGTGATATCACAGGCACAACCAAACACGACAGCTGCTTTTTGCGAGTGTGTCATGTCCCTACATCGAGTCCCCTTCCTGCGCTGACTGCACATATTCTTAGTAACCAGACGCACCTCCTGTTACTGAGGTAAGTTGGTCACTTTCATAATTGGAGGAATAAGTGATGACAGAAACTGACCAAACCTTCCATTCCTGTTCTGAATGATGATTCCCCTCACTAAGAACAGGAAAGTCTAGCAAACCAAGACGTCTTTAATTATTGGAACTTTAAAATCTGATGGTTCCATTATTAATTAAAATGCGGTATAGGGCACCAATCACATCGAATACCATTTTATTTCATAAGTCAAATACCTAAATGTACCTGAAATAAACCGAATTCCTAGACTTGCCTCCAACTACATTTTTAGATTGTTTTTCACAAATTACAGGAAGAAAACTTGGCACATACAGAAACACACTATTACCCACAGTATTTCTTTCTCTTCCTCAGTCAATAAAAACAAAAGAGATAACGTTAATAATAATAATAATAATAATAATAATAAACCCCGTGGAGGCCCGGGAAAAGAATAAGCCTCTGGTATGTTCTGCCAGTCGTAAAAGGCGACGAAAAGAACTAACCACTAATGGGGCTAATCCCCCTTTTAGTGTGATTAGTTGGTTCAGGACAGAACTAATGAAGCCTCGACAAACGCTGTCATGGTCGGGGACGACGCTTGAACCCTATGCCCGTCCACAATGCTAACGACACTGCTAGCCACATGGAAAATGATTTAAATCCAAATACAGGTGTTTTGCAGGATATGCTTCCTGCAACCATTCTAGAAGGGAAACGAAGACAGAGGATGAGATGGTCAGATGAAGTTAACCGACACCTCATGTTCTGTTATTGCCAAGCAACAAACTTAGGTACCATCACAACTGGATACAGATCACAAGTATACACAACATTTATTACCAGATACGCAGAATTAAAATTTTTAACGGAACAACGACTAGCTGATCAGATCCGTGTAAGAATCAAAAATAACAGGATACCCCAGTCAGAATTAGAAAACATCAAACAACAAGTACAACAAATACTGGAACAAAATAATGTGCAATCAGAAGTAGAAGAAAATACGGTACTAGAATAGACTCAAACATCCCAGAGCAAACAAACAAAGAACAACACGCATCAATTAAACAATCAGAGGAAAACGAAATCTTAAGACAGCCAGCAGAGCAAGCACAAATAGAACACGAAGTGACACACATCTTCGATATAGAAGAAAAATTTCAGCTGACATATATAGAATACAAAGACACAAATACAGATATTAGCCCATTCTTGCATAGACCATCAAGTAACCCACAAGTCGAAACAACAATAACAACTATCAACACAATCATACACAACAAAATAAATGAAAAAACAACTATGGAAGAGTTACAACTACTGATTTATATAGGAGCACTCACTACACTAAACATACACACTAGGCAGAGATCAGAACCAACCAACACACAGAAGAAACCCACAAAACCAGCATGGCATCACAGGCTAGAGATCAGAATAGAAAAACTGAGAAAAGACATCGAACACAATTTATAAGAAATGAAATATCAGACAAGAAACGAAAAAATTTTGATAAAATCTCACAACAAGAAGTGATAGAGCAATTAGATGAAAAGAAGCAGAAATTACAAGCACTGACCAAACGACTTAGAAGATACAAAAAAAGTGGAAATAGAAGGAAACAAAACCAAACATTCAACAGAAACCAAAAGAATTTTACCAGACAATAGATAACACACACATTAAAATAGACAATCCACCAAACATAACAGACATGGAACACTTCTGGAGCAACATATGGTCAAACCCGGTACAACATGACAGACATGCACGGTGGATACAAGCAGAAATAGACACATACAAGATGATACCACAAATGCCTGAAGTGATAATTTTGCAACATGAAGTCACGCGAGCAATTAATTCTACTCACAATTGGAAAGTCCCTGAAAAGATAAAATAGCAAATTTCTGGCTAAAGAAGTTCACCTCAACACATTCACATCTAACTAAATTATGTAAGAGTTACACTGCAGACCCATACACATTCCCTGATACACTTACACATGGAATAACTTATCTGAAACCTAAAGATCAGGCAGACACAACAAACCCAGCTAAATATCGCCCCATAACATGCCTACCAACAATATACTAAATATTAACTTCAGTCATTACACAGACATTAATGACACATACAACACAGAACAAAATTATAAATGAAGAACAAAGGAGCACGAGGATGTGAGAGCAACTGATAATAGGTGCAGAGATGACATGTCAAGCTAAAACCAAACAAAGGTCGCTACACTACGCATACATTGATTACCAAAAAGCTTTTGATAGTGTACCCCACTCATGGTTACTACAAATATTCGAAATATACAAAGTAGATCCTAAATTGATACAGTTCCTAAACATAGTAATGAAAAATTGGAAAACCACAATATCCAAACAAATTCAAATAATATCACATCACAGCCAATACATATTAAGCGTGGAATATACCAAGGAGACTCATTAAGTCCTTTCTGGTTCTGCCTTGCTCTGAACTCACTATCCAACATGCTAAATAATACAAAATATGGATACAATATTACTGGAACACACCAACACAAAATCACACATTTACTATACATGGATGATCTAAAACTACTGGCAGCAACAAATCAACAACTCAACCAATTACTTAAGATAACAGAAGTATTCAGCAATGATATAAATATGGCTTTTGGAACGGAAAATCTAAGAGAAATAGCACAGTCAAGGAGAAACACACTAAACAAGAAGATTACATATTGGATAACCACAGTGACTGCATAGAAGCTATGGAAAAAACAGATGCCTATAAATATCTAGGATACAGACAAAAAATAGGAATAGATAATACAAATATTAAAGAAGAACTACAAGAAAAATATAGACAAAGACTAACAAAAATACTAAAAACAGAATTGACAGCAAGAAACAAGACAAAAGCTATAAATATTTATGCTACACCAATATTGACCTACTCATTTGGAGTACTGAAATGGAGTAACACAGACCTAGAAGCACTCAATATACTTACATGATCACAATGCCACAAATATAAATACATCACATACATTCAGCAACAGAAAGATTCACATTAAGCAGAAAGGAAGGAGGAAGGGGATTTATCGACATAAAAAACCTACATTATGGACAGGTAGACAATTTAAGAAAATTATTTATAGAACGAGCAGAAACTAGCAAAATACACAAAGCAATCACTCATATAAATACATCGGCTACACCATTGCCATTTCATAACCACTTCTATAACCCTTTAGATCACATAACATCAACAAATACGAAGAAAGTAAATTGGAAGAAGAAAACACTACATGGCAAGCACCCATATCATCCAACACAGCCACACATCGATCAATACGCATCCAACACATGGTTAAGAAAAGGAAATATGTACAGTGAGACAGAAGGATTCATGATTGCAATACAGGATCAAACAATAAACAGGGCATATTACAGCAAGCTTATTATTAAAGATCCCAATACCACAACAGATAAATGTAGACTTTGCAAACAACAATAGAAACAGTAGATCACATCACAAGCGGGTGTACAATACTAGCAAATACAGAATACCCCAGCAAAAATAATACATCAACAACTTGCCATACACCATAAACTAATAAAGCAACACGTTCCCACATACAAGTATGCACCACAAAATGTACTGGAGAATGATGAAAACTAATTATACTGGAACAGAACCATTATAACAGATAAAACAACATCACATAACAAACCTGACATCATACTCACCAATAAAAAGGAGAAATTAACAAAACTAATCGAAACATCCATACCCAATACAACAAATATACAGAAGAAAAGAGGAGAAAAAATTGAAAAATACATCCAACTGGCTGGCTGAGGAAGTCAAGGACATGTGGCATCAGGATAAAGTTTACAATATACCAATTATACTATCAACTACAGGAGTCATACCACACAATATCCACCAGTACATCAACGCAATAGAGCTACATCCAAACGTATATATACAACTACAGAAATCTGTAATTATTGATACATGTTCAATTACCCGAAAAGTTCCTAAATGCAATGTAACAAACACCGTACAGAAGGAAGTCACGCTTGATCAAGGCCCGCGTCACTTTACATTTTTAACAAGACATAACATCTGAGAAAGGAAAGAAATAATAATAATAATATAATACACAGAAAAATAAAGTGTTTTGCTTACTGTTGATGTAGGCTGTTCTGTTGTGAAGCAGAACAGTTAAATACTATATAAGTAAACGGATTAACAATGGAGTTTTTAGCAGAATAGTACTGTCTTATAAAATTCTAGTATATGTTACTCTGCCTGTAAGTCATATTATGATGAGGAAAATAACTGCCTTCGAATCATCAGTTACTTTATTTAACTAAGAAATATCTCATCAGGAAATTTCATCAAATGCTTAATCTGTGATACTATGTGTGTACTGCCATTGCGTGTTATGACATGTTGAAGTTGAAGTTATTTGCTAGGTTTAAAGCTTTGAGTCTCACTGGGTTGAAAAAAAAATAATTTAAAAATTATTCACAAAATTTACCTTTATTATCATAGCAAGCAAAGAATACGAGAAGAAACTGGCAAAAAACAAGCAGTCAAATGCTTTAAAGATGTGGTTTCAGTTTGAAAAGTATTTAAAACTATTCACAAAACTAGCGTTTCGTATCCTAGTAAGAAACATATACAAGAACGAATAGCAAAACGTACACAATTAATTGTTTTAAAGATGTGGTTTCCCTTTCGGACCATTGAGGTGTACAATTTTGAGCCATCCATCATTTCACACTATATATTTGAAAGAAGTTTCTAATTTTCTAACAAACTATCCCACGTCTTCAAGCTTCCGTCTTCTGCCATATTTTTATCGGAGCTGCACATTTATTCACTTATTCGTTACAAACAAACTGATCTAAACCAAGTTATGGTCCTAAATAAAAAGTAAAAAGGCAAGTGAAAATTAATAAATGTATTTTAAAAAATCGACCCACCAGCTTGTCTCCGAAACCACTCTTAAAAGCAGTAGTGCAAACTCAAATTTTCATTACAACCATAGATATACTTACTACATTGTCAATGATCTTCTCAAAACGAACACTACAACACATCATCAGTAAAAATAAAAAAAGAGCTATCTCCTAGATTCATGTAGCACAACCTCTGTCTTACAATATCATCGATGGTTTAACGAGAAAGGGACCGATACTTCAAAACAGCTATGGTCGCAGGTTCGAATCCTGCCTCGGGCATGGATGTGTGTGCTGTCCTTAGGATAGTTAGGTTTAAGTAGTTCTACGTTCTAGGGGACTGATGACCTCAGATGTTAAGTCCCATAGTGCTCAGAGCCATTTGAACCATTTGAACGTCAAAACAAAATTAATGAAGTGATGGTTATTTTGTAGTCCCTTTTACTATTCTAGATCTAACTGCTAAGTTTTAAAACGCTTCGTTATTTCCTGCGATGCAGTTTGTTATTTGTGTTTGTCCTCTCCAGAGATGTAGCTGAAACGCAAACACGTACAATCGTACTGCATATGCGTTTGAAATCAACTTTATGATGCTGTAATAATCTCTCTGTGTTTTGGAAGACAGAACAAAACTGAGTTCGACCGAAATGGCGAATTTCTTCTTACTGGGTCATGACCAATTAGGTATGAAATTTAGGTTCTGATTTTCAACAACGTAAGGGTTTTAACCCCCGGCTACTGATCACTCTTCAGATTTCTTTCCAGATGAGAACCTAAAACCCCAAAATGTAGGTGAAACAGTATACCCGTGGACAACGTGTACGCGCCCTCGTCAAGATTATTTTTGCTGGACGAACTCGTTTATTCAGTTATTGATCACAAACAATATTAGCGAATGGTCCTTTTAATTTAGTTTCTAACGTTAGTCTGCTGCACCTGTGCCCGTAATTATTTATGTTTGCTTTTTCCGTTCTCCTATACTCCAGTTCTAAAGGTCTCAGTTTATAACTGAGCACCGTTCAGTGCTGCTATATGACCGCTCACACTTGTAACATGCTTCTTCGTTTTCTACGGCTTTCTTCCAGTCCAGATCCGCAGTCTAGCTTGTAAGTGTGGGCCTCCTATAATAGCGAAGCAGTTCACCATTTGTTTAACTATACATGATGTCGCATCGCGTAACCGCCACATCCAATTGACTCTGTTCATCTAACCACTTCCCAGCTCTAACTGTTTCCTTCTCGTTTAAAGTCTTGACTTCAAAGTCATGCACAGCCGCATATTCCAAAACTGGAGTGGACAGTTTCACTCCTGTGCCCACATACTTCCATGAATACCCTGTTTCTTGTATTATCAAAGTAATCTCGCGTTGTAGAAAATTCCCACAGTTATTATAAACGTGTCCAACTTATTCACCACATTACGTTGGACACAGAATAGGTTTATTTGCCTGATATTCTAAACATAAATCTAACACACTTTGCATATGATATACAGCGTGTCCCACCTAGCTTTGTCACTTCATATATTTCCGAAACGAGACAAAACGCGACAAATGCAGTTGGCCAGTGATGCACCTATGTCAGGCGCTCACATTTCTGGCAGGAATGCATAATCTACAAATATAAACAAACATTACTTACATACAAAGTAATGTCTTATTTTTAAATGTCTCAGTATGATTATTCTAACGAGCTGAAAACCAGAGAATTATAGTGGCAGAGCTGGTTTCATTCCCGTAAAAATTGGCAAAAGATTCCGGAATAGTCCCCCATTCGGATCTCCGGGAGGGGACTGCCAAGGGGGAGGTTACCTTGAGAAAAAGATTGAATAATCAACGGAATGATATCGTTCTACGAGTCGGGGCGTGGAATGTCAGAAGCTTGAACGTGGTAGGGAAACTAGAAAATCTGAAAAGGGAAATGCAAAGGCTCAATCAAGATATAGTAGGGGTCAGTGAAGTGAAGTGGAAGGAAGACAAGGATTTCTGGTCAGATGAGTATCGGGTAATATCAACAACAGCAAAAAATGGTATAACAGGTGTAGGATTCTTTATGAATAGGAAGGTAGGGCAGAGGGTGTGTTACTGTGAACAGTTCAGTGACCGGGTTGTTCTAATCAGAATCGACAGCAGACCAACACCGACAACGATAGTTCAGGTATACATGCCGACGTCGCAAGCTGAAGATGAACAGATAGAGAAAGTGTATGAGGATATTGAAAGGGTAATGCAGTATGTAAAGGGTGACGAAAATCTAATAGTCATGGGCGACTGGAATGCAGTTGTAGGGGAAGGAGTAGAAGAAAAGGTTACAGGAGAATATGGGCTTGGGACAAGGAATAAAAGAGGAGAAAGACTAATTGAGTTCTGTAACAAGTTTCAGCTAGTAATAGCGAATACCCTGTTCAAGAATCACAAGAGGAGGAGGTATACCTGGAATAGGCCGGGAGATACGGGAAGATTTCAATTAGATTACATCATGGTCAGACAGAGATTCCGAAATCAGATACTGGATTGTAAGCCGTACCCAGGAGCAGATATAGACTCAGATCATAATATAGTAGTGATGAAGAGTAGGCTGAAGTTCAAGACATTAGTCAGGAAGAATCAATACGCAAAGAAGTGGGATACGGAAGTACTAAGGAATGACAAGATACGTTTGAAGTTCTCTAACGCTATAGATACAGCAATAAGGAATAGCGCAGTAGGCAGTACAGTTGAAGAGGAATGGACATCTCTAAAAAGGGCCGTCACAGAAGTTGGGAAGGAAAACATAGGTACGAAGAAGGTAGCTGCGAGGAAACCATGGGTAACAGAAGAAATACTTCAGTTGATTGATGAAAGGAGGAAGTACAAACATGATCCGGGAAAATCAGGAATACAGAAATACAAGTCGCTGAGGAATGAAATAAATAGGAAGTGCAGGGAAGCTAAGACGAAATGGCTGCAGGAAAAATGTGAAGACATCGAAAAAGGTATGATTGTCGGAAGGACAGACTCAGCATACAGGAAAGTCAAAACAACCTTTGGTGACATTAAAAGCAACGGTGGTAACATTAAGAGTGCAACGGGAATTCCACTGTTAAATGCAGAGGAGGGAGCAGATAGGGGGAAAGAATACATTGAAAGCCTCTATGAGGGTGAAGATTTGTTAGATGTGATAGAAGAAGAAACAGGAGTCGATTTAGAAGAGATAGGGGATCCAGTATTAGAATCGGAATTTAAAAGAGCTTTGGAGGACTTACGGTCAAATAAGGCAGAAGGGATAGATAACATTCCATCAGAATTTCTAAAATCATTGGGGGAAGTGACAACCGACTATTCACGTTGGTGTGTAGAATATATGAGTCTGGCGACATACCATCTGACTTTCGGAAAAGCATCATCCACACAATTCCGAAGACGGAAAGAGCTGACAAGTGCGAGAATTATCGCACAATCAGCTTAAATGCTCATGTATCGAAGCTGCTTACAAGAATAATATACAGAAGAATGGAAAGGAAAATTGAGAATGCGCCAGGTGACGATCAGTTTGGCTTTAGCAAAAGTAAAGGGACGAGAGAGGCAATTCTGACGTTACGGCTAATAATGGAAGCAAGGCTAAAGAAAAATCAAGACACTTTCATAGGATTTGTCGACCTGCAAAAAGCGTTCGACAATATAAAATGGTGCAAGCTGTTCGAGATTCTGAAAAAAGTAGGGGTAAGCTATAGGGAGAGACGGGTCATATACAATATGTACAACAACCAAGAGGGAATAATAAGAGTGGACGGTCAAGAACGAAGTGCTCGTATTAAGAATGGTGTAAGACAAGGCTGCAACCGTTCGCCCCTACTCTTCAATCTGTACATCGAGGAAGCAATGATGGAAATAAAAGAAAGGTTCCGGAGTAGAAGTAAAATAAAAGTTGAAAGGATATCAATGATACGATTCGCTGATGACATTGCTATCCTGAGTGAAAGTGAAGAAGAATTAAATGATCTGCTGAACGGAATGAACAGTCTAATGAGTACACAGTATGGTTTGAGAGTAAATCGGAGAAAGACGAAGGTAATGAGTAGTAGTAGAAATGAAAACAGCGAGAAACTTAACATCAGGATTGATGGTCACGAAGTCAATGAAGTTAAGGAATTCTGCTACCTAGGCAGTAAAATAACCAATGACGGACGGAGCATGGATGACATCAAAAGCAGACTCGCTATGGCCAAAAAGGCATTTCTGGCCAAGAGAAGTCTACTAATATCAAATACCGGCCTTAATTTGAGGAAGAAATTTCTGAGGATGTACGTCTGGAGTAGAGCATTGTATGGTAGTGAAACATGGACTGTGGGAAACCCGGAACAGAAGAGAATCGAAGCATTTGAGATGTGGTGCTATAGACGAATGTTGAAAATTAGGTGGACTGATAAGGTAAGGAATGAGGAGGTTCTATGCAGAATCGGAGAGGAAAGGAATATGTGGAAAACACTGATAAGGAGAAGGGACAGGATGATAGGACATCTGCTAAGACATGAGGGAATGACTTCCATGGTACTAGAGGGAGCTGTAGAGGGCAAAAACTGTAGAGGAAGACAGAGATTGGAATACGTGAAGCAAATAATTGAGGACGTAGGTTGCAAGTGTTACTCTGAGATGAAGAGGTTAGCACAGGAAAGGAATTCGTGGCGGGCCGCATCAGACCAGTCAGTAGACTGATGACCAAAAAAAAAAAAAGTTATATCTTCTGTCGTAATGCCATAATGCGTGTTGCCTGCACTGTCCTGAAGCATGCTGTGGGCTACCCTAGCTCTCTGTATTACGACAGAAACTGTGGCCCCGTTGCCATCCCTTAAAGTGTACTATTTCAGAAGGTACGAGGTTTAGAGCAGTGAAGATAAGTCTCTCGTCACTAATGGCACCTCTAGTTTTCATTTCCGTACAAAATATATACATGTGTCAATTTAAAAGATCTAACTTTATGTTTATAGTAATGTTGTATTTAAATCTATGGGTTACGAACTCATGCCCTTTGTGTGAGCCCCTGACATAGAAGCACCCGTGGCCAGTTATATTTTTCATGTTTTGCTTTGTTCCGGAAATACATAAGATAGCAAAGTTAGGCTGGACACCATTTATAACACACAGAATAAATTTTTACATTTGGAGAAGCAATCCAGGTCAACATCTGAAATTCGTATACACAACGAAATGAGAACTATAGAATGTGTTACTCACACAGACAACATTATTAAGCCACCAGGGGATATTCATTTTCGTGTCGCCGATAACCATGTGGGCATATAATTTCTACCTCAGGAAAAAGCGGTGGCCAGCGACTCACACAGTATAAGCACCAATATTGCGTTGCTGTTATTGGACAGCAGCTGAAGCGCGGACAAACTCGCTAATTTGTCGTTACACATTTTGATTTATTAAGTGAAATTAGTCGTACCACAGACTGCTGAGTGTTTACTCGTTACGTTTCGCTTTGGCGGCCTTCACTTTCAATGACAATTCCAACTCCAATTCGTCTACGGGAGAAATATCAATTGGAGTCACGTTTAATTAAAAAAGTTAATTATTCCGAATGAATTATCTATTGGATTTCAATTACGTTCTCGTTCCATAGTGGGCCATTACAGTGCCGGCGGAAATTGGACAGCTTGCGTTCAGTTTCCAGTTTTCTCAGCCTCCGAGTCCCACCACCGCAAAATTAGCAATTTTCCCCAATACCTTCTTATAAAAGCTATCTAGCACAAGTGCTTCTCAGGATGCGTATCACCGGACGTTCTTTTCATCTAATAGTTCAACACATTAGCCATATTCTAAACTGACTATAACAGTATAAATCACACGTTGTAGCAACTGTAATTCTGAGGACACCAATTGCAGTATACAAACAACAATTTATCACTCGTTTCTCTAGGCACAGAAATTTTTCCTCATTTCAGTTGCTTCGTGAATGGCATAGGGCTGAAAAAAAGTTTAGATTTGTTGTAACTAAAATATGAATATGTGACTATACTGCACAACCATAAGAGATACTAAAACTAAAACATACGTAACAGAAGTATATTACAAGTTAAAATTAAAAATCCATTCACCTTTACAAAATTAGTCAAGTATGATTTGAGTGAAACTGGAAATTAGGAAAGCTTATGGATGCAAGTTTCTAAGAGAAAACGAAGGATACACGCAGCAGTTATTGTTGATGACTGTCTCTAAACCACTACCGTAATATTACAGAGGGACACTGTAACAGAAGGTGCTTTTACGAAGTTAATTATGCGGTAACAGTGATACACAACAGTGTTGATAGGGCTATTGAAGGAATGCTAGCCTATATGCACCTTGTGCAATCTAAAAGCACCACAAAACTTTTCCAGCAGCGAAGTCAACGACATCACAGTACTTTAGCGTCTGCAAATTTTGCAGCTCAACAGCAAATCTGGAGCAGCTCGCGGTTCTGTGGTTGGTGATGCTGATTCTACACACATCAAAAAAAGTTTTGCATCACCCTGTTTCCCAGAAGTCATGAAGATAGACGTTGACTGTGGACATTGTATCACAGGCGCAGTCCCTTTGACTGTTCAGAAATGAAGAAGTCATTCACAAGGTGTGCGTGATGGGGGCGCGAATTATCGTCCATGAAGACGAATGCCTCGCTAATATGCTGCTGATATGGTTACACTAAGGGTTTAGTGACGTCTCTGAACAGTCAAAGGGACTGCGTCTGTGATACAATATTCACAGTCAATAATGACATCGCTCGACTAGAGTGGCCAGCATGTTCTCCAGACATGAACCCTATCGAATATGGCTGGGATACAATGTAAAGGGCTGTTTACGGACGACGTGACCCACCAACCACTCTGAGGGACGTACGAAGAATCGCAGTTGAGGAGTGGGACATTCTGTACCGACAGTGCCTTGATGAACTTGTGGATAGTATGCCACGACGAATACAGGCATACATCAATGCAAGAGGACGTGCTACTGGGTATTAGAGGTACCGGTGTGTACAGCAATCGGAACCACCACCTTCGAAGGTCTCGCTGTATGGTAGTATAACATGCAATGTGTGGTTTTCATGAGCAATAAAAAGGGCGGAAATGATGTTTATGTTGATCTCTATTCCAGTTTTCTGTACCGGTTCCGGAACTCTCGGAACCGAGGTGACGCAAGACTTTTCTTGATGTGTATACATCACGGGGACCGGGTGTTCGATTCCCGGCTGGGTCAGGGATTCCCCACTCGGGACAGGGAGAACTGTTGTCCTTATCATTTCATCCCCATCGACGTGCAAGTTACAAAAACGCTATGTACACGTTCTTTTAATTTTTTTCATCAGTAAGCCTATCCATACTAACGTGTAAGCAATAATGCCGGAGAAGCAAGCCCGTGACAGAAACAAACCTTAGTGAAAGCAAGCATAAGCGCATTGGTCGTATAAGCAAAAAGAATTTCCACAAGGCAGTATTCCAGTTTGACTTCAGACTATGCCACATAAGACTGGGAACACGACGGGATATGAAATATGCGTAATGTTACTGATTCTTTATTCTCCAAATGTGTGTCAGTCACTAAAGTTTCGTGAGACGACAATCTTTGTTTGTTTATGGAACGAACTCGAGGGCTCTCGTAGTAGCGAATTCATGGTAACTGGAATACCTAGTTCTACAGATCCTGCACTCTCTTAATATATTTATTGAAGCCACTGATCGCGTTTTTCTACAAGATGGCTGGAAGTATGATTACTCGCCAAATAGTCAAACTATTACAATGCTACAGTTATTTGCGACCACCAAGTCAATCTCATCTCAATAGTAAGACCAAGGCACAATACTAGCTCGAGGCGAAGAGCTAAAATTGTGGTGGTGGTGGTGGTGGTTGTTAGTGTTTAACGTCCCGTCGACAACGAGGTCATTAGAGACGGAGCGCAAGCTCGGGTTAGGGAAGGATTGGGAAGGAAATCGGCCGTGCCCTTTCAAAGAAACCATCCAGGCATTTGCCTGAAACGATTTAGGGAAATCACGGAAAACCTAAATCAGGAAGGCCGGAGACGGGATTGAACCGTCGTCCTCCCGAATGCGAGTCCAGTGTGCTAACCACTGCGCCACCTCGCTCGGTCTAAAATTGTCAACAGCTGCTACAGTCACTTCACGAAAAAGCTTTTTTTTCGAAACAAAACATACAGCGGACAATGTCCACATTGGCACTGTTCTGCAGATATTTGCATTGTAACACAGATACAAGACAAACTGGATTAATAAATCAGACGAAGTGCAGTTCGTAACGAGCCACTCGGAGACCACGCATCTCTTACGCTTGAATGTTCACAAACTGTCTCTGGCTCTGAGCACTATGGGACTAACTAACCTAAGGACATCACACACATCCATGCCCGAGGCAGGATTCGATCCTGCGACCGTAGCGGTCGCACGGTTCTAGACTGTAGCGGCTAGAACCGCTCGGCCACTCCGGCCGGCTAACTGTCTCTGACAACAAAAATTTTGCCTGTGGACTTCGCGTTCATCCTGAATAGTTCTGCCTAAATTAAAGCTTTTACGATATCATTGTGAATAATTTGAAAGCAGCCGAAACATTTCTTATAAAATTCATGACAAATTACGAGGGGTGTTTAATAAGTTATGGAACACATTTTTTTTTCCTTATAGCAGGGTGGTTTTAGTCAAGACTGCAATATACCATATTATTCGCCACTCTTTTTGACTACAAGACACTGTTTTCTACGCATCTCCTTTCACACCTTACTGTGAGGACCAGTATGCCTGCGTTGTACCACTCTACTGGTCGACGTCTGAGTCAGTGTGTAGCTGCATCAATGACCCACTCCCCTCCCCAAATCATCCCACGCGCTTTTTTCCGCCGAGTGTATCCTTCATTGGCCTAGACAGCAAACACATGAACGTCGATTACATGAAATCACGTGGGTGATCGGACAGGTTTGTCTGACATTCTTCCGATGATCACCGACACCTTTTCCAACGACAGTGGCGCTTTTCTTCACACCACGTCTCTGCAGACATTCTGCAAGTACATGTGAATATCTGCGATGCACTGGTTGTCCGCCAAAAGAAACTAAATGACAGCTCTCTGCTCGGAATGTACATCCATTGCAGACGCCATTTTGAAGGCTACGATTAGCGCTGCCATCTATCAAGAAATTACAGGACCTGAAGCGGGAATATCCCACGATGACCCACAGGAAATTTAT
Source organism: Schistocerca nitens (assembly GCF_023898315.1). Classification (NCBI taxonomy): domain Eukaryota; kingdom Metazoa; phylum Arthropoda; class Insecta; order Orthoptera; family Acrididae; genus Schistocerca; species Schistocerca nitens. Next base: position 88,191,935 of record NC_064621.1, on the reverse strand, counting down.
CATTTTTTCAGCCAAAACTGGCAGAGAGAAATGCGCCACATTACTTACCGTACGCCGCTAGTACATAAATTATGGCTCTCATGTTGAGAAAACGATGATGTGACTTGTTGTGTAACACGTCGGGTATGCTACACTTAGTGTGAGGTAACTGTATTCGTCGAAATGACGGAAATATCTGTGGTGCATGAAAACCTCGTTTCGCGACCGTTATTACGTCAAACACACAGGACTGGATCCGTGTATATATTCAGCGGTTGACATTTTAGGTGTATTGAGAAAAAGTTTAAGCATTTTGGTGCAGCTGACAGCATTTAACGAACTGCAGCCATAACACACTGCGATCAAATTTGCTCGGTCAACACACGATGTCACTTGCGAATAAAGTTATGTCAGAGAGCAATTTCAAGTCGTCGACTTTGCTCTCATGCTAACGCGACTCGAAAAGGGGACATGCTTTCTCGGTGTGAACTTCGTTATAATTTCAACTGCTCAGCTCTCGCATAGATTTTCGAGAGGATTGTTGTGAGACAAATAGCGTAACTATAGCCCTCTATGCAAATATTCGTCATTCAGGTCTTTGAAAGTATTACTAGTCTGCCTGTACGTAGCTAATGTGTGTGAAATGTTATGGGACTTAACTGCTAAGGTCATCAATCCCTAATCCTACACACTACTGAACCTAAATTATCCTAAGGACAAACATACACACTCATGACCGAAGGTGGACTCAAACCTCCGCCGGGACCAGCCGCACAGTCCATGACTGCAGCGCCCCAGACTGCTCGGCTAATCCCGCGTGGCGTACGTAGTTATATTGGTATTGTAAACTTAACCAAATGAATGTAAGTGAAATCTATATCAAGAATAACACTTATAAATTTTACTGTCGTGAGTTGTACCTAAATTAACCTGAATACTAGAAGAAAATCGTTTAAACTCATGTATATTGGAACTTAATCTTGCTTGAACGTATCGTTACACGAATGCACCAAACTCATTCTTTGGAATTATTTGATTTATACATAAATTTAAGCAGAGGATCGTTCAATGAAACTGAAATCATACGCATTAGACCTGTGACCACTGAGCAACGTATGTAGCGTTTCCTCCGTCTGCCCAGCGTCTTGCACATTCGTACAGCAAAAAACTGCAGTCTCCGTGATTGTCAAGGTATTTAAACATCATCATACGTATAATGAACAGCAAGCATAACCTTAAAAATAGCAGTTTAACTGTGACTGTGTGTTAAAATTTCAATCCTGAACTATCTTCTTTTCAGCCATGTAATTAATCATGTAGCACTGTGAATTAATGTATCAACTTCTTCACATTTCAGCAGCATTTGGTCTAAGCAACTGGTAAGATAACTAATAATTTTTTATGTGTTGTGGAACACAGAGACCGTCATTACAGCTTAAACGAAATGGAACCCAAATGACAATTAGTTATTTATTTTGTATTGGAATAACCGGTTTTGGTCTATATTATCATCTTCAGACCAGAGGCTCCAGAGAAGCCGGTTCACGGAACCGCTGAATAGTACCTACTGCTACTGCTTTTTGGTAAAATAAACATGCTAAGTGTATGGTTTCATGCCATCGAAGGTTGATGCGAACAGCACGCTGCTTTGGTGGGCACAGTCCTATCGGATGTTGTATGTCTCTACCTTCCTTCGACCCTTGAACTGATTTACCTTCCTTCTACCCTTCAACTGATGTAAGGAGTCACTTATTGGGAGATCTATGGTTTGGTGAGGACACCACATCACATGGCAACTAGAAATTTCACACGTAAAGAAATCATAACTATTGGTGACTAGGACTTAGGTATTGTGCCTATAGCTAGATCCCTTCTTACAGACTGTATCATAGAAGTTTGATACATGAAAAGAAACAACGACACCTTAATCCAGTTTATGGTACGTTTCCGGACGTCATCGTTGAAGATGTGTCACTATGGTCTAGTCTAACATGACCTTTCTTCCAGTTTCCAAAAATGGTTCCAATGACTCTGAGCACTATGGGACTTAACATGTCAGGTCATCTACCCCCTAGACTTATAACTACTTAAACCTAACTAACCTAAGGGCATCACACACATCCATGCCTAAGGCAGGATTCGAACCTGCGACCGAAGCAGCAGCGCGTTTCCGGTCTGAAGCGCCTAGAACCGCTCGGCCACAACGGCCGGCTTTTCTTCCAGTAACTGAGAACTTCGTCATGTTTATGTTTAAATAAAAACTGATATGAACATTTAATGTTTCAAACTTCCGGAGCACCTGGCAATGATATATCTAACTAGGTCAAAATACGAAACAGCGTAACGCTTTGCATACCATTTCTAGAGTGCGAAAAAACGATATGATAGAGAAATTCTCTTGTTAACCTGTGCTGAAAGCTTTTTTGTCACCACAAAGATTCGTATGTGTAATTACAAAGAGTCTGTGCCACCTGGAGGTGTCTATCTTACCACAGATAGGACTTGTTAACGGAAAACGGAATTTATGAATAATAAATTGACTAACTCTCTAAAATTTCTGAATCTGGGGTAAATCGATTGGCCAAGCCCTGAAATTTCTCTTTTCTCACCCATTGAAGTCATTGCCAGACCTTCGACTAAATCTAGATCCTGCACTCTGTTATAGCCAACCACGAAGAGCACCTGTCTTCCACTAATCATTATTTTTATTCTGGTTTATCTTTCGAGCCACTGTTTTTTAGAACTGCTACTCGGAAAGTACGTGGAGGACGTTCCGTATCTTAGCCGCGTAAACAACGCATTCCTACATAAAAAGTATCTTGGCTGGAATGGTGCAACACCAGAAAGATAGCACAAACCGAGTCTACCCTGATTATACACATTGTAAGGGCTCGAATCTTGAAAGAGGTGTATCCTAAACTTTTGTTGTGGGGCTGGTGAAGGTTAATACTGTGATGTTTTATTGAGAAGTCGCACACGTTACAACATAAGAGAGATCATAAGGCTGATCCAGCACACAGTCCCCAACAATGACCAACGATGAGTTTTCCAGAGCATGGCCTATAATCGGACGAAACGTCGTTAACAAAGCTGGCATTGAGCCAGAGTGTTTGGACTAAAACGGCGTACAGAGCTGCCGACTGTAGTGCTCTGGCGTTAACGGAATGTGCTGCAGCTTCGCTGACACGACGGCGACAAAGGGCCCCAGAGATACTGGCCCTCTGAGAGGGCATTACGATCAGAATTACCCGCTGCCTGGCAGCGCAGCGCTTCCGGCCGGCCGCCTGCCTCCAAAAAAATGGCGGACGTCCGAACATAACACAGCCCTCTCGTCCTTTATGGCGCCCGCAGGCAGCTACTGGAATAAATCGTGCGCCCAAAAGGCTCGCGAGGTCCGCTGGACGGGCCACTGCCTGGTTGGCACGCTGTTGGACGCTCTTACAGGCTCAACAACTTCCGGGCGCCAGCGATGTCGTTCGATACCAGACAGACAGACTCACGGCAACAGCGAAGCGGTACAGGCTTCTCACGCTTAGGAAATCACTGAACTGTAGCCAAATGCTGGTACTTTTTCTAATTTGGAGGAATAAATAGATTCAATACCGAGAGTTTAAAAAGTGGTCTCCACTATAGTATAGCTACACTCCTCGACTCAGCTTACATTAATCGTTGTCCCTTTTCTCCTTTCCTTTCCTCTCCTCTGCTTTCCCATCCCTTCTTTCTTCGTTCTTTTACTTCATGGACAGTTTTTCAATATTTTCTCTGTCATTCAGTTATTCACTCTATTACATACTACACTTTCTCACTGTTTTCATCTTCCTTCTATTTCTCTCTCTCTCTCCCTCCCTTCCTACTCTCTCTCTCTCTCTCTCTCTCTCGCTGTTGGACGCTCTTACAGGCTCAACAACTTCCGGGCGCCAGCGATGTCGTTCGATACCAGACAGACAGACTCACGGCAACAGCGAAGCGGTACAGGCTTCTCACGCTTAGGAAATCACTGAACTGTAGCCAAATGCTGGTACTTTTTCTAATTTGGAGGAATAAATAGATTCAATACCTAGAGTTTAAAAAGTGGTCTCCACTATAGTATAGCTACACTCCTCGACTCAGCTTACATTAATCATTGTCCCTTTTCTCCTTTCCTTTCCTCTCCTCTGCTTTCCCATCCCTTCTTTCTTCGTTCTTTTATTTCATGGACAGTTTTTCAATATTTTCTCTGTCATTCAGTTATTCACTCTATTACATACTACACTTTCTCACTGTTTTCATCTTCCTTCTGTTTCTCTCTCTCCCTCCCTCCCTCCTCTCTCTCTCTCTCTCTCTCTCTCTCTCTCTCTCTCTCTCTCTCTGTCTCGCACTCTCGCACTTACGTTCCCTCCCTCACATATCCCACTTCTGAAATACACAACACACACAAGCACATACACCATCACTCTCTCTGGCCGGTCTCTGGTTTCTCGGCAGCCAGATACAATGGGCATATGAGTGTGAGAGCGAGCAGCGTTTACGTGAATGTGTGTGTGTATGTTGTGTATTTCAGAAGACTGCTTCTGGCCGAAAGCTTACGTGTTTAGTGGTCACTTTGTTGTGTCTCTCTGCGACTCATCATTTCGCTACATTCTGAGTAGCAGCGGTTTATCCTTTTCATAATACTGTCAGCTTATTTTCGACTTTTTGCTGTGGCAGCACATAACAAATGCTTAGATTCTCTTCTGTTTCGGTTTTCTTGCAGTCCATGATTCACTGCCATAAAGCGTTGTGCTCCAAAAATAAAAAAATCTCAGAAATCCGTTCCTCAAATTAAGAAATTAAGTTCTATGTTTGATAATAGTTGTTGTGTTTTGGCCAGAAACGTCCTCTTTGCCTGTGCTAGTCTCTTTATGTCATCTTTACTTCGTCCATCGCTGTTATTTGGCTTCCAAGAGAGCAGAATTCCTCAGTTTCCTGTGCTTCATGATCATCAGTTTTAATCTTAAGTTCCTCCGGTTCTTCTTTTTTTCTACTTCTCTATACAAGTTCTTTCGTCTTTCTTTGGTTTACTCTTAATCCATAGCCTGCACGTATTCACCACGTACAACGCTTCCTGCAATGAGGATAGCATGGTCATGAGTGAATCTTATCACCGACAGCTTTTCACCCTCAGTTTTGTTCCCTGCGTTGAATGTTTCCTTTATTTCCGTCATTGCTCCTTCGATGTATAGATTGAACTGTGGGGACGAAAGACTACATAACTGCCTCACACACATTTTAATCCGAGCACTTCGTCCTTGATCTTCCAGCCTTATTGTTCGCTTTTGCATATATGGTATATTACCCGTATTTCTCTACAGGTTACACTTATTTTTTCTAAAAATTTCGGAGATCTTTCACCATTTTACATTATCAAGTGCTTCTTTCAGGTCGAAAACACCTATGAGCGTGTCTTGATTTTTGTTCACTCTTGCTTCCATTACCAAGTGCAAAACTACCTGTTTGGTGCCTTAACCTTTAATAAAGCCAAACGGTGGAAATCTAATAGTTTCTTAATTTCCGTTTATATTCTTCTTCATGTTAGACTGAAGAGCCAAAAAAACCGATACATCTGACTAATATCGTGTAGGGCCCGCGCGACAGCGTGGAAGTGCCGCAGCACGACTTGACATGGACTCGACTAATGTCTGAAGTAGTCCTGGAGGGAAATGACATTATGAATCCTGCAGGGCTGTCTATAAATCCGTAAGAGTACGATGGGATGGAGATCACCTCTGAACAGCACGTTGCAATGCATCCCAGATATACTCAATAGTGTTCATGTCTGGGGAGTTTGGTGGCCAGCAGAAGTGTTTAAACTCAGGAGAGTATTCCTGGAGCCACTCTGTAGCAATTCTGGATGTGTGGCGTGTCACATTGTCATGCTGGAATTGTCCAAGTCCGTCTGAATGCACAATGGACACGAATAGACACCGGTGATCAGACAGGATGCTTACGTAGGTCTCACCTGTCAAGAGTCGTATAAGGGTCCCATATCACTCCAACTGCACACGCCCTACACCATTACAGAGCCTCTACCAGCTCGAACAGTCCCCTGCTGACATAAACTTATCTCCATACCCACACACATCTATTCGTTCGATATGGTTTGAAACGAGACTCGTCCGACCAGGCTACATATTTCCAGTCATCAACAATCGAATGTCGGCATTGACGGGCCCAGGAGAGGCGTAAAACTTTGGGTCACGCAGTCATCAAGGGCACACGAGTGGGCCTTCGGCTCTAAAAGCCATATTGATAATGCTTCTTTGTATGTTTCTCACGCAGACACTAGTTGATGGCCCAGTGGCCCAGCATTGAAATTTGCAGCAGTTTGCGGAAGGGTTGCATTTGTGTCACGCTGAACGATTCTCTTCAGTCGTCGTTGGTCCTGTTCTTGCAGGATCTTTTTCCGGTTGTTGCGTTGTCGGTATTTGATGTTTTACCGGATTCCTGATATTCACAGTACACTCATCGCTACTTCGGAGATGCTGTGTCCCATCGCTCGTGCGCCGACTATAACGCACCATCAAACTCACTTAAATCTTACTAATCTGCCATTGTAGCAGGAGTAACCGATCTGACAACTGCGCCAGACACTTAATGTCTTATGTAGGCTTTTCTGACCGCACTCGGCGCCATATTCTACTTCCTTACATATCTCTGTATTTTAATACGCATGCCTATACAAGTTTCTTTGGCACTTCAGTGTATTCTTCTGAAAAAATTGGATGCATAATCTGTTTAGCTGATTGTGCAATACTTCTGGCACTTATATGTTCTTAGTGTCTTTCGTCTTAGATAAATTATGTTTTTCGGAAGTCTGAAAATACGTTGCAGTCTTCCAGGTTCTACACATCAACTAGAATATTCGTTTGGTTACCACTTGCCCCAGTGATTTTAGAGACTTTATGAGATGTTATGTGTACCTTCTGTCTTAGTCGATCTCTAGTGTTCTACAACTCTATTAATTTCTAACGCTAATAGGGGATCCCGCATCTCTTCCGTATCAACTCGTATGTCCTCGTTACGTCGTGAGACAATTCCTCCCCTTACAGAGGCCTCAGTGTACTCTTTCTTTCCACCTACCCTCTCTCTTCTCTGCATTTACCCAAATGGCCATTAAAATTGCCACACCAAGAAGAAATGCAGATGAAAAACCGGTATTCATTGGACAAATATATTATACTAGAACTCACATGTGATTAAATTTTCACTCAATTTGGGTGCATAGATCCTGAGAAATCAGTACTCAGAACAACCACCTCTGGCCGTAATAACGGCCTTGATACGCCTGGGCATTGAGTCAAACAGAGCTTGGATGGCGTGTACAGGTACAGCTGCCCATGCACCTTCAATACGATACCACAGTTCATCAAGAGTAGTGACCGGCGTATTGTGACGAGCCAGTTGCTCGGCCACCATTGACCAGACATTTCCAATTGGTGAGAGATCTGGAGAATGTGCCGGCCACGGCAGCAGTCGACCATTTTCTGTATCCAGAAAGGCCCGTACCAGACCTGCAACATGTGGTTGTGCATTATCCTGCTGAAATGTAGGGTTTCGCAGGGATCGAATGAAGGGTAGAGCCACAGGTCGTAACACATCTTAAATAAAACGTCCACTGTTCAAAGTGTCGTCAATACGAACAAGAGGGACCGAGACATGTAACCAATGGCACCCCATACCATCACGCCCGGTGATACGCCAGTACGGCGATGACGAATATACTCTTCCAATGTGACTTTACCGCGATGTCGCCAAACACGGATGCGACCATCATGATGCTGTAAACAGAACCTGGATTCATCCGAAAAAAATGACATTTTGCCACTCGCGTACCCAGGTTCGTCGTTGAGTACACCATCGCAGGCGCTCCAGTCTGTGATGCAGCGTCAAAGGTAACCGCAGCCATGGTCTCCGAGCTGATAGTCCATGCTGCTGCAAACGTCGTCGAACTGTTCGTGCAGATGGTTGTAGTCTTGCAAACGTCCCCATCTGTTGGCTCAGGGATCGACACGTGGCTGCACGATCCGTTACAGCCATACGGATAAGATGCCTGCCGTCTCGACTGCTAGTGACACGAGGCCGTTGTGATCCATCACGGCGTTCCAATACCCTCCTGAACCCACCGATTCCATATTCTGCTAACAGTCATTGGATCTCGACCAACGCGAGCAATAGTGTCGCGATACGATAAACCGCTATCGCGATAGGCTACAATCCGATCTTCATCGAAGTCGGAAACGTGATGATACGCATTTCTTCTCCTTACACGAGGCATCACAACAACGTTCCACCAGGCAACGCCGGTCAACTGCTGTTTGTGTATGAGAAATCGGTTGGAAACTTTCTTCATGTCAGCACTTTGCAGGTGTCGCCACCTTGTGTGAATGCTCTGAGTGCTTTGCATATCACAGCATCTTCTTCCTATCGGTTAAATTTCGCGTCTGTAGCACGTCATCTTCGAGGTGTAGCAATTTTAATGGCCAGTAGTATAGCAGCGAATTCCCCATTGCATTTTCATTATTGTTTTGTTACCCCTGCTTTTAATTTCAACAAAGGTTTGTTTTCAGTTTTCTGTATGCTGAATCAGTCCTTCCGGCGATCATTTTTTTTCGGTTTTTCACATTTTTCATGTAGCCATTTTGCCTCAGCTTCCCTCCACTTCCTATATACGTCATTTTCGACTTAGCTTCCCTCCATTTCCTATTTATTTCATTCCTAGGTCATTTATTTCCCTGTGTTCCTGCTTTCACAGAAGATTTTTGTGTCTTCTTCTTTCGTCGATCAATTGTAGTATTTCTTTTGTTACCCGACAGTGCTTTATAGCTACCTTCCTAGAAACTATGTTTGTTGTTCCAAAATTTGTGTTCACTATTTTTAGAGTTGTACACTCCTCTTTAACTGAACTGTCTGCTGTGGCGTTACCTCTCCCAGCAATCACATCCGTAGCTTCAAATGTCATCATTCCTCAGTATTTTAGTATCTCACTTGCTCCCACACTTATTTTTTTGTATAACTCTCTTCAACGTCAGTCTACTTTTTATCGAAACTAAAGTACGATCTGAGTCTCTGTCTGCTCCTGGATACACCTCACAGTCAAGTAACTGATTTCGGAATCTCTGAACATGAAGTAACCCATCTGGAATCTTCCAATATCTCCAGGACTTTTCCAAGTATATCTCCTCATTTTGCAATTTCTGAACAAAATTTTCGCTATTAATTACTGAAATATACTGCAGAACACAATCTTGCTCCGCTCTCAGTCCTACTGCCAAGCTCATATTCTCCCAAAACTCTTTTTTTCTATCCCTTTCCCTAAAAAAGTATTCGTATTTCCCATGACTGTTACATTTTCATCTCGCTTTACATACACAATTACCTGTTCAGTACCCTAATGTACTTTCTCTGTTTCTACATGTTTTGTCTGCAGTGTTGGCATGAATAAGCTACTTAATGGTTTTTTCCAAACTGTTACTTAACTTTTGTAAAATCTGAAAGAAAGAGTCAAATCAAATTGAAGTCAATTAATCTCCACTGTAGTAGGAAATATGAATCAATATCAGTGATTTTATCATCCTTGTCGTGAAGCACTGTCGAAGGTTGAAATGGTCTGAAAAAAGGGGAACATAAAATGGATACATTTAGTCCTCTACCTTCTGTGGAGGCTATACAATTGTGACTCGCGTGTCAGCAATTCTGGACAGGCATAAGTATGTTTTCACGGTTGCTAAACTCGGCTAGCATTGGGCAGAACCTAACTACATTACTCCTGTCAGGCATTATCTTCCGAGGACGAAACAGCTCCAGTTGGCCATTAATGAAATGTTAATAAAGTCACAATTACTGGATCTTTTCGATCTCTGATTTCCTCAAGTATAGTTTTTGTTTTGAAAGGAGACGAATAAGTTTGACCCGTCATATATTACTGTACACTGAAGAAAAAGATAATTTCACTGTCCAGTATACTGCTGAATCTGCGTACCTGTTTCTCCTGGTTTTGTAAGGCTAAATTCATTACTGCTCTGGATCTCAACCAAGAATATTGTCAGATTCCGTCCCTTTGCAACCGATTGGAATTTGTATGAGTTAAATAGTGTAGCATTTGGGCTACCGACTGGAGCAGTGGTATTGTCCTGTCTCCTGAATAGTATTTTCTTTTTCAGATATCAAATCACGATTTCGGGACACATATTTTCGCCTTATGGTATTACTGTTGGACGGAGCTGCATTGAGTCTATTCACAACTCCCTGCCACCTAAGGGTTCCGAGGTAGCTGCAGTTAATCGCCATGATTAATTTTTTTCGAAATTTCATACCTTACTTCACACAAATAAATTAATAAAGAATGAAAGGGAATTTGAACGGAGTCCTTTCCAGCAAGCTTTGTTTCTGGGTCTTAAGACGGCATTAGCAACAGTCCCTGTGTCAGTGACTCCTGACTTTTTCAATGAAAGTGTTGTTCAGGTGAATGTTTCCATGTAAGGTGTAGGGGCTGTTCTTTTATTAGAACATCGGTCAGTGAGAAGACCGATGGGGTGTGTCTCTTACGCTTTGTCAAAATTAATGACTGAGTATTCAGTTTATGAACTGGACGCCTTGGCCGTTCTGTTTGCAATTGAGAAATTTCCCACATATATGGACCATCATCCATTCATCCTATAAATTAATAACCAGGCACTTTGTTTCGTGCTGGGAAGATCAAGGTGGATGGGAAAATTAGATCTCTGCCTTCCACCTACTCGGAGGAGATAATAATATAATAGACAGCATTAGTTGTACGTTCGGGGGTGAAGATAGTGAATATTCTAGTGTGGGGACCTGTAAAGGAAACAGTGATCGTATAAGGACATTGTGGAACACCAAGATTCCAATGTTGATTTAAGGGAAATTAATTAAAGATAAGACACAGAGAGGAGGAAAGGTAGAGCACTATCGTTGAAACAGATATGTTTTGTGCTGTCTAGACAGTTGGAGTAAAGGAGCCAAAATTATTTTAGCCTTTTTTGGACCGCCGAGTTCCGCAATTTCATGGTGCAGACACGTTGGATGGTGCCGATCGGCCAGCTGCCGCATCCAGGTAGACTGACTAGCCCCGAGAAGTCGTCGCTGCAGTGGGCAGAGCATTGAAAACCGGAAATAAAGCAGAGGATGGGCCCTTGCTAGGCAGGAAGTCGATGAGACAACTGTGCGCCTTCTGCGAATTTCCGTGGGATGTGTTACTGGCGCCCAAACGTCCAGACTCTGTTACAAAATATATTTGTGAAGGCACAAGGTTTTTAGCGAATTAATCGCCGTTCTTTGGAAAGTTGTAATGGACGCAAAAGGGAAGATAACGATCTTTTTATGGAGGGCTGTGGTTCCATCCAGGTCATATTGTTAGCGAAAGACACGGTGTAAACGCGTGGGAAAGAGGCCGCGAAGCTGTATCTTCTTTTCCTTTCCTCCCAATTAACTTTAAAGTCTCTGATTGGTCAAATCTGTGTATGCAGGGCAAGGGGCAGTCTCCCATCTTCAAATGCGGCGCTCCAGCTCGTGATTTGTTTGTGTTAAAGTAGGAGTAGTCTAAGACGTAAATGTGCTTTGCTACAGTGCTGGTAAGGAAAGCTGAGAGAAAGAGAGGAGGACTCTCTTGTACCGGCGCTTCGCTAGTAAAGAACTGCAAATCTCTACCTAAACGGTGAGACTTGTGTCCTTTGCTAGTGTGCCACTTAGAGCCTGTGTCCCTTCTGAATCATGAGAGGTAATGCTTCTAGCATCACACACACACAACGAGTGATGTGCGGATGTAGTTATTTGCTCTGAGTTGGCCGTCTAAACATTTGACATATTCCATCACGCATAGTCGTGGGACGGAGTCAATTGGTTTGGCAGACCAGCAAATGAGTCCACCTGCATGCTGGAATCCACCGGGCTTTCAGCGGCTCATAGGGATGTACCTCCTTTCAGAATTAGCCGAACTTGCATTTTTCGGGCGCGCGCCGAACGTATCGTGGTGTCCAGCCCTGACCTGTACAAGAGAAAGGTATTCGCTGCTACGGCGTAGGTTTCCAATATATGTTACTCAGCACTCTGCTCTTTCGAACCATATTTTTCTTTTTGGGATAGTAGAGTATAGATGCTTGATTGTGGCGTAGTTTTGTGCAGTACCCCGGCTTTACGTGTATGAATTCATATAAAGCGATCAGTGTTCTAATTGGTGTCGTGTATCGATCCACAGATGATCACTTTCTCCACCATAGACCGCATATTAGTGAAAGCGTCTGTCAAAAGAAATGTTTATGTGACATTTCTTTAGCCACTTTTTTGTTTTGTGATGTTAGGAATGGATAAATCTATTGTTTTTTAGATCACAGTTCCTCCCTGTGTTCTGGTTAACATTACCTTTGTCATTTTTTATTAAAGCCCCGACTACATAAGAAAGTCGGAAGTTTGAAACCTTAATGTGTAAATATTACCAGGAGTAGCCAGACCATCAGCATTTAGGAATATTTAAAACACAGATGACTATTCGCAAAAAAAATTTTCTCGCATGGCATGAACAAAGAAACTAATGAGTGGGTACAGTCTTGCGAAGTCTGTGAAACGGGTAAGCCAACGACGAGTGCACGGCAAAGATTGCTGACTTCTGGAATGGTGATCTCACCTACAGTGTGCCGGTACATACATTATGCAGGTCCTCTTGCGCTCTCGCGATTCGAGAATAGGTTCTCCGAAAATGTTGCAGGGTTCATGTTGAGACTGTTTCGAGATTTCTGCGTCAAAAATGGGGATCGCACGTACCACTAAAACGCCCTGCCATCCTAACTCTTCATCTACACAACGGCTGAGCCATAATTTTCTTTCCGTCTTCATAAAGTACCGCCTTCAAGATCAGCACAGGTAGGACCAATTAATTTTTAGTTGGATTTTGCCTTCAATATGGCAGTACATGAGGCTCACAGACGTACGCTATCCTTGTGTTCGCATGTAAAGTCACTCGCCACTAGCGTATTTGTGGTCATTTAACCAATAGTTATTTAGGAAAATTGATGCAGCACATATTCGAGAGCTAATCTGAAGCGTAGTCATGACAGAGAGTCCAAGAGGTTTACAGTGGGAGACATCCTGTCACCTCAAACCTGGTGAGAGGGGTCTGGTTACAGAGCTTCCAAGTAGTCAGTACAGCCCATGTTCGTGGGCTTGGTACAATTACTCCAGTTTGGGACTCCAGTCAACTTACTGGTCAAAAACCCATAGGGCAGAAGAATTTTCCATACTGTGCCCTCTGGAGAGGCTAGATGATCGCGGACAGAACGACTCCTGGCGCCGAGATGAGATGGCATGGCCCACATATCAAAGGCTGTCGGCCATGACCGCTGCTGGCAGAGAGTAACGACTTCACCTCCGCAGACGTTCTGAAGTCTGAAGTGTTGCAGGGTTCCTTGTGTACGGCATGTCATTAGGGGTTGTAAGGCAAGTGCCAGGAACCTAAAAGGAACCTGGAGAAGACAACATTTTCGTGTCAATAGGGTGCTGAAAGTAACCTTCGTGTTTGAAAATGTATAATGCTATATATACTGATAGGGTTCCGGTTATCTGAACTATCCGTTTACTTCTTTGAAGCTGGGAATTGTGGATAATGATTTACATTTCAATTGGATTAAATTTTTGTAATCGGGGGCCAGTCCCTTGTGTTTCTGTTTTCTTATAGTGGCTGTTGTGCGTAATTATTTATTCAATTACCATTTTTATAGGAAGGAAGCAACCTCTGAGCTCACCTTTTGAAAGTGGTCGTTTGGCCTAGCCACTTAACTGAGAATTACAGTGTTTGTTTTTTTTCGATTTTAATAAAAACTGTTAAGACTAAACCATATAATTAATTGGCCCTTCCATTCTCCCTACTACGTGTTACAAAGCTCGTAATCAACAAGCCGCACAAGATAAGTTACTTCCATTCCTTTTACTTCCTGAACTTTCAAATCCTATATAACATTGCTATATGAATTGGCCGGCCTAAGTTTCATATTTGAGAGGGCATTTCATTTCATGGCATAGTCAGATTGCATATTTACATGTAACTTTAATAAAAGAACAAAAAGCTTAAACACTTAAGATGCATCTCTTTCACGGGATATTTGCTCCATGCTACAGATGACAAGCAGATGCGATGTGAAAGTGTTATGTTTGCCTATGGAGGGGGTGTCCCACTTCATCTGAGGGACTCCGCTAAGTTTCTGAAGACCTGGAGCACTAGCGCGGGGAGCTTAAAATCCTTCCACTCACTATCAGATGGATCTACCGTTAAATTGAAGCCTTGATGTGGAAGACGAACACCTAGACGGATTCACAGGCCTTTCTTAAGAAAACGCAGCGTGTAAGAAACTAAAAAGGCTTGTCACAGGACGACAGACTGCCGCTGTTACTACAGACGATGTGAGAACTGCCTCGGACCATAAAGACGATCTTGCATAGTCCACTCTGTTCGCCAATGACGAGATGCCGGGCTAGCTATGAATGAGACTCTAGGAAATGTCATAAGTGAGCGAGCGCTCTGTAACCAGAACTCGTGGTATGAATGTCGTCGATCGTTCACTACGGGGTGGTCATTGCCAACTGAGCACAACAATAACAAGTAGACTGTGTTTCGTTATTCAATTTGACTGGTTTTGTGCAGTCCGCCATGACTTCCTCTTCGATGCCCATCTCCTCATCTTAGAGAACTACTTGCAGCTTAAGACCTCAGTAATTTGCTGAATGCCTTCGAGATGTAACTTGGCCGACCATCTTTGTCTGAAACTGTCCAACGACGTATTTAAGTGTGTGATATGCAAACTGCCTTGATCAAACAGTCCTTCAATTACACTGCCCTGAATTGCACATCTGGGTTAGCACTGACTGTGTTGTTTCACGCTTCACTGTTTGTTCTTCTGCTTTTCCTATGTAGTTGGTGGAGGTTTCGAAGACCTGAAAGCTTACAAGTTGGATGAGCGAGATGGGGGTCATTTTAAGAGGAATTTACTGCTATAAAGCTGTTGTATTCTGACAAGGCGCCCAGCTGCAGGGCTGGCCTCTTTCCCCCAGCCCGATATGCAGGAGGATGACGGAACAGGCATTCCTCTTTGGAAGGAAACACAGAATTTCTTCGCAAAATTCTTTTAGCCAAATAAGAGACCTCTAAGCGGGTGTGGCCTCCTTCTTGGTGGTATCTCCGAGTAACGTCCTGTTACAACTTTCAGAATACTGCCTTCACATTTGGCCACTCTGTATGTTTCGGGAGAATCCGAGCTTTCACGCTGTGCTTACATACTGATTCGTCGATTTTAGAATCATGCCATGGAGTGGGTGGAATCTCTTGCCTCTGGGTGACCTCATCTGAACTACTGGCTGCGGTATAATGAAACAGAAAAGAGTAGGAGATTGTTTAGCGCTGTCACGTATTTGTCATACGATGAAACTCGAAACCTCCACATTCAATGTCAGCGAGTTCCAGTTCCGGCAGCAATATAACCGCTTTTCGAACAGATCTTGGAGAACACATTTCTTATTAGCCTTTCGGAGAGTAATGACTTCATTTTAGTGTTTTCTGCAGTAGACACTTCCGCTCGGGCTTTTGTAGAGTATCAACACTTCAGATTAGGAAGGGAGAGATGACAAATGAGTAGTGTCTTCCTACCTCTGTAAGGATGTCTGTACTTAATCGCTAAGTACAGCCGGCCGCGGTGGTCTAGCGGTTCTGGCGCTGCAGTCCGGAACCGCGGGACTGCTACGGTCGCAGGTTCGAATCCTGCCTCGGGCATGGGTGTGTGTGATGTCCTTAGGTTGGTTGGGTTTAAGTAGTTC
Source organism: Schistocerca nitens (assembly GCF_023898315.1). NCBI lineage: Eukaryota > Metazoa > Arthropoda > Insecta > Orthoptera > Acrididae > Schistocerca > Schistocerca nitens. Next base: position 88,176,122 of record NC_064621.1, on the reverse strand, counting down.
TAAGTTCTAGGGGACTTACGAACTAAGATGTTGAGTCCCATAGTGCTCAGAGCCATTTTTCGCTAAGTACACAAACAGGGCTGAAATCGCACCTTCCAGGCGCTGCTGCCGCCAGCAAGTTTATTTACGTACTGCCCGGTGGGTAAGATGGCACACCATTGCGGCCGCCAGATCAGCTTTCGGGAATTGATTACGTGATATTAAAGTCAGGCATTCAGGTTTGCTCTCAACGCTCATTGTGGGCAATCATATGGTGTACTCTCCTTTATTTCCATGTACTTTCTACAACTGATTAACGCAGTTACTGGCCATGTCGGCGAGTTGCTAACCTAACTTTGTCTTGTTCTTCCTAGCCACCTGTGCCAAAACTATACTTTGAGATGTATTCGCTTGTCCGATTGTTAATGATTTCATGTTCGACATCAATAAATATACTTTTCATAGTGTCCACTTGTTAACATTCATAGCTACTTCTCACTAACATGTCTGTGAGCGGTGTGCTACCCAGTTATTTCATGCTTAACTGGGTCACACTATTAATATCCATATAAATAAATCGTTTTCGTTGTGCCACAGTACCCTTTATTTCAATTAATTTGATCATTTGGGATGGTTCCTCATTCTGTTGGGCAACAGACTTTGGTTTTGTGCATCCCAGTGGTACGCTTCTACTCCAACCGTCACTTCGCAACTATCTCTGTCGACTACTAAATAATTTCCATCTACATCTCTACTACCAGAGGTTTTAACACATGTCCTATCGTCCTGACCTCTCTCCCTGTCGATATTTGCCACGTATTTCTGCCCGTGACAATTCTGCGGAAAACGTCCTCATTTCTTGGCTATCAGTCTACGTTATTTCAGAATCTTTGTCTAGCACCAAACGTATCGATTCTCTTCTTCTCTGATCCCCTTGCGGACAATGATATACTTCCACAGTATGCTGTGCTACAGGGGTATACTCTCAGAAATTTCTTTCTCAAATAGGCCAATATTTGATACTAATAGAATCCTTTTCGTCAAGAATACTTGCTTTGCCCATGCTACTCTGCTTTCTTATATCTTAATACTTCGTTCGTCATATGTTATTTTGGTTCTTACGTGAACACAATTCCTCCACTTCGTCTACTTTTTGGTCCACATATTTGATGTTAGTTTTTTAATTAATCTCATTTCTGCTACTTAGCATTAGTTTCGGCTTTCTTATGTTTACTCTCAGCCCATGAACTGTGTTTAGGAGAATTTTTCTCGTTTGCCCTGATGATAGGAATGAAACCAGTGATTCTTATCGTTGATATTCCCTCATCCCGAATTCTAATTCCACTCCTGAATTCTATCTGTGACTAACATCATTGCTTTTTCGATGCGTAGAGAGGCAGTAGAGGAGAATGGCTGAACCCTTGTGCACATCATCTTTAATTTGGACACACCGTTGCTGGTCATTCGGTCTTATTGTTCCATCTTGGTTCTTACATATGTTTTTAGTACCCATCCATCCTACAGCTGAGAATTTAGAAACGATAAAAGATAAATATACCAATCAATACGGCCAGAATAAAGACAGAAGTGGTGCATGTAAGATGTGGTCACCAACAGCGTGTCCTGAGACCTGTCAAGGCTCCCGGCCAACGCGTCAGCCACAACAGGCTCGCACAAGGCCTGTCCAGGCGGCGCAAGCACACGTCAGGGCTGGCGTAAGGGACCAGATTACAACTGACACCTGTAACACACCAAAACTCACAAAAAGTGAGAAAACGCGTATTAAAACAGCTCGTTTTAACGTAAAACGGGGTCCCTCAGGAGAGGGTGCAACTTTTAACAGATCCAGACACGAAATTCCAAAAGAGGACTCCGTCTTCAAGCCAAGAGTGGCCTACCGGAACCATCCGACTGCCGTGTCATCCTCAGGGGAGGACGTGGATAGGAGGCGCGTGTGGTCAGCACACCGCTCTCCCGGTCGTTATGATAGTATTCGTGACTGAAGCCGCTACTATTCGGCCGAGTAGCTCCTCAGATGGCATCACGAGGCTGAGTGCACCCCGAAAAATAGCAACAGCGCATGGCGGCCTGGATGGTCACCCATCCAAGTGCCGACCACGCCCGACAGCGCTTAACTTCGATGATCTCACGGGAACCGGTGTATGCACTGCGGCAAGGCCGTTGCCTTGTAAATACCAAAAGGTGGCTCAAATAGACCAATATGCTTCAAAAACATTTACAGCCGCTACACTATCCCGAGCATGACAAAGCCCAGTGAACAGGTGAACACAACGTAAAAACGCCTGGCAATAGAAGCGATATGCCTAAACAAATTATGTGGAAGAGGGAGGCTGATCGACGTGAAAACGCCAAAGGCGCACTATATGAGCAATAAGGGTGTATGTCGAAATAAAGCAGAGCGATGACCACAACAGGGCAAACGGGCAAGCAGCCGAATAAAATTCAAAGAACTCTGCTAAACACTCCACTACACGGATGTGAGGAAAACCACTAACTCACGAGGATAATTACGGCACTTACCCAGTCTTAAGAAGCCCAGGAGCAGCAAGGCTTCGTTCTCCGGATAAACCAACACCAACAGCGAGATCTGGAAAACAGAAGTTGCCACAGGCCGCACGTCCTCTGGTAGCGGCGCGTCTTCTGTGACGTGTTTACGCTGTTTCTCCTTGCTCGCCCAGCGAGCTCCAAACAGAGTCGTTGTGAATCAAGCGCCTCGTAGACAAACCAGACCGCCAGAGGCCTCTTTCAAAGGCGACCACCAAAAATATCTCTTCCCGCGCGCTCACCCTGCCTGCTCTCCCCCCCTCTCTCTCTCTCTCTCTCTCTCACACACACACACACAAAGCAAACCAAAAGAAAGCCTCGCATCGGAGGACCACAGACACATTCAGGAGTGGGGCGCGACGTATCAACGTTGCAGCACGGATCACATGTTCTTTTCATGAACACTCTTCTAATCGATACCTTCGCTGACGGAAAACATTCTTGAGATGTTATAGCTGAGCAGGGAGGGTTGGCGGGGCTGGTATCATTATATTCCGATGCAGTTACAGTTCGTTGCACGCATTAATACGTCTGTGCAGGGCTTCTTCCTGTAAACAGCATGAACAACTATATCATCAGCTTTCATTCTTAGCGGGATTCTGACGAAAGAATGACATCTGTTCTCTTCCATTTTGATCGTGAATGTAACCAGCCCACATTGTGTGCGAGGTCGACCAGCGTGTACAAAACACGACATGTGTTTACACTTACAGCATCCCGAAGTATGAGAGGTATCGTAACATATGAGCATAATAATAGGTATGATACAGAGATACATACCTGATAACATCCTCAGTAAAGATGGTGGTTTCCAGCTGAGAAGGAGACAGATCCTGCTCGTCACAGATTTAGTCCAAATGAAAGCATGCTTGGCCAGAAATGAAAGCACAAGAAGCGCAAACACGACATAGCGGAGCGTTTAGAAAAAAAAAGAAACGTATTTTTGGCAAGGCACGAAGTATTTGTATAAGCGTCTTTTTCTGGCGGTGGTAGGCTCAGCGGAAAGAGTGCAGAACTGTAATTTCAGGGTCTTTTGATCGTGTCGCTATGTGGGAATTTCTTCAGTTTAATTTTTATGTTACTTACACTGTAAATAAAGATAACTAATGTTCAGTTCGTTCTATGTATTAATATTTTCATGAAAGGCATGAACAGGAAAGGCGAAGGAAAATTTAGGATTCCAGATAAAGGACTGTTCAGCGTACAAGAGCACTTCGTAAATTAAATTACTTTTAATATATTACAATTGACCATGATGAAGTGATATTCATTCTGGAAACTATGTGTCGACATCTTGAACAGGTCACAATTGCCGCAATTTTACTATTGCATAGCTGGTTTCTACACAAAAAGACTGTTCTCAATGTGTTCTTACAATATCCTAAAGAATTTCGCTTTACCCCGTCGAGAGTTTGTAAGCGTAACGTAAGAAATGAAAGTGAAAACGTTTCTGGACAGGGACTTGAACCCACAACACTCGGATTACCGTTCTCTACTATTTCCCCCACACCAACCGCAGCCTGCAAACTGCACAAACATAAATGGCACATGATACCCCCTGACGGTGCCAAAAATGCTATTTTTTTCCTAAACGTTTTGCCATTTTGAGATCCCAGATCTATCACATTCATTTGCGGCCAAGAAGTGCATATACCATCAGTCTGGACCAAATCCTTAATGGCCGGCCGGAGTGGCCGTGCGGTTCTCGGCGCTACAGTCTAGAGCCGAGCGACCGCTACGGTCGCAGGTTCGAATCCTGCCTCGGGCATGGATGTGTGTGATGTCCTTTGGTTAGTTGGTTTAATTAGTTCTAAATTATAGGTGACTGATGACCTCAGAAGTTAAGTCGCATAGTGCTCAGAGCCATTTTGAGCCAAATCCTTAATGGCACGTAGCGACGGTCCCCTTGTGAGTACCGCTTTTAACCCGGTCATCGGAATGTTGAAGAAGAAGTGGTGCGTGCGCAATGAAAACATTACCATATATAATGATGATATTCACACGGATACACACTATGTGATCAAAAGTATCCGGACACACCGAAAACAAACATTCTCCATATTACGTGCATTGTGCTGCCACATACTGCCAGGTACTCCATATCAGCGACCTCAGTAGTCATTAGACATCGTGAGAGAGCAGAATGGGGCGCTACTCGGAGCTCACGAACTTCGAATGTCGTCAGGTGATTGGGTGTCACTTGGGTCACACGTCTGTACGCGAGATTTCCATACCCCTAAATATCCCCAGGTCCACTGTTTCCGATATAATAGTGAAGTGGAAACGTGACGGACACTTACAGCACAAAATCGTACAGGTCGACCTCGTCTGTTGACTGACAGACACCGCTGACACAAGAAGAGGGTCGTAATGTGTAATAGGCAGACACCTATCCAGACCATCACGCATGAATTCCAAACTGACTCAGGAACCACTGCAAGTGTTATGACAGTTAGGAGGATGGTGAGAAAACTTGGGTTTCATATTCGAGTCACTGCTCATAAGCCAAACATCAAGCCGGTAAATGTCAAACGACGCCTCGCTTGGTGTACGGAGCGTAAACATTGGACGATTGAACAGTGTAAAAACATTATGTGGAGTAACGAATCACGGTACACAATGTGGCGATCCGATGCCAGGGTGTGGCAATGGCGAATGCTCGGTGAACGTCATCTTACAGCGTGTGTGGTGCCAACATTGAAATTCGGAGGCGGTGGTGTTATGGTGTTGTCTTGGGTGTCGCTATCACAGCACAGGCCTACACTGATGTTTTAAGCACCGTCTTGTTTCCCACTGTTGAACAGGAATTCTGGGATGGCGACTGCATCTTTCAACACGATCGAGCACCTGTTCATAATACACGGCCAGTGGCGGAGTGGTTACACGACAATAACATCCCTGTAATGGACTGGCCTGCACAGACGCCTGACCTCAATCCTATAGAACACCTTCGAGATGTTTTGGAAAGCCGACTTCGTGCCTGGCCTCATCGACCGAGATCGATACCAGTGGAGCACTCCGTGAAGAGTGGGCTGACATTTCTCAAGAAACCTTCCAGCACCTGATTGAACGTATGGCTATGAGAGTGAAAGCTGCCATCAAACCTAAGGGTGGGCCAACACCCTACTGAATTCCAGCATTACCGATGGAGGTCGTCACGAACTTGTAAATCATTTTTATCCAGTTGTCCTGATATTTCTGCTCACATAGTGTACAAGAACGGAAGCAGCAGCCAAACGACAATCAGCACCTGACAGTGGGCGAGGGGCACTCATCCGAGAGCTTGCTGTTATTGAACGACTAGATACAGCTGGAAGCAATGAGTGTCCGCAGAAATTTTTCCTGCTGGGGAGGGTGAAGATGACTCTAAAATTACCACGTTCGATGTAAATGAGTTGGTCATCTTCGCGACATGTCGTCGCATAACAACTAAGTTTTGTGAATGGCACAAGAAACTTTTTAAAATTCAGGGAATTAATGGTTATTCACTCAGTATTTGTAATAAGGTGGATTGCTTTGATACTTGAAGAGTAAGAATCATATCACCATTATATTTACCTTTCTGCATTATTAAAATAGCTATGTATCTGACGCATTTGATGATCTGAAATCACATCGTTATTCAACCAACACAATGGGTATTCCATTACAACGAGAGGGGTGGGGGTGAGGAGAGCATGTGCACCCTGTTCCACCTTATGCCCCCTTGCTGGCACCTATGCTGGAAGCTTCAGTTACTTTTTCTTAAATCCTTGAACGTAGCTTAACAAATGGAAATAATCCTTAAAAATAAATTATTATATGTACATAGTTATATTGTGACTATGTAATTAAGTTGATGTAGTGTTATGTCTCAACAGTGCTGGTAGAAACAATTGAGGTAATGGGTAAGAAGGAAAGTTCACTGCATGACTGTGAAAAACTGCGTTTTTCCATGTACATGCTCCCACCTTTCTGCATATTGCAAGTGTGTCAGTGTACACGGTTGTGCATATGTGCGGAACGATCTTTATGTGTTCAGCTCATAGTAACACCAATAACATTCACATCACCCCTAAGGAAGTAACATCTCTAAAATTAACAGAGCTACGCTCAGATGGTACTCTCCACGGCTTATCTTGGAATTCTCTATCTGGTAAGTCACATGGAATTCGTTCCCATTTGTAAACTACGATTAACATGCATAATGGCCACCATCAAATTTTTTCCTTCTCTCCCACTCCACATGACTTGCAATTTCAGTTTACCCACCTGTTTTTGGTTTGTAAGCCTGATTTCACAACCATAAACCACCCTTGATTTCATCCAACTTATTTACACTGAGCACATTCCACACACAGCATCTTTGTAATATAGTTCTGACTAATTGTTTTGCTAAATAAATCGCAGCCATGATAGTGTGTATCGAATCTATAATGCTTTACTACAGTGTCGATTGTCTGTGTATGCTTCAACTTCCTGTTTACGGTGAGAACTGTGCAATTCTGTATAAAGCAACTCAAACGCCTCACTCCTCCCCCCGCCTTCTCCGGCGCTTCGGTGTGAAGTAGATACATGTGCTGCGACAGATCATTTCCCCTGTGACTGTAACTTGTGCGTGAAACGATGGAGATGCTTTCAGAAATAATTAAAGCGTTACCATTGTTATTATATACGTAAATTAACTTTTCTCTCACGACAAAAAGAGGAGAAGAGTTTTGTTTCCACTCTTCGCTGTTGCTAAGCGCAAACCAATTTCCATATAAAATTTCTAGTTTTGTAGAGAAACTGTAACACTAGAGTTCAAAGTCCACTGCAGTCGCATTTGTGCTAAAACGGTCAACCAAGCAAAAGCGGTCTAGGAAACTCCGTCGTTAGTGACATAAAAAGGAAACGTTGCTTACCTTTCCCAGTGTAATAGAAAATGATGTATCGGTTGCTGGATTCGTTCAGACGTCCCCTCACTGTGTTGACACTGCGTGGAGCGCTAACGATCGCAGTGGCCGCTGAATGAGACTGCTGCGACCAACGAGTCGGTTAGAAAACGCGGGAGGAGGATGATGGATAGCGTCACTGGTATAATGGAGTGGTGATCCGTCATACATCTACATCAGACACGTTTCGCTAATGGCACACCTTCACGAGACGAATGTTGATCGACGTTCTACTTGTTTTCTTCGGTAGCTCATCCATTTTCCTCCTCGCTTGTATCGTTTATGATGTATTGCGCATGATGCATGTTTATGACATCAGCTATCCTCCCCATCGGTGAACCACAGGAGAGCTTCAGTTTCGTACTTTCACTCTCTTGAATTGTCGCACATCTTTCCGTTCATCTTTAGAAATTTCGCCGATGGTGTCCCAGGCTGATCTTGAACTCCCATAATGTGATACTTTTTGACCTTTTCTTTAGAGGTTTCCTAAGTCATATTTCCTAGGTTTTCTTTTTTCCACTAAGACCGTTATACACCGAAGAGCCAAAGAAACCGTACACCTGTCTGATATCGTGTGGGGACCCTGCAAACATGTAGAAGAGCCACAACACAACATGACATGGACTTGACTGCTCGTATGAAGTAGTGCTGGAAAGAAATGATACCATCAACTCTGCAGGACTTTCCATAAATCCATAATAATACCAAGGGGTAGAGATCTGAACAGCACGTTGCACGGCATCCCAGATATCCTCAATAATGTTCACAACTGAGGAGTTTGGTGGCCAGCCGAAGTGTTCAAAGTCAGAAGAGTGTTCCTGGAGCCAATCTGTAGCATTTGTGGACGTGTGAGGTGTCGCATTGTCCTTCTGGAATTGCCCAAGTCCCCTAGAATGCACAATGGACATGAATGGATGCAGGAGATTATATAGGATGCTTACGTACGTGTCACTTGTCAGAGTCGTATGCCGCGCGGGATTATCCGAGTGGTCCGAGGCGCTGCAGTCGTGGACAATGCGGCTGGTCTCGCCGGAGTTTTGAGTCCTCCCTCGGGCATGGGTGTGTGTGTTTGTCCTTAGGATAATTTAGGTTAAGTAGTGTGTAAGCATAGGGACTGATAAGTCCCATAAGATTTCACACACACTGGAACATTTGAACACATCAGAGTCGTATCTAGACGTACCAGGGGTCCCATATCACTCCAACTTCACACGACCCACACCATTACAGAGCCTCCACCAACTTGAACAGTGCCCTGTTAAACTGCAGGTTCCTTGGATTCATGAGGTTGTCTCCATAGCCATAGACGTCCTTTCGCTCGATACAATTTGAAACGAGACTCGCGGATCAGGCAAAATGTTTGCAGCCATCAACAGTCCAACGTTGGTGATGACGAGGCCAGGCGAGGGGTAAAGGTTTGTGTCGCGCAGTCATCAAGGGTACACGAGAGGCCCTTCGGCTCCGAAAGCCCATATCGATTATGTATCGTTCAATGGCTCGCATGCTGACCCTTGTTGATGGCCCAGCATCGAAATCTGGATCAATTTGCGGATGAGTTGCACGTTGAACGATTCCAGTCTTCGTTGGTCCCGCTCTTGCAGGATCTTTTTCCGGTAGCAGCCACGTCAGAGGTTTGATGTTTTACGGGATTCCTGATATTCATGGTACACTTGTGGAATGGTCGTACTGGAAAATGCCCACTTCATCGCTACCTCGGAAATGCTGTGTCGCATCGCTCGTGCGCCAACTATAACATCATGTTCAGACTCACTTAAATCTTGTCAACGTGGCGTTGTAGCAGTAGTAACCGATCTGATAACCGATCTGACAACTGCGCCAGACACTTGTTATCCTATATAGGCGTTGCCGACCGCAGCACCGTATTCTGCCTGTATACATTGTATATGAATTCGCATGCTTACACCAATTTCTTCGCCGGCCGGAGTGGCCAAGCGGTTCTAGGCGCTACAGACCGGAACCGCGCGACCGCTACGGTCGCGGGTTCGAATCCTGCCTCGGGCATGGATGTATGTGATGTCCTTAGGTTAGTTAGGTTTAAGTAGTTCTAAGTTCTAGGGGACAGATGACCTCAGAAGTTGAGTCCCATAGCGCTCAGAGCCATTTGAACCTTAGATATGGTGACTACCCGTTATCAAGAATCATCTCTCAGTTCAAAGCGTAATAATGTGAACGACATCCAAAAAATATCTTTCATTTTCAGTGCGTCATTCGAAACAGATATATATGGTGATGAAACAGTAATTTCCACCTCAAGAATCATGTGTTACTGGGTGCCAAAGACGATCAAAACGTATTTTGGAACCACAGTAAGGACTGAATTGGGTTTCCAGTTCTAGCAAGAAAGGCTGTTGCTCCTAATGGGAAGATTACAGCTAAGTATCTATCGCAACTGGAACGTAATACACAAAAATGTCGGCATGTTAATAACTACTTTGAGATCAGCTGATGCATACGGTACCACTTTACCAATCCACAACAGATTTATAACATGTCAGCCTACACTAAACATTAGCTAACTAACGCTGCAGTTCAATGTGCCATGACATGTCTACGCAAACCCGCACCCATAATTTCACATCCCAACGCATCCTAGACCTCTGGCCACGCTACAGATCAGGCTGACATCAAAACCTACATTTCAAAAACAAATACAGACGCAACAGAAATATTGTGTGTTCTGTTTGCATTCGGATTATGTACATATGACGTCATACGCGACGTTATCATCACCTTACAAGATGTAGGTGACATCTAGTATGGGTATATTCAGGCCGACCGGCTTGCCGTGCAGTCTAACGCACGGCTTTCCGGGCGGGAAGGAGCGCCAGGTCCCCGGCACGAATCCGCCCGTCGGATTTGTGTCGAGATCCATTGAATCGGCCAGTCTGTGGATGGTTTTTAGGCGGTTTTCCATCTGCCTCGGCGAATGCGGGCTGGTTCCCCTTATTCTACCTCAGTTACACCATGTCGTCGATTGCTGCGCATACAAGTTCTCCACGTACGCGTACACCACCATTACTCTACCACGCAAACATAGGGGTTACACTTGTCTGGTGTGAGACGTTCACTTGGGGGGTCCACCGGGGGCCGAACCGCACAATAACCCTGGGTTCGGTGTGGGGCGGCGGAGGGCTGAAGTGGACTGCGGTAGTCGTCGTGGGGTTGTGGACCACTGCGGCAGCGGCGGGGACGGAGCCTCTCCGTAGTTTCTAGGTCCCCAGTTAACATGCAATACATACAATACAATACAATTGGTGTATTCAGTTGACCCAAACTGTCCACATAAGTCTTAAAAGTTGATAACATACTGTAGTGTGATACTTCACAGCCAGATGCGCTGGACAAAAAGGTTGAGTTAGGCTGGCTGGCCGGTATGGCCGAGCGGTTCTAGGCGCTTCAGTCTGGAACCGCGTGATCGCTACGGTCGCAGGTTCGACTCCTGCCTTGGGCATGGATGTCTGTGATGTACTTAGGTTACAAAATTGTTGAGGCTTTCGTGGCCACTTGTTGACAAACTGCCTATTGGCTTCTGTCTCGGGTTCTTCGGCCGACGTTCATCTAATGATTTTTCTGACGTTTCGCCAGCACGAGTGGCTGGCATTGTCAAAGCTTCACCCTCCATTGCCGGTGGTGAACTGGAGCCGAGCTCGCGGGCGCAGACTATATGTACCTGGCGCGCCAACGTCCGAGGGCTTCTCCGCGGCCATTTCCGGTGCGGTTCTCCTCTTGCTACCTGCGACTGTCGTTCGCTGCAGTACGGGAAGGCAGGATCCGTTGACCTTAAGGCTTTCCTCTTTCTTCAAACTGTTCGCGTGTTTTTGTATTTCTACAGCTTCTCTGAACAAGCGCGTGTGATAGTGGTTCTCTACAGCCAGAACTTCCGTGTCGGCGAATTTTATTACGTGGTCGGTCTCATTCAGTGCGTGTTCTGCCACGGCCGATTTCTCCACCTGCTCCAACCTGCAATGTCGCTTATGCTCCTTGATCCTGGTGTTAATGGACCGTCCAGTCATCCCGACATAAACTTTTCCGCATGTGCATGGTATGCGGTATATTCCCGACATTGAAAGTGGGTCTCTTTTCTCCTTCGCCGATCTAAGACACTCTTTGATCTTCCTTGTCGGTTTGAAGATCGTCTTTACGCCATGTTTGCGCAATATACGGCCGATTCTGTCCGTCACTCTGGGAATGTATGGCAGAAAGCCCGTACCCCACATTTCTTTCTCTGGTTCCTTACTTCGCCGAGTGTTTGGCTCAGTTACACTTCTAATATAATTTGTGGAGCACCCATTGCTCCTCAGGACTGTTTCCAGGTGTTGCATTTCTCGTTTGAGGTGTTGCGGCTCACATATTCGTCCTGCTCTCGTTACGAGCGTACTAATCATGACCCTTTTCTGGCTCGGGTGGTGGTTTGACAGTTTGTGCAGGTATCGGTCCGTGTGAGTCGGTTTTCGATACACGCTGTGTCCCAGGTTTTCGCCGTCCCTTGTGACCAGCACATCTAGAAATGGCAGTTTCTTGTCCTTTTCTACTTCCATGGTAAATGTTATGTTGGCATGGAGGCTGTTCAAGTGTCTTAGGAAGTCACCGAGCTGTTCTTCACCATGGCTCCACACCACGAAAGTATCATCGACGTACCTGTACCACACCTTAGGTTTGCAAGTGGCCGAGTCCAGTGCCTGTGCTTCGAATTGTTCCATGAAGAAGTTGGCCACCGCTGGACTGAGAGGACTACCCACGGCGACGCCTTCCAGCTGTTCGTAGAAGTCGCCATTCCACGTGAAATAGCTCGTGGTGAGACATGCATGGAAGAGCTTTCTGATGTCTAGCGGGAAAATGGAACCGATGTGCTCCAGAGCGTCACTGAGTGGAACATTCGTAAATAACGAAACAACATCAAAGCTGACCAGGATGTCGTTTGGTGCAAGTTTCAGTTTCTTCAGCTTCTCAATGAAATGTCCTGAGTCCTTAATGTATGTGTCGGTCTTCCCCACGTGTGGTTGGAGCAGAGAGGTCAAGTGTTTTGCCAGCTTATATGTCGGTGATCCAGGAGCGCTAACGATCGGTCTCAGTGGAACGTTGTTCTTATGGATCTTGGGTAATCCATACAGCCGAGGTGGTAGGGCTTCTGTGTTGCGCAGGTTTCTCTGTATGTCCGCCGGCAGAGAAGACGCCTTGATCAATCGATTCGTATTCCGTGTGATACGTTGCGTCGGATCTGCGCTTAGTTTTCGGTACGTCGTCGGATCTAATAGGTCTCGGATCTTTTGCTCATAATCTTCGATCTTCATCACGACGGTCGCATTCCCCTTATCGGCAGGCAGTACCAATATACTCTTGTCGGCGTTGAGATTCTTAATGGCTTGTACCTCTTCTTTCTTCAGGTTGCAAGCTGGCGGTTTTGCTCGGCGCAGTATCCTGGCTGTTTCCGTGCGTATTTCCTCTGCCCTTTCACAAGGAAGGGCACGAATGGCTGCTTCGGTGTTGGCAATGATGTCCTCCATAGGTATGGTTCTCGGGATGATAGCGAAATTCCCTCCTTTTTGAAGAACAGACACTTCTGCTTCGGTCAATTGTCGTTCAGTGAGGTTGACCACTGTGTGTGACATGTCGGGAGTCGCCTTGTCGGTCTGCTTCCGGCATCTTTCAAACTTTTTCTTCTGTCGCTCGGTGCAGCGCTCGAGTTCGTTCTGCATGCTCCTGTGAGTGATGCTGTCGATCTTGTCCCAGTCGTCTCGATGCATTCTGCTACTTAGTTGATAGAAAATGTCCAGAAGTTCCTGATCCGTTCTTGCCAAGTCTCTCCGTGTTGTATGTATTCGCTCACGAAGAAAAGCTCGTTCCATTCTGTCGTAGATACGATATGCTTGGGCGGTGGTGAATAGGCGCTTGCATCTCAAGAACTTCGGTGTAGCACATTCATCTCGGCACCGTCACAGAAAGGCGACAGAAGAAAAAGTTTGAAAGATGCCGGAAGCAGACCGACAAGGCGACTCCCGACATGTCACACACAGTGGTCTACCTCACTGAACGACAATTGACCTAAGCGGAAGTGTCTGTTCTTCAAAAAGGAGGGAATTTCGCTATCATTCCGAGAACCATACCTATGGAGGACATCATTGCCAACACCGAAGTAGCCATTCGTGCCCTTCCTTGTGAAAGGGCAGAGGAAATACGCACGGAAACAGCCAGGATACTGCGCCGAGCAAAACCGCCAGCTTCCAACCTGAAGAAAGAAGAGGTACAAGCCATTAAGAATCTCAACGCCGACAAGAGTATATTGGTACTGCCTGCCGATAAGGGGAATGCGACCGTCGTAATGAAGACCGAAGATTATGAGCAAAAGATCCGAGACCTATTAGATCCGATGACGTACCGAAAACTAAGCGCAGATCCGACGCAACGTATCACACGGAATACGAATCGATTGATCAAGGCGTCTTCTCTGCCGGCGGACATACAGAGAAACCTGCGCAACACAGAAGCCCTACCACCTCGGCTGTATGGATTACCCAAGATCCATAAGAACAACGTTCCACTGAGACCGATCGTTAGCGCTCCTGGATCACCGACATATAAGCTGGCAAAACACTTGGCCTCTCTGCTCCAACCACACGTGGGGAAGACCGACACATACATTAAGGACTCAGGACATTTCATTGAGAAGCTGAAGAAACTGAAACTTGCACCAAACGACATCCTGGTCAGCTTTGATGTTGTTTCGTTATTTACGAATGTTCCACTCAGTGACGCTCTGGAGCACATCGGTTCCATTTTCCCGCTAGACATCAGAAAGCTCTTCCATGCATTTCTCACCACGAGCTATTTCACGTGGAATGGCGACTTCTACGAACAGCTGGAAGGCGTCGCCGTGGGTAGTCCTCTCAGTCCAGTGGTGGCCAACTTCTTCATGGAACAATTCGAAGCACAGGCACTGGACTCGGCCACTTGCAAACCTAAGGTGTGGTACAGGTACGTCGATGATACTTTCGTGGTGTGGAGCCATGGTGAAGAACAGCTCGGTGACTTCCTAAGACACTTGAACAGCCTCCATGCCAACATAACATTTACCATGGAAGTAGAAAAGGACAAGAAACTGCCATTTCTAGATGTGCTGGTCACAAGGGACGGCGAAAACCTGGGACACAGCGTGTATCGAAAACCGACTCACACGGACCGATACCTGCACAAACTGTCAAACCACCACCCGAGCCAGAAAAGGGTCATGATTAGTACGCTCGTAACGAGAGCAGGACGAATATGTGAGCCGCAACACCTCAAACGAGAAATGCAACACCTGGAAACAGTCCTGAGGAGCAATGGGTGCTCCACAAATTATATTAAAAGTGTAACTGAGCCAAACACTCGGCGAAGTAAGGAACCAGAAAAAGAAATGTGGGGTACGGGCTTTCTGCCTTACATTCCCAGAGTGACGGACAGAATCGGCCGTATATTGCGCAAACATGGCGTAAAGACGATCTTCAAACCGACAAGGAAGATCAAAGAGTGTCTTAGATCGGCGAAGGAGAAAAGAGACCCACTTTCAATGTCGGGAATATACCGCATACCATGCACATGCGGAAAAGTTTATGTCGGGATGACTGGACGATCCATTAACACCAGGATCAAGGAGCACATAAGCGACATTGCAGGTTGGGGCAGGTGGAGAAATCGGCCGTGGCAGAACACGCACTGAATGAGACCGACCACGTAATAAAATTCGCCGACACGGAAGTTCTGGCTGTAGAGAACCACTATCACACGCGCTTGTTCAGAGAAGCTGTAATACAAAAACACGCGAACAGTTTGAACAAGAAAGAGGAAAGCCTTAAGGTCAACGGATCCTGGCTTCCCGTACTGCAGCGAACGACCGTCGCAGGTAGCAAGAGGAGAACCGCACCGGAAATGGCCGCGGAGAAGCCCTCGAACGTTGGCGCGCCAGGTACATATAGTCTGCGCCCGCGAGCTCGGCTGCAGTTCACCACCGGCAATGGAGGGTGAAGCTTTGACAATGCCAGCCACTCGTGCTGGCGAAACGTCAGAAAAATCATTACATGAACGTCGGCTGAAGAACCCGAGACAGAAGCCAATAGGCAGTTTGTACTTAGGTTAGTTGGGTTTAAGTAGTTCTAAGTTGTAGCGGACTGATGACCTCAGATATTGAGACCCATAGTGCACAGAGCCATTTGAACCACTTCTTTTTTTTATTTTTTATTTTTTTAAGTTGGGCTGCGCTTGTGAGACTTCCTTTAAGTCAGAGAAGGCTTACAAGTCTTCTGAAAGGGTTGTCATTTCAACAGATAAACTGACAATTGAATGGCAGTTCCTGAGGATCTGACAGCGTATAGTCATTCCGTCATAAACGATCTGCAGCTTTATTGACAACTCAGGAATACATTTGACGGTCACCTGGGCGTATTCTTAAAAGTTTCTTAAGAGAATTCGACTTGTTAATCGTTACCACACGCGCCTGGCTCTGACTGGCTGGCGCTTCTGCTCGAGCCGGCATCAAGGCCTGCCGTGGCGTACTCTGGCGAGCTTGTGTTCCCCGCGCCTGCTCCGATGACGAGAAGACCAATCATTTGGGAAGGATAGAGTTAACTCATTGGAATTGGCACTGCAAATTGAGCTCGCCGACGAACAGAGGGCACGATGGACATTTCAGCATACTGACAGCCAAGAGTGTGTGGAAAGTGATCAAAGCTCACCGTGCAGGGGCATTCAGAGGGTGTTTACGATTCCGAGTCTCGTTATGGAGCGGATTTCCATTCCCATCTTGCTTTCGAATTGTGATTCTTCATGCAGTTCATGATTGTCAATTTCTCCTGCGTATTCTCTTTCTGGCTTTGAATTCTGTTAGCATCTCAGTCTATTTTCATTTCGGTTTTCATACATTCAGTTTGATTCCTGTATTCATTCCGATACCAGTTGTTTTCTGACATCCTCACTTTTCATAATGATTTGGACGCATTCTTTTCAGTACAAAGTTCGGGTTTCCATTATTTGATCTCAACCTGCAACTGGTGGGCACAGATTACTGAAGGCATCCAACACCGTTTGAGCGAACGGGTTCACCGAATGGTGGCAGTAGCCTACAGAATGGAGCAGCATTGACCTCCAGTGGGGTCGGTAAACTAACTCGACAAGCCACTAAACAGGAAGCAGCGTGTCGAGTGCATGTTATGCTGGCCGTTAATCAGCGAGTACACTGAGATGCGGAGATGAAAAGCTGCCAACTGTCAATAAACAACCATGGGAATACGGTCAGCGCGCCTCGAGAACAACACACGAGTCGACAATAGACCAGCTACCGATTCCGTCTCTCAACACGTCGTGAGACCAAATGGGTAATTACTCCCCCAGATGCCCAATTACAGAGTCGTATGAAACTGGTCCCTGGAACTTTGTTTTCATAATTTATGTCTCTTGGACCTGATGTTCCGAAACAGACCAGAACTTTTCACTTCACTTAGCGCAGAACAGGAAATCATTGATCATAACGCAGCTACAGCATCACTGAGTACGGCTGTAAATGGGAATGAATGCAATGAAAGGCAGAATGATGTCCCTGTCTAGCAAGAGCGACAAGAGAAAGATTTCGTCACGAAAATTTCATCTCCAGCACTGACCATGTTGAACATCAATGGGCACAGTTAAAGAGCATCGTAGAATAGGCTTTAGATAAGTATATTCTTAGCAAGGAGGGGAAAAAACACATCGTTGCTCCAATCGTGGTCAAACCTGACACGAAAACAAAGAGAACTACACTGAAAATATAAATGTAGCCAAACCCTTACAGAAAGACAAAAATTAAACTGAGCCAAAATTAGTGTAAGAAGGTCTTTCGTGTAGCGTTCAACGAATACAAAAGTGACAAATTGGTTCAAATGACTCTGAGCACAATGGGACTTAACATCTTAGGTCATCAGTTCCCTAGAACTTAGAACTACTTAAACCTAATTAACCTAAGGACATCACACGCATCCATGCCCGAGGCAGGATCCGAACCTGCGACCGTAGCAGCAGCGCGGTTCCGGACTGAAGCTCCTACAACCGCTCGGCCACAGCGGCCGGCATTAAAGTGACTAGGTACCAGCTTGACAAAAAGTCCTGGGAAGTTTTGACCTTACGTTAAAACAGTAAACGAATCGACATCATCTGCGCAGATACACTGGACCATCATGTCACCGAAACAGAAAATGACACAGAAATACTAAACGTCTTTTTGCAAACTGTTTCCCTCCTTTAAACCATCGTACAAATGACAACATGGCACATATCGAAATCAGAGACCAACGGTTAGAAAAACAACCGATATCTAATAGAATTAAGTTTTCCTTAAACAAATGAGTGTCAGCGTTATGGATGACTCAGCGAAAATGATGGAAGCTGAAGAAATGGGCTTATATCCGAAACCTAGAAAGTGCAGTAATCATAACAAATTTGTGAAACAAGGAAAACAGTGGTTTTCAGTTAAATGAATTAAAATTTGTCTCAACTGAAAATGTGGAAACGAAGTCGGTTAACAAATGGAAGACTACTTGAACTGACGGGATAGCAATTCGATCCTAGACAGAGTATGCGAAAGGAGTTGCCGCTCTACAGGGAGCACTATATCGAGGTTCTCTTGAGAATGAGGCGTTCCTAATGACTGGATAAACACACAGATCATTCCCGTTTTCAAGAAGGGTCGCCATATAGACTCACAAAACTATAGACCTGTATCTGTCACGTCGATCACTTGCACAATTTCATGCTCGCGTATTATAAAATTAATGAAAACCGAAAATCTCCTTTGCAGATATCAATACGGGTTCCGAAAATAACGATGGTACGAAAACCACCTCGCTGTGTTCGTCCACGAAACACAGAAAGTCGTAGATACAGGTGCCCAGGTGGATGTCGTATTCATTGACTTCCGAAAGGAATACGGACAGCAATTTTCAGACGAGAAAGTAACTTCGCACTTGCCCCACGGGAGTATTATACATATGATAGTTAGAGTGGGGGAGGGGGGGAGGGAGAGGGGCGCGGCGATCAACAAGTAAGGCAACACATTTTTAAAGATTGAATCTTCTAATTTGGCGTTAACCGATGGGCGATCTGTTTAATGGTTAAAAGCCACTCAAGAGCCAAGGTTGCATTTTTTTATTTAATGCGATCGGTTTCAGAAGACTATGCTGTAATCTCTTAAAATTTTTCGTTGTAAAATATGTTCATTTTACAGTGACCTCACGCACAAGATGTCAAGTGGATAAAAATAAAACATTATAAAGGGTTTATCAACGCTGAAATATTTTTTTTTAAAGAAAAGCACCTCGTTCAACAGTCTATGTCATATATGTACATATTGCTCACAGTTACTTTTTCTGAATGAAGGTTAGTTTTATTCAGGATTCCAACACACCATATTATTCCCCACGCTTTTGGCTACAAAATCATATTTTTCAACGAAATCTGCGTTCAATGCGATGGCCTTAGGCAACACTACTGAAAAGGGGGAGGCGTATACCCTCATGGTACCACTCTCCAGGTCGACGCGGCAGCGAACGCCTTGGTGCGTCATTCACTGGGCCAGACAGGTGGAATTTCGGAAGTGCAAGATCCGGGCTGTAGTGTGGACGAGGAGGAATAGTCACACGAAGTTATATGATCTCCTCTCCGGTGTGCAGACTATTGTGAGGGTTGCATTTTCATGGAGAAGGCGAAGTTCGTTTGCATTACTGTGAGGACGAACGCACTGTGACGAGTTGATCGTTGCAGCATGGTGGAAGACATCAAACATAATAATCCCTTCAGAGAGCCAGAAGGCCGTCGCCATGACTTTACCTGTTGATAGTGCGGTTTGGAACTTTTTCTTCGCAGGAGGTGTTATGGTCCACTTCATGTCTTGCCGTTTTGTTTCTTGTCTGAAGTCATCCACCAATGTTTCATCACCAACGACGATGTTCGACAAACAATTGTCACGATCATCCTCGTAACGTGCGGCCGGTCCCACACAGATGTCCCTTTGTTGCTCTTTATCGTCTTCTATTTGGCGGCGAAGAACCCAGCGAGCACGAAACTTTGAGCATCCTGACGGGTGGACGAGTGTGTCAGCACTACCAACAGAAGCGTCCAATTGTGCAGCGATGTATTTGAATGTGATTCGCCGATCAACTCTAATGAGAGTGTCCGCACGTTCCAACAATGCAGGTGTCACAGCTGTGTGCGGACGGCCGGTACGCGGGGGTTCGGAAAAGGGTGTGCGTCATCTTGTTGCGATGATGACAGACGCCTGGCCCAACGGCTCAGCATACTTTTATAGACCGCCAGTTCTCCGCAGACATCCTGCTACGCCTATGATTATATACGATGCTCTGGTATACTGCCAAAATAAACTCAATGACACCTGCTTTGACGCACCTCCACTGCAGGCGCCATTTTGAGTGTCACTTCCAGTGTCGCCTCCCATCGGAACTTCATGACGCTGTAGGGGCTGAAACGATAATATTCCACGATGTCCGACAGTAAATTCCGCATTCTTTCAACCGAAATTGGCTGAAAAATAAATGTTTTGCATTACTCATTGAACGCCCGTCGTGTAAATAATCTAGTAGATATAGTCGTAAGTTCCATGAATCATTTCATGGGTGATGCTTTTGTGCACTGGGAAGTGGAAACGCAAGAAAAATTTAACAAAATGCAGGAACATCCGCAGAGGGTCGACTCTCCCCTCTTCTCTACCTTCTTTACACGGCGGACATGCCACCGCCTTCACCTCCCTTACACCTTCTCCAATACGCCGATGACACCGCCTTCCTTGCCCTCTCCCCCAATGCTCCCAGCACCTTCTCCAATCCCATCTCGACCGGCTCACCACTTGGTGTAATCAGTGGCTGCTTAATGTCAATCCTTCCAAAACCCAGGCGATCATTGCAGGCAAAACCACCCCTTCCTTCCGCCTCCTTGATTTTTATCTCACCATCTATGGCCGTCCTATTACCCTCACCCCCACCCTCAAGTACCTTGGCGCCACCCTTGACCGTCGCCTCTCCTGGACCCCCCATCTCCAGACTATCCATTCCAAGGCACGCTCCCGACTCCGCCTTCTCAAGCTCCTTTCTGGCCGCACATGGCATCTGGACCCCTCCACAATCCTCCACACCTACAAATCCCTCATCCGCCCCATCCTCTGTTATTCCCATCTCACCTGGATCTCCGCCCCTCCTGCCTTCTACAAGTCCCTTCAAATCCTGGAACGCCATGCACCCCACCTCGCCTATCACACCTGCCTCCCTTCGACCATGCGGATCCTCTACGACTTAATTCCTTTCCCACGCCTCCTCCTCTTCCTTGAACGGATTTTCTTTTTTTGGTCATCAGTCTACTGACTGGTTTGATGCGGCCCGCCACGAATTCCTTTCCTGTGCTAACCTCTTCATCTCAGAGTAGCACTTGCAACCTACGTCCTCAATTACTTGCTTCACGTATTCCAATCTCTGTCTTCCTCTACAGTTTTTGCCCTCTACACCTCCCTCTAGTACCATGGAAGTCATTCCCTCATGTCTTAGCAGATGTCCTATCATCCTGTCCCTTCTCCTTATCAGTGTTTTCCACATATTCCTTTCCTCTCCGATTCTGCGTAGAACCTCCTCATTCCTTACCTTATCAGTCCACCTAATTTTCAACATTCGTCTATAGCACCACATCTCAAATGCTTCGATTCTCTTCTGTTCCGGTTTTCCCACAGTCCATGTTTCACTACCATACAATGCTGTACTCCAGACGTACATCCTCAGAAATTTCTTCCTCAAATTAAGGCCGGCATTTGATATTAGTAGACTTCTCTTGGCCAGAAATGCCTTTTTTGCCGTAGCGAGTCTGCTTTTGGTGTCCTCCTTGCTCCATCCGTCATTGGATATTTTACTGCCTAGGTAGCCGAATTCCTTAAGTTCATTGACTTCGTGACCATCAATCCTGATGTTAAGTTTCTCGCTGTTCTCATTTCTACTACTTCTCATTACCTTCGTCTTTCTCCGATTTACTCTCAAACCATACTGTATACTCATTAGACTGTTCATTCCGTTCAGCAGATCATTTAATTCTTCTTCACATTCACTCAGGATAGCAATGTCATCAGCGAATCGTATCATTGATATCCTTTCACCTTGTATTTTAATTCCACTCCTGAACCTTTCTCTTACTTCCATCATTCCTTCCTCGATGTACAGATTGAAGAGTATGGGCGAAAGGCTACAGCCTTGTGTTACACCCTTCTTAATACGAGCACTTCGTTCTTAACCGTCCACTCTTATTATTCCCTCTTGGTTGTTGTACATATTGTATATGACCCATCTCTCCCTATAGCTTACCCCTACTTTTTTCAGAATCTCGAACAGCTTGTACCATTATATATTGTCGAACGCTTTTTCCAGGTCGACAAATACTATGAAAATGTCTTGATTTTTCTTTAGCCTTGCTTCCATTATTAGCCGTAACGTCAGAATTGCCTCTCTCGTCCCTTTACTTTTCCTAAAGCCAAACTGATCGTCACCTAGCGCTTTCTCAATTATCTTTTCGTTTCTTCTGTATGATATTCTTGTAAGCATCTTCGATGCATGAGCTGTTAAGCTGATTGTGCGATAATTCTCGCACTTGTCAACTCTTGCCGTCTTCGGAATTGTGTGGATGATGCTTTTCCGAAAGTCGGATGGTATGTCGCCAGACTCATATATTCTACACACCAACGTGAATAGTCGTTTTGTTGCCATTTCCCCCAACGATTTAAGAAATTCTAATGGAATGTTATCTATGCCTTCTGCCTTATTTGACCGTAAGTCCTCCAAAGCTCTTTTAAATTCCGATTCTAATACTGGATCCCCTATCTCTTCTAAATGGGCTCCTGTTTGTTCCTCTATCACATCAGACAAATCTTCACCCTCATAGAGACTTTCAATGTATTCTTTCCACCTATCTGCTCTCTCCTCTGCATTTAACTGTGGAATTCCCGTTGCACTTTTAATGTTACCACCGTTGCATTTAATGTCACCAGAGGTTGTTTTGAATTTCCTGTTTGCTGAGTCTGTCCTTGCGACAATCATATCTTTTTCGATGTCTTCACATTTTATCTGCAGCCATTTCGTCTTAGCTTCCCTGCACTTCCTATTTATTTCATTCCTCAGCGACTTGTATTTCTGTATTCCTGATTTTCCCGGAACATGTTTGTACTTCCTCCTTTCATCAATCAACTGAAGTATTTCTTCTGTTACCCATGGTTTCTTCGCAGCTACCTTATTTGTACCTATGTTTTCCTTCCCAACTTCTGTGATGACCGTTTTTAGAGATGTCCATTCCTCTTCAACTGTACCGCCTACTGCGCTATTCCTTATTGCTGAATCTATAGCGTTAGAGAACTTCAAACGTATCTTGTCATTCCTTAGTACTTCCGTATCCCAGTTCTTTGCGTATTGATTCTTCCTGACTAATGTCTTGAACTTCAGCCTACTCTTCATCACTACTATATTGTGATCTGAGTCTATATCCGCTCCTGGGTATGCCTTACAATCCAGTATCTGATTTCGGAATCTCTGTTCGCTATTACTAGCTGAAACTTGTTACAGGACTCAATTAGTCTTTCTCCTCTTTCATTCCTTGTCCCAAGCCCATATTCTCCTGTAACCTTTTCTTCTACTCCTTCCCCTACAACTGCATTCCAGTCGCCTATGACTATTAGATTTTCGTCCCCCTTTACATACTGCATTACCCTTTCAATGTCCTCATACACTTTCTCTATCTGTTCATCTTCAGCTTGCGACGTCGGCATGTATACCTGAACTATCGTTGTCGGTGTTGGTCTGCTGTCGATTCTGATTAGAACAACCCGGTCACTGAACTGTTCACAGTAACACACCCTCTGCCCTACCTTCCTATTCATAACGAATCCTACACCTGTTATACCATTTTATGCTGCTGTTGATATTACCCGATACACATCTGACCAGAAATCCTTGTCTTCTTTCCACTTCACTTCACATGAACCGATACGGATTCTCTACACCTCCCGTATACTTGATCCCCCCACACCCGCTTGTCTCTCCCATCCTTTTCCACCCGCCTCCACTGTCGGGCCTGTAGACTTGCACCCCACCCGCTCTCCATCTTACCACATTCCATACCCTTGCCCATGGTGGCTTCCTCCAACTCCCCCTCCCTGATGATGCTCTCGCCCCCTACTTCTACCTCTCCTACCAGCTTTGATCCTCCCCTTCCTCCTCCTGTGTATTTCCTCCAGGGCACCCTCTTTCCCTTCTCTCCCTCCTCACTTCCTCCTGCCTCCTCCCCCTCCCCTAAGCTTCCACACACCACTCTACCCTCTCCCCTCCTTCTGCCATATTCCTCCCCCATCCCTCCTACCCACACCTCTTCCGTCTGGCATGCCCCCGGCTTTTTCGTGGCGCCAAAGATCGTCGCCACTGTGCTAGAGTTTGTCTTCCCGTCAGTTACTCAGTGTCTCTCCTTCAGTGCTCTTCCGTTCACGTGTGAAACTCTGTGACTCCGTTGCGTACAGTGCTGAACGTTTTTATACAAACGGTGCGTCCGTGAATGCCGTCATTTATTTTAATATTTAAGTCTCCTGTTTTTATCCTCCATGTATGTGTGTTTATATGCCTTCCTGTTTTATGTATGCTTTTTCTGCCGAAGAGCGGTATAGAGAGGCCGCTGCCGGCCTACCTTTCTGTAAAGGTTTTAAAATTACAATAAAGGAAAAATGCAGAGGGTCGACGTTTGTGAGGGAGTGTTAATTGACTCTCAACATAAATAAATCTAATAAAGTGCGAAAACATAGGCTGGAAGAGCCTTTATTGTATGATAAAAAATTGCACAACTATCACTGGAAGCAGTTACTTTCATAATATATCTAGGTGTGTGCATACGGAGCGGCTTCAAGTAGAACGACCACGTAAATTTAATAACATGTGAGAGATGCCAGACAGATCGATTGGAAGAATTCCCAGGAAATTTAGTCCGCCTACAAGGAAAGTAGGTTACAAAGCACTCGTTCGACCACAACTTGAATACTGTTCGTCAGTATGAGACCTGAACCAGATAGGACAGAGTAAATACAGAACAGCCCAAGAAGAGCAGCACGCTTAGTTACACGCTCACTTACTAAGCGCACAGCCAACTCCTGTGGCACCCCCTGCAACAGAGAAGTTCTGCATCATGCTATGGTCTAGTGTTAAAGATCCGAGACTACGGTCCTTGAAGAGTCAAC
Source organism: Schistocerca nitens (assembly GCF_023898315.1). Classification (NCBI taxonomy): domain Eukaryota; kingdom Metazoa; phylum Arthropoda; class Insecta; order Orthoptera; family Acrididae; genus Schistocerca; species Schistocerca nitens. Next base: position 88,151,387 of record NC_064621.1, on the reverse strand, counting down.
ATGTCTATTGCTTCAAAATGGTTCAAATGTCACTGAGCACTATGGGACTTAACTTCTGAGGTCATCAGTCCCCTAGAACTTAGAACTACTTAAACCGAACTAACCTAAGGACATGACACACATCCATGCTCGAGGCAGGATTCCAACCGGCGACCGTAGCGGTCCAGCGGTTGCAGACTGTAGCGCCTAGAACCGCTGGCCACCCCTGCCGGCGTCTATTGCTTCCTCCTACGTATATCTAGCTAAAATATCATGAAGATAAAATTAGAGATGTTCAAGCCCCCATGGAGGATTACCAGCAATCGTTCTATCCACGAACTAACCGCGTCTGAAACAAGAGAAGGGGAAGTGATTCTGGTACTCAAAGTGCCCTACGCCGTAAGGTGCCTGCGGAGTATAGATGTAGATGTTAAGGGAGATGTACATATGTCACCTTGCACATGAATACAATTATCCTTGCCCTCTATTCTCGTTTAAATTGAGTCCAATTTGCACAATCGATTACTACATTTTAATACCCAAAATGAGACCATTTTATTTAATTATAATCGATTACTTCATTTGGTGCCAATCGTAGGCCTTTTCATATAATTTAAAACCACTGCTTTAATAGTAAGCCTCACAAAAATTACTTTAGAAAAATTAAAGTTTGAATGAACAGATCAAGGAAACTGTGGCAACGCAAATAGCTAATTGACTTGTTATGGAAATTTTCCTACAGCTACCTTGAGAATGCTGTACTGTCCATTAAAATTAAGTGGGGGATAGTTTTATGATCGACGATGCATTTTGCGCTCATTAGTTGGTTCAAATGGCTCTGAGCACTATGCGACTTAACTTCTGAGGTCATCAGTCGCCTAGAACTTAGAACTAATTAAACCTAACTAACCTAAGGACATCACACACATCCATGCCCGAGGCAGGATTCGAACCTGCGACCGTAGTGGTCACGCGGTTCCAGACTGAAGCGCCTAGAACCGCACGGCCACACCGGCCGGCTGCGCTCATTAGTGCTTGGAGGAAATGAAATATTGTTTCTTGAAGTTAGTTATTGAACTTCTTGAACATTTGTACCTGTGGAAGTACGAGATGAATTGATCTTCTTGAACGCCAGGATTGTGCCCAATGTCACATTATGTCCGCACTATACATGTGGTCCGAAAAACAGCTCTCAGCCGATACTCATGATAAACCCACAATGATCAATGAAGGTTTTACTACTGATTCTACAATATGCATCAATGAGTTTATGCGTTGCATTATTGATCGGTGAAGTGCTAATTATGTCATGAATCCAGTGTCGATGGGAAAAAAAATTCAGATATAATATTATTTAAGGTTCGTGTCGGACAGTGAGAAAGAAAGGATTACTGGGAAATGAATGGCACAGATAGTGAAAACACGAAATACATAATTCCGAGGTAAGGGGAGTCTCAAAATTGCAACGTGTTACTTTACATCTGTTTTCTAGTGACAGAAAGCTTAAATCACTGATACAAACCACTGCAAAACTGTCCAGTTTCATTCTGCAAGTAGCTTTTCAAATAACTGGTTTCCGGGCAGTTGGCCATCTTCAGATCTATTATCGAAGATTAAATTACAGTTGTCCCAACACTTACCTTTACTAAGCTTCAAACCTTTAAGAAATTAGTTATAATACATAAATTATGGAACATACCATCCATTACAGTTTTAAAGTAACTTTTCGACACAGAACTGTATTTTCACTGTCGGAACTAAACATACACAAGCCGGCTGAGGGTATACATTAAAACTTCCTAAGGAACCTAGTTGGTGCGACGAATGTAGCTCTGACAAGTGCCCTCTATCAGTGAAAAACAGAATGAAATACATGATATGTAAGATAAATGTTCCAAAATATACCATGTTGATTAAGAATATAGTATAATTCAAAACTTTAAGGAGCTTTAAAATTTTTTGAAACTGTGTCTCCTCTTCTTTCTCTATGATGAACCCAGAGCGAGGTTACACTGCGCCAGGCCGAACGCAGAGTCACTCTGACTCTGACGTCTCGTCAGCCGTGTGTAATTCGTCGCCTTCTGTATGTTGAGGGCTGCCGCAGCCGATGTTTGATAGAGCGCCCTGTCCTACCCCAAAGTAAGACTAAAACATTTCTTTAAATATTTCGGCATAATTAATATGTACAAAATCACTTTCCTATTGAGAGCTTTTCTGCGGTTTCATCTGTTGAGAGTAAATTTCCAATTCCTCCAACACTTAGAGACAAAAACTTATTGGAGCTTCGTGTACTACCTCCATTTTCTCATTTACTGTTCTGCCGCATGCTTACTATCTTTTACGAGAACTCAAAACGCTGTCCAAGTATTGTGACTATGATGTTCACTGCATCGGATTTCAAAATGTCGCTCATTCTGTTAATACACTGACTTATCTCTTTCCCGTTATTTAATCCTGTATACTCAAGAGTTATTACATTGCTGTTTTTTGGCGTGGTTGCTCCATGCCTTATGCCTCATTTGCTCGTCATTTCGAAATGTCACGATGACAGTTAGTATAAAAAAGGAACGGAGACGCTTCTTAATGAAGAATAAATCTAATTTTTACAAAAACGTTTTTTTTCTTTATTGTGCTCTTAAATAATAGTCTGTATCAGTGGTTGAAAGTGCATGTGATGTTTCTTGAATGATAGCTGCAAAACTCGAAATGTTCACTTACAGGCGTGCCTTCGAGCGCCGGAAACGTCTGTTGTTTCGTACTATACAAGGACCGCAGCGCGCAGACAGAATAATGTAAGGAAGAAAGAAGGAAAAATATGGCAACTTGGTGCCAAGAACTTGCAAGTCTTATAACTGAACAACAGGAATAGAAGTCGAGGCTTCTTGACGTCAGAAGAAAAGAGTATCAAAAAAGGGACATACGTGATACAGCATTAAACGAAATTTACTGTACACTGAGGGAGTGTATGCCACAGACAAAAGTGCAAACAATTAAAAGCAAAATAAAACTGTTTTCGTAGTACAAAAAAATACAAAACTCTCTATGGTAATTTGAAGAAACGATGCGCCGGGAGTGAGGATGTTAACGTAGCAAAAGTATAGTTTCTTGACAAACTTCGACTCAAAAGTTGCATGGAATCTTAGAGTACCCGACAACTTCTCGGCACAAGTTTTACTTTTCTCATCACAGTGTCTTTCTTCATTACATCCCGCATCCCACTGTTTAGTGTGGATCGATAATCATTCTCACTTATTCTTAGTTCATTTCGAAGCGAGTTTTTGTCCCCTAAGAAATTATTTCCGAAGAAATGTTAGACTTACCCTCTCCTCCCATCTTCATCCAATTTATCATCCGTAAGAACCATTTTTTCGTTTCATTCCACGGAGTATAATGCAATGGCCACAGAGAAATAAAGGACTGTTATTTTCCTGGGTTTCGTGTCTATCTTGGCCACAATAATGCGTTCACTATGCTGTTTGTAGTAGTTTATCCGCATTCCTATTTCTTTATTCATTATTAAACCTACTCCGGCATTACCGTTATTTGATTTTGTATTTATAACCCTGTATTCACCTGACCAAAAGTCATGTTCCTCCTGCCATCGAACTTCACTAATTCCCACTATATCTAACATTAACCTATTAATTTCCATTTTTAAATTTTCTAACCTACCTGCCCGATTAAGGGATCTGACATTCCACACTCCGATCCGTAGAACGCCAGTTTTCTTTCTCCAGATAACGACGTCCTCTTGAGTAGTCCCCGCCCAGAGATCCGAATGGGGGACTATTTTACCTCCGGAGTATTTTACCCAAGAAGACGCGATCATCAATTAATCATACAGTAAAGCTGCATGCCATCGGGAAGAATTACGGCTGTAGTTTCCCCTTGCATTCAGCCGTTCGCAGTACCAGCACAGCAAGGCCGTTTTGGTTAGCGTTACAAGGCCAGATCATCAATCATCTAGACTGTTGCCCCAGCAACTACTGAAAAGGCTGCTGCCCCTCTTCAGTAACCACACGCTTGTCTGTTCTCTCAACAGATACCCCTCCGTTCTGGTTGCACCTACGGTTCGGCTATCTGTATCGTTGAGGCACGCAAGCCTCCCCACCAACGGCAAGGTCCATGGTTCATAGGGGGAAGCTGGAATTATAAAACAAGTAAAAAAAATAAATATAAAAAATTATATGAAAAATTAAATTGTAGTTAAATCGACATACTAGCTGCAAACATTCGTTGATATACAACATTGGGGAGATGTTGAAAATGTGTACCGTGACCGGGACTTGAACCCGCGGTCTCCCGCTTACATGGCAGACGCTCTATCCATCTTTTTTTTAATATTTTGTTCATTGTTAATCGTTGTGTTTTGTCGTTGTGTTTGTTGATCCTTCCACTCAGTTTTTTATTATAGAGGCCAACCAGCTCTCTCATCGAACACGTTGAGCTATCGTGCCGGCTGTCCATCTGAGCCACCGAGGGCACGGAGGATAGTCCGCCTGTAGGGCCTTATCCCTTGCACGCTCCCCGTGAGACCAATATTCCCAACATGTCCACACTACTACATTCGTAGTGCGCCTAATAAATGTTTGCCCATCTCACTCATCACCCGTGGCAGATTAATCTACTAGGTCCCGTACGAGTTGGGGCATAGCGTGTGCGTTCGCACAAGAAGGTCAATGGCCGGGTAGCCATATTTTAACTATACATGAAGGTAGTATCTATTCCCGAAAGAACAGATACCATTGATGGCCGTGCAGCTTCTCTAGAATAAAATAATAATCTAATCGACACCCTAGCTGCAAACAGGCGTTGATATACATCATTGGCGTCATGTTGAAAATGTGTGCCCCGACTGGGACTCTAACCCAGTACCTCCTGCATACATGACAGACGCTCTATCCGGGCCACCGAGAGCACAGAGGATAGTGCGCCTGCTTGGACTTACCCTTTGCACGCTCCACGTGAGATCCACATTCCCAACATGTCCATGGCGGCTGGTGGCGGTGTACGAAGCGAGATACGCAATAACACGGACTTCAGCAGTTGACATCCGGGTCCGTGCGTATCTTTCTCCATCCACCGCCAGCAGCCGCCATCATGGTCCTTCTGGCCTGAAGATGATCTAAATTCCAGATCGAAACCGGTAGGGAACCAAAACAAAAATTTACTGCAATCCAGACTGTTGTACTGCATTTTAATATCCTACAGCTATCGTTGATTACTTTTCGTTCAAAGAATGATTTCGAAGATTTTACAAATAAATGCTCCAGATTGAAACTTTCAGTTTGTACCGTACTGCGTGCAACTTTAAATAAAGCTTCGTAGCGGGTTAAAATTGTATACTTGGCCGGATGTGGATTTCGCCACCTTGATACTGATCGGCAGTCCTGGTGTATAAGGGAAGCAGCGTGAGGAG